>NC_141099.1:29038721-29638721 GCF_041138505.1 Cibotium barometz | reverse complement strand
CTCCCCTCTCTGAAGAACCCTCATTCTCTACAGTCTGTCCAGACTATCTTCTGTCTCTCAAAGATCCTTACTATCTCAAAGCCCTTGAAATCATGGTAACCCATGACACAGAAGACTTCATGAATTTCATAGAAATGCCTCTGTAGAATCCTCTTTGTTCGGTAGTTGGACTACCTTCTTGACAGGGCTGCTTGTAAGGGCGACTACTCCTTTTATCTTCAGATATTCATAATGTCCCTTTTTAATCTTGATTCTGAAGATGTTCCTTTTGGGATACACTGCATACATTTTGAAGGTGTGTAGAAAGTCAGTGCCGATTAGGATATCACAGTCATGCTTCTCATGAACATACAATCTGATGGGAACTGCTAGATTATTGATCACGATGTCCGTGAGACAAATGTCTGTGATTAGCCCTTTAGTTCCATTTGCATAAGTGACATCTATTCTACATTTGTTCATCCTTTTGGGTTGAATGAGCCCTGGCATGATTAGGCTTATTGTGGTGCCAGTGTCGAGATGAACATGTCGAGGGGGAGGAAAGTAGATTGATTGTTGGTGATCTCTATTATGGTCCTTATTCCAAGAATTATTTGATTGAGAGAGCTACTAACCATCTTGATACTGGTTTTGAAGGAATTGGCCAGTGCTTCTTTGCGTTGTATTTTTAGTAACTCTATTTTGGCCAAGAGCTCACAATTGTTTTCTAGTAGACAATCGAGATCTTCCTGCTATCTGGCAAGTGCCTTTTTATACTTTTCAAGTTCTTCTTTCAGCTGCATATTATCCTGGGTAGATGATTGATTTCCATTATGGCCTGGTTGTAGTAGTAGGTCACTTGTCCAGTTCTTCTGATTGTTCAGCCAATTTTGCTTTAAGTCTTGTCACTTCTTCCGTGTTGCTCTAGAATTTCCCTTTCTCCTTGACAGGCAGTCGAGTGGAGATTCATCTCTCCTCCAAGAAAATCCCTTTTGTTATTTCTGCTACCTCTTGTAGGATGAGATGTCGCAGTAGTTCTTCAAACTGTTTGTACTATTGTTTTGAAGATCGGTTGTTGTAGAGGAATTCTTCTTCTTCATTGTAGTCGGGTGTTTCCCAGTGGGTGGCGGTTATTACTATTTCCACCATGCTTACACTGAGGGTGTGCACTAGTGCTTCCCTCTGCTGGTTTTCTTTTTGCTTCCAATGTCCACCAGTTCTTCCTTGTTGATGCTCTATTTGCTTCCATTTGTGCGTTTCAGAACCGGGAAATTGCGGTTTAGTTTTGAAAGCATTGATTCTGACAGACTTCACTAGTTCTTCTCCAAGGCGGAGGAGGATTCTTCTTCTGTAGATGATAATGGAGGACTTGGTTCTTCTTCTGAGCTGAGAAGTCCACGAGAGGACGTCCACGGAGATATCTCCATCAAATTCTGAATCTGTTTAAATCAATTCATACTTTGCATTTTCTACAAGGAGAGCCTTTACTTTTCTTTTACTTGCCTAGGGAAATCTTTGGCATAGTGGCCTTTCTTGCCAGAGAGAAAGCATGCATCCCCTATATTTACTGCTTTCCTTTTGAAAACTCTTCTGAATGGTTTTCTTTTCAAAAACCTTTTGTCTCCTTTGGGGGCTTTGTGTTTTGCCTTATCTGACTTCTTACAAGAGCAACTTTATGTTTCTAAACTTGCATCCATAGTTTCTAGATTCATTCCAGGTATCACAAAGCTTAACTGGAAGGTTTGCTCTTTCATTATAACTCTTCATCATTTTTGATGCCCTTTTATCTCTGCACATTTGTTGGAGAGAGAGTGAGGAGGATGTGCCTATGCACTTCTCCAAATGTCATGTTCTAAAGCTACTCAAGACCTATGTTACGTGCTTCATCTTCTATGGTTTGAAGATCTTTAACAACCTTTTTTGATAACTCCTTTGGATAAGAGCTTATGTAAAAGTGCTTGGCTGAGGGATTATTCCATACCTTCCCTTGGTAGATTAAGTGTTTTGAATATTATCCCAAAATTTGTTTATTCTTGTTAGATCACAACACTTCATTCTCCACAACTGATTTTTATAATGTTCCTTCTCATTAACTGCTTCTCCAAAAAATTACTTGAGTAGAAGCTTTTCAAGAGAGGCTATAGCTTTGCCCATCTCTATGGTTTGTGTTTCTATAGAAAGCCAGTACCACCATGTTCTCAAATTTCCTTCAAAGAAGGTGAGTAGGGTAAGCATCACCTGATTTGGATATTTCTGATCGATGGAGGTTTTTCTGAAGAAGTATGCACTCATTCTATCAAGGACTGCTTTGGCTTGTTGCTTTGTTAGGACATCTAAGTTTATTGATTGCAGTTCTCCTTTGTTTAGAAGCTTCACTACTACTGATGGATCTCCTTTCTCAAAGGGAGCTACTTCCATATATTGACCTTTCCATTGTTGCTCCTTTGATGAGTTTGGCTTTTGCAAGCTGTCCGTTGTAGTCAAAGACCCTTTCAGAATCATTGACTTTCTCTTCTCAACTGAATGTGAACGATTTTCCTTCTTCCATATCTTCATTATCTATTACCCATGCAAGTGGAAAAATAGGTTGGTCATTCCGGATGTAGGGAGCTCTTCTTGTGATATTAATTATGTTTTCTTCAGGGAGCTTTCTACCATTTGTGCCTTCATGAGAGATGCACTCTCTCAAGAAGGGGTTCCTTGCAACATGAATGTTGCGGGTTTTGTGTCTGCTTCCACACATTATGGGGCTTCTTCATCATCTGAATGTGCAGATAATTCTTCAACTATTTCAAAGTCAGGCTTTGGATTCAAACCTGATATTATGGCCTCATCGGTCTTTTGGGGTTCGTTGATCCTTCCTGGAAAGCTTCATCTTTTGGAACGTATCCATAACATTCTCCCATTTTTTATGCAGCTTTGATGCTGGCGTTTTGTTGCTGAATGTCATCTTCCCTGTAAGGCTGTATTATTGCCACCATTTCTATAGTGAGTGAGGATTTGTGGGTTGGCGAAGATGGCTCATATGTTTGCTGAGGATATTTCTCTTCTTCAAGGATCCTGTTTAACCTTGCCAAGTTTTTTGCAAGTGAATTATTCACTTTGATCGGTTGAAAAGCATCCTTGACTCGATTTGGCTGCTGAGTATCTCATTTACTTGCATGATAGCTTGCATGTTCTATATTACCCTTTAATAGAGAGACCTGTGTTTACTGCTTGATCGGTTGGTTGGTCTCCATATGGTGCATATACCCGTAGGTATCCTTGCTTCATGCCTTCTTAGTCAGTGACTATGGTGACATCTGGATTGGGGAATAGCTTTTCGGTGTCACCTTGTTGTCTACCAGCAGCAGAGCAGCAGGTGTACTCATCATAGATACTCTGACTTTTGCTCTAACCACCACGCATCCACAAGCTGGCAAAGCTCTGTATCTCCATTGGCGATGGATTGGGAGTGATCACAAAGATGAAGCCTCATTGTCCCTAGTTTTTGGGACAAATCTTCAAGCTACCTCGGCTTTTCTTCTTTTGACCTAGGTTTGATATTTGTAGATACATAAAGAGACTTGCTGGTTGAAGCTTCAGGGGGTTCTTCTCTGATCTGCAACCTCACTGGATAAGGGAGTTCTTTGGGTAGCTTCTCTATGTCGAAGGTCCATTGCTTTGAATCTTCAAATCTGACCACCTTGTGACCACGGTCATAATACTGCTAGATCTTTCGTCTAGTTTCATGAATACTATCATGCTTTGATCTGCATCTTAACGGGTGTTCATGTATCCAATCTTCTTCTTCTCCTTCTCTACTATATGCTTTATCAGAGGAATTCTAGTATTCACATATTTGTTGCACATTCTCCTCCATAGACAGTTTCTGTGTGAAATTCATGAAGCCTTCTGTGTCAAGGGTTACCATGATTGTAAGGGCTTTGAGATAGTAAGGATCTCTGAGGGATAGAAGATATTCTGGACAGACTGTCTGGACAGGCTGTAGAGAATGAGGTTCCTTCAAATAGGGGAGTATCCCAAGCAGCAATTATAGACTTCTACATATCTTTAACTCTTGTGTCCATAAGAGAAACTAGGCATATCCTTTCTATATAGTGGAATGGTGCCTATACAGATGACGCTTATATGTACATAGTTGTATCCTAGTTCTAAGGCATTCTTGAGATCAACTTCTCTGTCTAATGGGTAAAAGTAATGAAACACCATATTAGAGAGTTTGGGAAAATCCCATTACTTTGGGAATTTCCTTTTCAATCTACTTTTTGGTGTAACTTGAGCACACCAATCCCAAAGTTTTCAGAGAATGTAGATTTAGAATCTACTCTTCAAGAGCTTTCCAATGATATGTCACATGAGGGGGTTTTGACAAAATCGTAAAAGGGTTTACCATACCCCCCATTTTTTGATCTTGCAAAATGGGAATTGGGATTTCCCCAAAATCTCTAATATGGTGTTATGAGTTTTGTTAGAACCAAACCCTATGTCAGCAGTAGACTCAGAAATAGAGAATTCGGTAGAAGACTTGAGTTTGAACTTTCTATCTAGATCATACAAGGCTTCTGGGTGAATCTCGAGAATGCTCCACTTAGGATGTGTAGCATCATCTAAGACAGAAAGTGAAGAAGAGGTTACCATATTGCTTGACTCGATTCTAAACCTCTTAGAGATAAACTTGGTGAGAGATAACATTGCCATTGATCAAGGTAAGAGAGGACTTTGCTGTGGTCGATCGTTGCATGCAAACTTCTTGCATTGCCTCAAGGTCCAAATGCCTTAATGTCTGACGCAAGGCCCCTTGGCTGTGCTTAGCGACTTAATGACAATGGAATAGGCTTCAAGAAAAGTAGCACCTTACACTACGAGAGACAGATACTCTATTACTCCAATACAGATGGGCGAATGGTGATCAATACCAGAGACTATAATAAGAACGTTTAAAGAGAGACTACGAAGCTCTGATAATCAAGAAAAGCAATAAGGATTAATGATGAGAGTCTTGCGGGTCAAGTTGGGTACTATTTGTAAAGAGAAACTTTACAAGCGCACTACCTTCATGTGCACATGGGTGTAGTCTGAAAAGTGTACCTCTTTTGGAGTGAGGTGTACACTATCGACATGCCCAGTAGATAGCACTATTGTAACTTGTAGCATTCTCTATCGAGACAAGCTCGATAGATAGCATTTTTATATTATGTGGTTAACAAAAAGGTGCAACCACTCACCCAAGCCACATGGGATACGTTACATTAATTTTGGAGCAATGTGCGTATAATGATTACACTGACCCATCTGAGTTAGCATGTCAGCAACACAATTATTTGTGCCTCTGACATGTTCGCATTTGAACTTCCAATAGGCAAACCATCCTGCCCATCGGAGAAGTCAAGCGTTTGCCAATTTTTCACACATTTTTTGAAGAAAGAAATCCCATGAAATTATTGAGATCTGTCTTTAGTGTGAATTCCACGAGAAGAACAAACAGTCTAAATTTCTTAAAATAATTTTTGGTGAATAGAATTTCCTTGTGGATGGAGGGGTAATTTAGTTCTGCATTATAAAATCTTCCTGCAGCATATCTGTAAATTTCTTCCTTCTTCCCATCCTTTGATTCCGTGAGAATGCCGCCCCAATATTTGTCAGGAGGCGTCTAAATAGATTGTAAGATGTCCATCTGTAGGGGGACGCATCTTCGAAAGAGAGAGGTATTTTTCCTTGATCTTCTTGACCACTCCTATCTATTTGCTAGTCCATTCCGACTTGTGAGTCAAGAACTTTTAGAGAGGTTGTCGATCTTTAGAGAGGTTGAGGGGGTAGATCCAAGAGACATAGTTGAGACATACAAGGAACCTTTGTGCAACCTTGACATTCGGAAACCTTTTGGGAAAATTGCAGATCTTATGTATAATCTATTCCTAGAGCAGTATGTGTCCCAAATATATATTTACTCCTAAAAAAAGTATCTTCTGAAGGAACATGTGAAGCTTTGTTTCAGAAATCACAAATCCAAATTTTTGAAGTTCATTGAAGACTTGTTCCAGGTGCTCAACGTGCTCTTTGAGACTTTTTGAGAAAATTAATATGTCATCTGATAAAAGGAGCTGCAAACTTTCTAAATTGCTTGAAGACGGAGTCGATGCATCTTTGGAATTCTGAGGGTGCATTCTTTAACCGAACAACATCACTTTCCTGAAATTTTCCTTGTGGGACTACAAAGGCCATTTTGTGTTTGTCGTACTCGACAATCCTGATTTGATGAAAACCAGACTTCATGTCCAGCTGAGAGAACCATTTAGCAACAGAGATTAACCTGATCAAATCGTCCTTGTTGGGGATATGATACCTTTTATGTGTCATATGATTAACCTGATCAAATCGTCCTTGTTGGGGATATGATACCTTTTATGTGTCATTTATCTTCCTGTAGTCTATCACCATTCTATTTTTCCCTCTTTTGATTATATTACGATTGTTGACGAAGAAAGCAGGAGAGCACTAGTCTGAATCTACTTCTTCAATTAATCCTTTGGCTAGCATTTCTTGGATAAGGCTCTTGCATTCTTCAAGATCATCAGGATTCATTCCAGGGGTGAGAGGCTTTCGTCGGAGTGGCTCCTTCTTTCAATGGTAACTCGACTTGAAATTTTGATCTATCCCATCTGGCAAGGGGATCCTCGGAGCAAAGGGTTAGATACTTTTTATGCATAGCATTGATTTTTGCAGCATACATTTGCCTTTCAGTGTTTAAGAATGCCTCTATAGAATCCTCTTTGTTCGGTAGCTTGACTACCTTCTCTTGATAGGGCTTCTTGTAAGGGCAGTTGCTCCTTTTACCTTCAGATCTTCATAATGTCCCTTTTTAATCTTGATTTTGAAGATGTTCCTTTTGGGATAGAATGCATACATTTGGAAGGTGCGCAGAAAGTCGATGACGATTAGGATATCGTAGTCATGCTTCTCATGGACATACAATCTGTAAGATTCCTCCCTCCAGCTTTTGATGATGTAAGAACCTTCCCTTCAGTCTCTTGTAATCATTTCTCCCTTCAGAAATGGAAAAAGATCTTGTTTGACCCTGTTTTGGTCTAGAGAGAGATAATACAATTTTGAAATATTTTTAGATAAGTATTTTCTTCCAGCCAATAGAAAGAGATCCCCTGAAACATAATTTTAATCAAAAGTTCCTAAGCTGCATTAGATTTGGACGGTGGGTGAACCAAGGAGTCCCTTAGTTCAAAGTTCTAAGCCTTATTAAATTATTTTGAATTTAAAAATGTGATATCCTTATCCATTAAGGTTGGAAAATAAGAATTAAAGAAAAATGAACAATTTTGGAATTATCCACAAAATAAATAAATATATATATATATATAATAAAGAAAGGCTCACATAAGGTGAAGGTTCCATAATTATGAGTTTTCAAATATTTTAGGAGACTTTTGGGAGGCTTTGTGACACCTCAGGGGAGAGGGAAAACCCCTCATCAAGGAGGCGCCTAGAAATCAAATCAAAGAGGAAATTTTTTATTCAAAAATATCATAAAGTGGCTAGATATTTCATCCTCTTCCAAACTAGATCAAAAAGTGGACAAAACTAGTCTAAAACTTGTTCAAATCGGATCAAACTGAAGCTGGAAGCCTCTAGATATCAGTTAGGCTTGGTTGGTGGCCTCCCTCACCTATAAATAGAACCCCATTCCTTTGTATTTTTATCTTATTGTATTTACATGCTAGTGTAATTTTCATTTTAGTGTATTTCCTTTATCCCTCTTCCTTGCGTCTCCATTGTGAAGCTTCGTGCTTCACTAAACCTCTTCTTCTCTTGGAGATTACCCTCTTTTCTTGGTGGCCAAGCCTCTTCCTTGAGGGCTACACATCTTTTTGCAAGGTAAAGAATCAAGCACACCAAGGGTAAGTCTAAACAATGAAGTTTATTCTCTCTTTTTGATGTTAATCTTCTTCCCAACCTCCCTCATGCTTGGGAAGCATTTTATTTCATGGTTTTCCTCTTAAAACCATGCTTTTTTTAATGTTATTATTTAGATGAATTAATTTTTATGCTTAGGTTTATGCATAAACTAATCTTTATATTAAAAGTGAAAATTTGAGTATTTTGATGTCATAGAAAATGTGGGAAAACTATGGCAAAATTTTTATCATTAGAATATGAGTTTATGCATGTATTAAATTTTATGCTAAAAGTGTAATTTTGAGCATTCTCATTTCATAGAAAATACGGGGAAGTTATGGCAAAATTTTATCATTAGAAAATTAAGGTTTATGCATAAACTAATTTTTATGTTAAAAGTGAAATTTTAAGCATTTTCATTTCATAGAAAATGTGGGAAAGCTATGGAAAAAATTTTAGAAAATAAATTTAAATTTATGCATAATAAGTTCTATGCTAAAAGTGGAGTTTTGAGTATTATTCATTTGCTAGAAAAATAAAGGAGATTATGCACAATTGTTTCTAGATTCATTCAATGAGAATTATGGAAAGGATTATGAATATAATTCATTTAGATAAAAATGAATTGTGCATAAATATTTTATGCTAAAAGAGAGATTTCTATGATATTTTATTTTGGAAAAATAGAGAAAAGAATGTGAAAATATTCATAGGCGTGTGTCGAGAAAACATAGATAAATTTTTTATCAGAAAGATGAATTATGGGTATAATTGATTTTGTAAATCCCATGAGATTGTATGCATAAATCTTTTATTCAAAAAGAGAGATATTGAGCATATTTTATTTTGGGTAAATTGAGAAAAGAATGTTAAAATGTTCATAGGAATGCATCGAGAAAACATGGATAAATTTTTAATCAGAAAGAGGAATAACGAACATAATTAACTTTTGGAATTATGAAGTATACGTCTAGATTCTCGAAAAATAGAATCTTAAGTACACTCTGAATGGGAAAAGGATTTCCTAGAAAAAGACCAGGAACATGCTTAGTTGGATGAATGTAAATACTTATGGACTGGCTTATTCCTAGATTCCTTTTGGGAGAAAGGAATCTGGAATTCTTGAAAAGATCGAGGATCCAGAAGTGAATGAAAACTTAGACTTAATTGAATTGAGTTGAGAAAAAGTTACCTTTAACTAAGCCAAGTAATGGCCGAGACTTAAAAAATTCTGCTTTCTCATGAATACCTTCAAAGACAGAGCCATAGAGTGGGTGTCAAGATACCAAGACAGCCATTTCCAGACGTATGAAGAGATCATGATTGCTTTTTTTTGGAAAGATTCCACAAGATAAAGTCTACAACTCAACTCTGTGTGATCAAATGAGAGAGCTCCAACAAGAAGACATGGATGTAGAAGCCTATGCAACACAACTACTGAGCTTGAGACAGAGAGTGGCGGAACAAACCCGATCCTCAATGCAAATTATTCAAGATTGGTTTGTCCAAGGACTAAAGCCAGACATTCATGCAAAAGTCTATGCAAAGCAAGAAGAAACTGAAGATGAGGTCGAGGTGGCCAAAATGGTAGGAAAAAGAAGTTAAGAAAGAAGACAGAAGAGAAAGCCCACAACAAAGAGTGTTACCACTGAAGAGGACAATTCAAGTGAATCCTCCCAAGACACTCCAATGGCGGTAAAGAAAAAGAAAGACAAAAAGAAGAAAATGAGGAAGGTGCAAGTAAGCCCCAGAGAATTGATGCTGTAGGTGAAGCTGCTGATGTGCAGGAGATGAAAAGAGCAAAAGCTCAAATTTCCACAAAAATGTGTCCTTCTCTCAATGCAAACAGGAGGCCACCTCAAGGAGGAATGCACCATGCCACCAACGTGTACTGTATGTAATATGTATAATCATATTACATGGAACTACAGGTACACAACACGAAAAATAGAGCTCCCATGGTGAACAACATGAAAGGAGCGGGAAGAAGACCCCCAAGAATGGGAAGGTATGGGAGAAGAGGCCATGGAAATTACTCAAGAAGAAGAGGCCAAGGATGTGCCGGTAGTTCTACAACCTTCACATGCTACTATTACCAACAGCCTGGGCGCACCAAAGCGGAATGTGCCATGAAGAAAAAGCATGATGAAGAAAGACAAGCAGAATTGATACAACTAAAAAAAACCGCCAAGTGCCAACATGATGCAGGAAGATGACATACAGATGGAGGTTCAGGACATCTTCGTAGTCACAAGGGCTAAAGCTAATAAATCTAGTGTAGTAATAACTCTACTAGATAATCATGACTCACCCAAAGCTTGCAAGAAGGTAGCTAATTAGTGTTTTTACGTGTTTTGAGAGCATCTAGATGTATCTAAACACCTAATTACATTAATTTCTACATCAATTAGAGGAATTTTTCTCCCTTTTGCTTAATTTTGCACAAAGAGGAGACAACAATCAAGAGTTTACTTAATCTCTAATTATGGACTAATTTACATGTTAGTTGAGACACATAACTTAGCAATTTCATGCCCTATCCAATGATGTGCTCAATGGTGTAAATTAATTAATGATTAGTGGTTAATTAGAGTCGTTAATTAGTCCAAAAGAGAAAAAGATTAGTGGTTAATTATAGCCATTAATTAGTGGTTAATTAGAGCTATTAATTAGTCCAAAAGAGGAGTAGATTAGTGGGAGGATTAATCTTTGATTAATTCTGAAGCATTTTTCCATAACTCAATGAGTTGTCAATTTGTCCATTTTGGGGGTCATTTATGAAGGGTGTAAGGGGGTGTCATAAAAGTATGGACTTTTTTATTCGTACTTACCTTTTTGAAAAAATGCCCATACCTCCCCAATTTTATATTCAAAAAATATTCCCTCCACACAAGGAATCTCGAATTTTCCACTAGACAAAAAAAAAACTCCTGAAACACCCATTTCATAGCGTGAAACGCACCTGCTAGTTCACATTGTGAAACAGGCCTCCGCGCAAAAAAAAGTGTGAAATACCCATTTCACGGCATGAGACGCACTTGCTAGTTCATGTCGTGAAACAAGCCCCTATGCGAAGGAAAAAAATTTGTGAAACATCCATTTTTCGTCGTGAAACACAACACCTGCTAGTTCACGTTGTGAAATAGGTCCGTGGGTAAATAAAAATAAAAAATAAAAAATCCTGAAACACCCATTTCACATCGTGAAATACACCTACTAGTTCACGTTGTGAATCAGGTCCATGGAAAAACAAAAGATTCTAGAAAACAGCCCTGTTTGGAGGCTCATATCTCTTAGACCGTGAGTCCAATGAACGCATTCTGGTGCTCATCGAAAAGCCGGCATTGAGCTCTTCAAAATTGGTCTTAAGTGTTCAAGGGCAAAATCCATCGTTTTGGCCTCCGACCAACAGTCTCAAAATTCGACCTAGAAATCGAGGCAAAAAACGGGCCTTAAAGCACTAAAAATTACCTAAAATAGCCCGAAAAAGATCGTGTACCATATTTTTGTAAAATTAGAGAGACAAAATTGTAGTACTCCAAAAATACTACAACTCTCTCATATAGAGTTTTTCCAAATTCCTTTTGGAACACATTCAAAAACGGGCTACAAAACAGGGAAAATCTTTCTAGAAAAGATTTCATCTTGAGAGATGGAAAATAGGTTTTGAGACCTCTTCCATATGGGATGCAGTTTTTCTAGAAAAGTTCATCCTAAGAGGGAGTTCACGTGCGCTTTTGAGACTGCGGCTTCCATCTGGGACACCAGTGGTATACACTTTTTAAGGAAAAATATCTCTAAGAGGTCGTTCATGTGCGCTTAGCACTTAAGCAAATCAACATTAATGGACACTCATTTGACCCAGAGAAGGGGGTGCCAGGCCTCCTAAGGCTGTAAAAACGTGCTATAAGAAAATCTAAAAAGCAAAAAACAAACACGTGTGCTTGCTCATTAAGGATCAATTGGCAACGTTAAGATATGGCAATGGTAGAGGGATTAAGTACGCCCAAACCCAGACTGAACCCAATGGCTAAAATCTGCAAGCCATTGAGATCCATGCCCTAAATGCAACTCCCAATACCATTTTCCATGCCGAAAATAAGCGTGTCATCGGGTTTTACATCCCCTATCAGGGTGGGTATGTCACCAACAAGGCCCTTGATGCTTTGGCTTGTTGCACAGACGCTTGCATTTGGAGAGCCAAGCACTTAGTTAATGCTAGAAGATCATTATCACCATTTGAAACAACACACATAGGTTTAGTTTATTCATATGTGATGTATGGAGATGGTCGATAAAATAACGCATCCACACATATTGTAAATCAAGAGGATTTCACTGATAATTTGTTGTATTTTTTGAGACAAATCCTCATGATATGATTGTGTGCCTATAGAAGAAGATAACATTAGGCACAATAGTTTAATCCCATAGTTCTATATATGAAAGTTGGATAACATACCATTAGTTTCGTCATTGCCAAGGCTAGGAGGCAAATTGGAATTACCCATGTAAGTAGCACTATCAATCCCCATTGACAAAGCATGGCTTCGTGGAAAAATATAACAGTTTAATGATCACACACCAATGTAAGACATCGAAAAACAAATTTAAAAAAAACACTCACGTGAAGTATTCCCACGACTGTTGTGCAATACAATCCCATAGATCTAGCAATCACGTGTGTCGATTGTAGTCCATTTGCCATCAACATCTTTGCTTGGTGCTTGCAAAGGTTTCCTCTCATCACCCACTCACAAGAGCAACATGCCCAATCGCAATCAGCAATGTCTACCTTGTGCCATATTTCTCGCCTGCTTTGGCTCCTAATGAGGGCATGCTTGCGTCCCTTCATCTATGAATTGAACATCTTCATCCAGGAATGGCTTTTGCATGTTGCACTGAATTAGATACAATATCAATAATGTTGAAATTCTTCTTGAAGCATGCCTCTTTTAGCATGTCATGATACCAATAGTATGAGTGGCAAGGGCCAAGAAACTTCTGTAAAAGCCATTCAACTCGTTGACCATGTATTGTTTTGCGGCCAGTTTTAAGAATCGAGTTTTAAGAACTCCATGATATGACTCAATGCTCCCATTCGTCTCTTGGTTTAGAATAAGGTAAATTCCTACTTGCTCGGATCCACATCCCAACAAAAAGAACACAAACACAGTGGTACATGAATATTTAATGTGGAACATTTCATTAGAACAACTTGAAGCAGGATATATTACCTATGGAATTCATCCACTGCTCTTTGAAGTATTTGATGAATAATGCTTGGTCCGTGTATGTTTCCAAAAATGTCTCCACCATAAGTCCCATGGCCTCCTTCTCACCTACTTGCTTGTGTGCCACGTGTTTTGCTTTGCATGTTCATGATTTCTTCCAATGATCTAAACATTTCAGCTCGAGTGGAAACATCTGACACTTTCTTGCTCAAGTTTTTCAACCACAATCATTGAACATGCCAGACATAGGTATAATGGTGTCCCAAACACCTCCCAGCACCAAATATGTATAAGAAGAGCAAGTTGCATTACTCAAAATGTGTGTAATCACATGTTAAAGACACATGTTACAACAGTGGAAAAACACATGTCCAAACTTACTTGATAGCTTGGATTTCTTCTTGTGCATCATCCACCATAAAAGCATTGGGTTGCCAAGACTTATTGGCATAAAAATCCAGTTTCTCAAAGCAGTTAACCAAATTTTGATATCAACCATGGAGCAAGATGACGTGATGGCCAACGCAACTAGAACACCATTTCGATGAGCATCGAATACCAACAAGGTATATAAATGGAACTAAAACAAACACCAATTTGTTAATAGTAATATAAAAATTTGAAGTATTATGAAATGCATTATTGGAATCACAATGATGAGTACACACCTTGTACCTATTCGTTTTCCGAAAGTAACCTCCATGGCCAATAAACCATCATGACCATGGGTGTTCATCATGTGAAGTTGCCAACTAGTTTGGACTCCCAAAACAAATGGTTATCCCTTGGATTCATCAAACAATTCATAGAAAAAAATTTCACTCTTATTTGCCAATACCCAGTTGTGTACATTACGTGCATCATCTTGATCAGTTTGGAGTGTGATACATTCCAAATTGCTTGCAACATTAAGGATGTCTTGCAATGTAAGGAAAGTATCCTGAGTTGCCCAAAGGTTCCCTTCCTTTGCACTTCTTTGCAAAAAATTTATATGATGTTGCAACACTTGTTGGGGGGTGAATCCTTTATGTAGCATGTCACAAATCCATGATTGCATTGTTATAGATAACCATGGAGCAAAACATAACCTTGTTGAGGCAGGTCTCGTGTATTGCGAGCCATGGCATACATTACCCGTTGAATCGACATGTTGGTATTGTATGTAACTCAAGCCACATACCCATGGCCATAAGTACAATTGTGAAACAACAAAATGACATTGGTAGCCAAATGCATAGGATTGTGATTCCACTCTTCTCTTTAGGCTCTTGTAGAATGGTTCGTCATCACGAGTATCCATGGGACCGAAGACACACCAATATCTAATAGAAACACACATGATGTAGTTGCTATAAAAAAACAAAGTTGGATTTTGTACTTTAAAACCAAGAAAGTCGCAACTGTGTAGTTATGCATTAATTTGAAACTTACCCGAACAATGACAAGAAACTATCTTTGATCGGAAATTTTAATGAGCCTGCCTCGGATTCACCATAACACACACAAGGAAAGGTACTACACCACCCTATAGCAACCACAAAATTCCTCTCTCTCTCTCTCTCTCTCTCTCTCTCTCTCTCTCTCTCTCCCTCCCTCCCTCCCTCCCTCTCTCTCTCTCTCTCTCTCTCTCTCTCTCTCTCTCTCTCTCTCTCTTCTAAGCATCAAGAAATGTGACGCATGCATTTTTTGGCTAGGGAGAGATGGTAACTTCATATTTTGATATATCTCGAGACTATCTTGAAACTAGGTATGTAAATATGTATGTGTGTGTGTTCAAGGCCATATTCATTAAAAAAGATCAAGATTATATAATATGAGTTAAAAAAAAATGTGTCTGCAGAGCAGCAGCTGCTCATAGCTTTGTCTTCAGATTCCAGAAGTGGACCTCGTTATTGGGAATCCTGACAAACAGCTGCTCGTTGTTAGTTTGTACTGCTTGGCAATGCTGGCACCATGTTTGGCTGGCCACCTCTCTGCTCTCGTGTTTAGATGGGCCTCTCTACTCTCGTGTTTGGCTCGCCACCTGTCCACGGGACCTAAATTTCTAGGGAGAATAGAAGTCAAATAATTTGCAAGCAAATGATTTAAATTCAAGAATTCATCAAACATCACATGACCATGATTAAAATATTCAAAAATAAATGAAAATACTTAGCTCAAAAGATGCGACTCCAATACTAGGTACAATCATCCCCCCTCATGTGAGAATGGCCCTAATTTCCCCACACATGAGTATTTACGAGATATTTTATTCCAAAAATACAAAAAGTGGTGCTTTTCTTGCACGACACTCTCTTATCTTCAAAAATAAAGTGCCCATAAGTTGAGGCTTGGGTTTAAAGCATATCACACTTTACCAAATATTAAGGATCAAGTCTGATAAACTATACAAAATAAATCAAAATGTGCACAAGCTAGCACATGTATTTACAAGCTTGTTTACAAAAATGATGTGCCAAATAATAAATTGGTGCGACTTCTCCTCAATCCTTAGAATCCTCTTTACCTATAAAATAACCAACAATAAATTGGTGAAATAAATATTCCATAAGCATACAAACCATCATCACACACATGTTTTGCCAGGTGTAAGTAACCTGGGAATCACCTCTACATATGAACCAACTGAAACAAACATTGGAGACCCCAAGCATACGTCAATAACCACCAAATGTATTAATATTTTATAATGGTATCACCCATAGTATTAACATAATTTGGCATGACACAAAGATAATCCAAGCGTCCCCGAATTATTTAAGAGGGTAGAATAATATTTTTAAGAGGGCTTAAAATATATTCCCTAGCACCGCCTCTCTCCTCTCTGTACTATAAACACGCAAGCCGGTCGGCCACATTGATGGCAGGAGGGTCTAGAGGGGGTATTTGTATGCGACCCTCATAGTCCAGCAGTGCACCCCCATTTCTATGTTGGATTTGGGCATTAATCAAATGCAAGCCCATGCCCTTTACCTAGAGCAAACTTGTGGTAAAAATAGAGTAGCGTCTCTGCTCTCATGCTCACCTATCCCAACGGACCCCTCTTAGCCTCTCATTACGCGTTGAATCTGAAGCGGTGCGGTTGTTGAATTCGGCCTAAACTTTGCAAAGAAGCCGTGCAGTCGAATTGTTGTTGCAAGCGGGTGAAATTAACGGCGGTCGCCAATTAATGTTGTTGTTGACGTGGAAATGCCACGTTGCTGATGGGAACGCTGACGTGGAAATGTTCTCGCTAGCTGGGGAGCTTGAAATGTATCCTGAGCCACCAGAACGGCTCTTCACTTTGTAGCTTCTAGCACTAGCCAAGACGAAGAACACTAGGCACTTGGAGTGGTCAAGCTTTTGCTGGAGGAGGCATAGAAGGGGCAGTACAAAGCATTACTACTGTGGGCATCTATAGGACATGTTTTGGGCATCGCTTCTGCAATAGCCACGCTCCCCAAGGTTGCTGAACATCTTCATGGCATAAGCAAATGCATCCGAACTTTGATTTCTTACCTTAGCGCAAGATTGAAAATTTGACTCCATGGTCAACTCCATGGTCAACGAGCGGATTAACAAAAAATTCGGAGTGGTATGCTTTCTTAGTTAATGTGAATAATAAGCACCCCAAAAGTTTTGCTCGGGTGCATTTATTAATTTTCAACTTTTTTGACACGTGTATTTTTTTCCCCTTCTTCTTTCATTTTATGTACTCCTCTCCTTCGTTTGTGCATGGCGTCTTTCTCTCCTAGTCCTCTCTGCACAGCTGCCGGTTTCTTGAGGTGTCTTCTTCGACGCCTCCTTTGTCTGTGGATGGTGCATGGCGCCTTGCTCTCCAGATCATCTGCAGTTGTGCTCCTTCGTTTGTGCATG
This sequence comes from Cibotium barometz, assembly GCF_041138505.1. Lineage (NCBI taxonomy): Eukaryota > Viridiplantae > Streptophyta > Polypodiopsida > Cyatheales > Cibotiaceae > Cibotium > Cibotium barometz. The sequence continues at coordinate 29,621,742 of NC_141099.1, read as the reverse complement.
GCATCTTTCTCTCCTGGTCGTCTGCAGAGCTATCGATTGCTCGAGGTGTCTTCTTCATCGCTCCCCTTCGTCTGTGCATGGCGCATGGTGCCTTCCTCTCTAGGTCGTCTGCAAGCAAGCTGCTAGTTGATTGTGGTGTCTTCTCTTCAGGGCTCCCCTTCGTCCGTGCATGGCGCCTTCCTCTCTCCGAAGTCTTTGTTTTGGGTCATCTACAGTTTTTGTCGGTTGTGTCTGCTGTCTTCTTCATCCAGCGCTCGCGTACAGTTGTCAGTGATGCTGCATGTGTTGTTCTCGAAACTTCATTTCTTGTCCCAGTTTTATGTTCTTGTTGTCGTGTCGCTGGTAAACCTTTCTCTCTATCAAATCTTTTGTGGGGGTTGCAACAATAAATAATTATAAAATATAACCTTAATCTGGTTTTGTGGGGGTTGCAATAAATAATTATATAATATGTCCTTTTGCATGTGAACGCATACACGTGTAACGTTCGTATGCATTGTTGCATGTGAACACTAACACATGTAACTTTATTTGTCGTTGTTGTCGTCTTTATTTCCTGTCTTCTAGAACCTGTGGGGTCGGTTAGTATGGCCGACTTTTGCGATGGTTTGGTGTGCTTCTTCAAGGACTTTTGCGATAGTATGACCAATTTTGTCGCCGAATCTATGATGGTATGCTCCTCGTCGTCTGTCTTTCCTGTCTTCTAGAACCTGTGCTCGGGTTACTATGGCCAGCTTCTGCGATGTTGTGGCCGACTTTTTGCGATCTTATTACCGATTCTGGCATGGTATGGGATGGTCACATGCTCTTTGTGGATGAAGTTATGGAGCGAGTCGTTAGGTGGTTCCTTTCGTTGTTTTCTGGAGAGTTCATCGGCGTTTTGTCTGCTTGTGGCTCTTCTCGAATGGTATGGGTAGCTGTTTATCTTCACGTCCTTCTGGACTTACACGTTAGGTTTCTTCTGCCTATTTAATGAACTGTCTATTAGTCTTTTTGGTGCATCTTTTTCCCAGCTGATATTTAATGTACGCTTTGCTAGTCTTTTCGGTGCATCTTTCTCTTATCAGTGTTTTTCTGTTTGATTCTCTTAGTTCTATTCTGCAAAATGGCTATTAAAAGGAAACCGATGAATGACATAACAAACTATATGTGCCTTGATCATCATCCTTCCCCTTACATGTTTTCTGATGTGCATACATGCAAAGTCCGCCTAGATTACCTCAAGTTTCCAATTGTCCCACAACATCTACTGCCCCTAGACCTGTCTCTGAGAGGGACCTTGCATTAGCACTACACCGGATGGGCCTTCTGGAGTCCGTAATCTTTGTGCGGTCAAGAAGACAACGACATCGGTCGATATGTAGTTATTTAATTATTTTCCATTATCATGCTCTCTTTTTTCTAGCACCTTATTCATTAAAATTTTTCTTTGTTCAATATGCAAGAAAGTGAATAAATATTTTAGCAGTCTCATTAAAATGAAAAATAGTACAATTCTTATAATTGCACATATATAGAGTGCGCATATTAATCGACTTGGGGTGCACGTTACATGTGTCCGCCTTCACATGCAAAAGGACTACATGAAGGTTATATTCAATAATTAATCAATGCAAGCCATTGATTAATTATTTATTATATTTATCGTAATTTTTTTAAATGCATGAATACCATAAAAAGAAATCCTCGTTTACCCGAATTCTATTTATCCGGACTGTATTTATGCAGTCGCTTAATACCATGGTTTGTTGAAAATCACCATGCCATCATACCCAAACATGCTCTGATGGGGACTAAACTTTGCAACAAGCATGTGGGGGGGACCCACCCCCACATGCTTGAAATGTTTGGTCACCATCGGAGCATATTTGGGTTAGTAATTAGCACCCAGTGTGGATTTTTCAAGTCTCTTGGTGCTTAAGAGGCCATGGAAAATCCCGCTCTTCCCTATACCATCATACCCAAACATGCTCCGATGGGGGGACCAAACTTTGCAAGCATGTGGGGGGAGGGACCCACCCCCACATGCTTGCAAAGTTTGGTCCCCATCGGAGCATATTTGGGTTAGTATTTAGCGCCCAGTGCGGATTTTTCAAGTCTCTTGGTGCTTAAGAGGCCACCATGGAAAATCCGGGGCTTCCCCATACCATCGTACCCAAACATGCTCCGAGGAGACGGCGGGGGGACCACCCCTACATGCTTGCAAATTTCAGTCCCCATCATTGGAGCATATTTGGATTAGTATTTAGCGCCCAGCGCGGATTTTTCAAGTCTCTTGGTACTCAAGAGGCCATGGTAAAATCCGAGGCTTCCCCATACCATTGTACCCAAACATGCTCCGATGGGGACCAAACTTTGCAAGCATGTGGGGGTGGGTGCAAGCAAGTGGGTGGGGCTCACCCCCACATGCTTGCAAATTTTGGTCCCCATCGAAGCATATTTGGTTTAGTTCTTAGCATCGAGTGTAGATTTTTCAAGTCTCTTGGTGCTTAAGAGGCCATGGAAAATCCCGCTCTTCCCCATACCATCGTACCACACCCAAACATGCTCCGATGGGGACCAAACTTTGCAAACAGGTCAGGGGACCCACCCCCACCTTCTTGCAAATTATTTTCACCATCGAAGTATATTTTGGATTAGTAATTAGCACCCAGTGTGGATTTCTCAAGTCTCTTGGTGCTTAAGAGGCCATGGAAAATCCCGCTCTTCCCCGTACCATCATACCCAAACATGCTTCGATGGGAAACAAACTTTGCAAGCATGTGGGGGGACCCACCCCCACAAGCTTCCAAATTGTGGTCACCATCAGAGCATATTTGGGTTAGTAATTAGCCCCGAGTGCCAAGATAAGATAAAGGATCATAATTTCTAATAAAGGGTAATCTACTGTGTATTAAACACTTGTTGTCTAGCCATTGATTTCAAATTGGCACCTTATTCACAGATTTCATCCTATGATTGAGAACTAACTCTCGATAGAGAGAATGTAGTCATTGATGCTCAAAGTAGAAGACCAAGCATCAATAACATGTCATCCATATAGAGAACATCCTTTGAGGATATGAAGGAGTCATATGAGGAAGATCCAAAGATAGACAGTGATCTAAGAGATGCACTAGCCTCCATATATGGGACATAGGGGGTATCTGTCACATTGAAAGTATTGGGTGGCTCGAGAGTTTTACAATTGTGCAAAAAAAAAACATGGAGCTACCTTTGTTGCAAATATGTTTGCCTCCTACAATTTTCTACTACAATATCACACCTCAATATTAGACGATAGTCATTTGAAACATTGTGGGAAGGCTTTACCCATTCCAACTACAAGCCTTTCTCATAGAATCCTTGTAGGTCATGACTTTATACGAGACTTTGATGATATATTCAACAAGTACGATAAGTTGTATGTCAATGTTAAGATAAATATGCTAAAGATGAAAATATATATTTAAAGAAGGTGATTATGTTGTCTTGAAAATTGAGAAAAGGAGACTCAAATTGTAGAGAAGTATCCATTTGTGAAATGGGCACCAAGGTATTATGGACCATTCTATTAAAAATTAATAACCTTGCATATCAATTAGATTTGCCATCATATTGGAACATAGACAATTCCTTTCACATTAGTTTGTTGAAACATTTTTTAACATCCAGCTTATGAAGAACCAATTATTGATGTGACAAAGAAGAATTAATTTGTTGTTTGAGAGAACCAACATCCAGCCTATGAAGAACCACTTATTGTTGTGATTATGTTCTCTTGAAATTGAGAAAAGGAGACTTACAATTGTAGAGAAGCAGAAATTGACACCAGGTATTATGGACCATTCTATTAAAAAATTTATAACCTTGCATATCAATTAGATCTACCATCACATTGGAACATACACAATTCCTTTCACATTACATTGTTGAAACATGTTTTAGAGGACCAACATCTAGCCTATGAAGAACCACTTATTGTTGTTGTGAGAAACAAGAATTAAGTTGTTGAAACTTTTTTGAGAGAACCAACATCCAGCCTATGAAGAACCACTTATTGTTGACAAAGAAGAATTACTTGAACCACCTCAGATAATGTTTACACAAAATATTTATTGGCCTTTAGGAACCATCCTAGAGAAGATACTTGGTGGTGGGATGCTTGAGTGATTTGTTCATTCTTCTCTAGACTTCATTCGTTCATGTAATAAAAAATGTAATTGAGGCTAGTTGCTAGCTCAAGAAAGAGGGAATGTTACATGTCATCCCTTTATGATTATCCAAGGATGCTTGATAATGATTGTACCATGTTGACTAGTTGGTATCATGGGTGAGAAAACTTAATACTAATGCGAGACCAGGTGTTAGTGTATGTGTATTTGGGCCCATGCTAGTTTTATTAATATTTCTAGTGTTATTGGTATATGTGTTTGGGGCCATGCTATTGTTATTAGTATTACTAGTACTGTTATTTGTATATGTATTTGGGGCCATGCTAGTGTTATTAGTATATGTATTTGGGACCATGCTAGTGTTAATAGAATTGCTAGTGATCTTCGTATTAATACTGAATTAGTGTAATATTTGGGGCCATGCTAGTGCTATTATTACTGTAGGTGATCTCCATTTAAAATAGTGAGCTAGTGTTTTATTATATTAGTGTATGTGCTTATGGCTATGACATGTTGGGATTGATTATGTGGATTATAATTAATTATTTTAACTAGAATGGTTCATGCTAACTTTTGGAATACAATTTTTAAGTAGCCATGTGAGAAGAGGAAGGCTTTCACGTTTGGGGGGGAGATTGCACCCAATGTTATATATATATATATATATATATATATATATATATATATATATATATATATATATATATATATATATATATATATATATAGGCATGTGGCAACGATTATTTTTGGCCTATCCATGTAAAAGGATAGTCAAAGTGCTACTCCAAACATTTTGCCAAGCAAAAAATAAAGATTTAGCAACAAGGAAACCTAGAATATCTTTAGTCTATTATTAATAATGATGTCATGTTAAGATATTTTGTACTCACATGATAGTTTATTTTTTTTACTCGTGATAGTTTGTGATTCCACTCATCTGTTTTTTAAGCTGAAATCCTATTTATTTTATCTTTTCTAGTAATATCATACCATGCAATGATTTATAAGTCTCATGTGTTTGATTTTTTGTGGGCTAATGATCCTCAATGTGAGCGTCCTTGTCTTTTGTTAGTGCATGTTAAAGCTTGTGTGTGTGTGTGTGTGTGTGTGGGTAAGGATTCTCTTTAATTTTATAAAATAGGATAATATTCTTAAATTTTCTATATATATTTTCTAAAGTAAATACTATTTCCTTAAAAGTCATTGAAAATTAAATACACATGTATTGAGAAACCTCCCTTTTGTTTAGCTACATATAAACACACTTGTGTTATATTTCTTTATCACAACTCCAAAAGATAACTTGTATTGAAAATAGTAGATGGATTTAAGATAATACTAAATTATAATATCTTACAAGATTTGTATGGTCATCTAGATTATCATGGATTTCTATGGATTTCTCCAACACAACAAAATCAAGGAGGCAGATCGACCATCTACAAAGGACTACTTAGGTGATGTTATCAAATCTACTTGACTCATGCACATGTGCATTATGTATGTCAAATGACTTAGCTAATGTATGTACTTATCCCATTTTCTCTTGACACTTTATGATAGTATGCAGGAAGGACAAAGCTTGCTAAAGGAGTTGTTGCTTTATTGTTAAATCCATTTACTATTGGTATATTTGGTCCATGGGGCACGGGAAAGTCTAGTATAATGTTTCAGGTACACATAATGTCACACCTCACATGGTACTTTTTAGTAACATTATAAATTAAAACACATTCTTTGTGTGCATTTTGTAGATTGAGATCAGTATGCTAATGACCATTGTTCAAAGAAATCTATTAGGCTCTAGACAAACAAAAGAAGACTTTCCAGGTCTTTTAGAATAAAAATTATTGGAGGAAGGGGTTACATTACAAGAAAAGGTACTTCAAACATTCAAGGCATCAAAAACTACAAATGGACCAAAAGATCCCCTGGAACAAGGCATGTACAAAATAGTAAACAAGTTCCCCTCCTGGAACAAGGCATGTACAAAAATAGTAAACAAGTGTAAGGTATGAACGTTGCTCTTGTCCTTTATGCTCTATAGGAGAAATTATTCATTAAGAAATTTGTTTAGATTATTTCACACATAGTAAAAAGGTGAACAAAGCAAAGTACTATTATATCATGTATATTGTTCTACTTTTTTCACACATAGGATAAAGGTAAATAAATGTCTACTGCTACAAAGGCATGTACTTGAAATAACTAAACCCAATATTTTTTACAAGTCTTTCATGAACATTTGATAGGTAAATTCAAACGTAGAGGTTTGTGTACCTATGAGAGACATGTTAATGATTTCTAATTAGAACATGTGTAACCTTAGGCCAAGTTATTTTATCACCTTTTACATATAATTTTTATGAGGAGAGTATGTCTTCTTATGCACATGCATAGAATTCATACACACATTACAAATCCCACTAGGTGTGTTCGGGATCTCTTCTTCTTCTTTTTTTTTCATAATTTTACTTAATTTGATAAACTCTTAATTTGAACACACACACACACACACACACTTGTGCACATGCACGCATGCGCACACAGGTACATGCACACAAGCATGTACACGTATGTATGTATCTTTGTGTGTGCACACACATATGTATATATGTATGTACATTCATACATACATATGTATGTACACATATGTTTGTACATAAATAGCATACACACACACACACATACATACATACATACATGTATACATGTAAGTGTGTGTGTGTGTGTATACATATACATATATATATATATATATATATATATATATATATATATATATATATATATATATATATATATATATATATATGCATGCATGCATGCATGGTTGTATGTATGTATGTATGTATATATACACACACACACATACATGTGTGTGTGTGTGTGGTCATAGAGATATGAAAAAGCCTATATGTGTCCAGGATTTGTTAGTGTGGCATCGCAAAAAGGAAAGAGGATGAGATGAAAAAGGACCTCATGAGAATGAACATTAGGAGTTGAAAGATTTTTTAAGGGACTACAAGGATGAATGGATGCCTCTTTACAAGGGCTTAGCCCTACTGGCTGATCATCACAGGAAATTGGTATGTATATTACACTCTTTGCCGTGCATTTGTAATAGTTGTGGTGTCACTAATATTTGTATGTCACCATAGGTCACACAAAAAGAAAATTCTATTGAGAAAGAAAACAATCACACCCTTGATGCTTTCAAATATGGATCCTTACCTTTGAGCATGATGGCCATCACGTGGAGCATCTTACGAAATACTATGGGTGTTGTGAAGCAAGCTAGCGAACAGCTTCTAGAATGCACATACAGGCAAACTGAGCATGAGCAAAAATTGGGATATCAACAAGAAGTCATAAATGACATCAATTTCTTCAAGAAGCATCTTGGAGAGCAACCCAAATGCAGATGGAGAATTCTCGGATGGTTTTGGAGGCACATTGTTGAGGACAGAGATTATATTCCAGGGACCAAAATCAATAAGGTGATAATTTCTCCAGATAATCTACGCATCATTGTCTTTGTTGATGATCTCGATCGATGCAATACAGACAAATACATTGTACAGGTATCTGGATTACACATTTACATCTTATTTTATTGTAATAATGAAGTAATTCTTTGGGTTGGGTATTCTCATATTGATTTCCTCATGTAAGTGTTTTTAACCCTTAAATTGAAGTTCACCATTCGCCCACAGTATCATATCAAATAATGTGTTTCATGTAAGTTTGTTTGTAGTAATACTTCAAATGTAACTTGGTGTTACTCAACAGCAAACAAATACATCACAAAAATGCACGAAATCGGAAACGACTCTTGAACTATCATCGCCCTGTTTGGAATATCATCTCCCAGAAAAAGAAAATATCAAAAAACTTGAGGGCTGGCACACCAACAGCTTATGGTGTGGGTTTTCCTTTGCTACAACTGGAAGAATCAAATGGATGACATATTTAAGGTGATTTTCCCTTTGCGTGCCAACATTTTTTTGTGGGACCAATTTATATTTTTGGAATTTAAATATTTATTCTTATGTTTGTATATGTGCAGAATTGGGATACGTTTTTCTCCCGTCAAGATACAAAGAAAAATATTCCTCAGAAGCCTACTAAAGATGATGATGACCCAACTTTGATGGTGTATAATAAAAAATTAGAGTCACAGAAAAAGACGATTGTATCCAAATACTCACCATCCTTATTACAAGCAATTGTTAGCCTATGGCTATGCCTTCTAAGGGAAAACCAAGAGGAAACAAAAGAGCAAGAAACCAAAAGGGAAGGCCAGAATGAGCTACAACATTGGGAGGAGCTCAAGAACATGCTTAATGGGAGTTGTGATGTTAGCATGGATGCTACTCAAGCCTTTCAAAATTACAGATTTCATTGCGAGGTTGGCCATCTGCATTGGCAAACCAGGGATGTCATTGAAAACAGAAGAAACGTTCATTGATCCTACGTATTAATTGAGTCGTATATGAATTCTCATGACCGCTCTTAAATTGTGATCCTTTGATCCAGTGTCCCCAGTGTCAGAAAAAAACCATCCTTTAGTGCAATTTTCATGGCTCGAGTTACATTAATTTTCATGACCACTCTTCTATTGTAATCCTTTGATCCAGTGGCAAAAAAAAAATCCATCCTTTAGAGTCATTTTCATGGCTCCAATCTAGACGAACCAGTTGTAATTTTTGCTAGTGTTAAATTTAAAGATTCAAATTTAGGTGTAAAACCGGTTAACTAGAAACCAAACCACTTAGAAAAAAAAAGGTGTATTTCTAACATTTTTTTGATCTACTAATCAAAAGACTAGATGAACAGATGGCTAGTAATATGCTCTTTTTGAACAAATCTATGAGTGGAAATTCCAGTTCCTTGAACTTTATTCCCGTGAAGGTCAAGGAAAGTGATGGTTCCATTGTGACAATGAATGTCAGCCTGATTCTTATGGACCTAATCCATTCCAAGGATTCCATCATAGATTCCCAAGGGTAGGACTCTAAACTGGCAATCTGTTACGTTCCCATTTATACTAAACTGAATAGGGTCAGTCTCAAGGTGTAATGTGCATCAACTAATGTGTAAATTAGTTTATAATTATAGATTAATTAAACTCTTGATTTTAGTCTCTTATCTTTATGCAAAATTAAGCAAAAGAGAGCGAATTTTCTCCAATTAATGAAGAAATTGATGTAATTAGGTGTTTTGATGCTTCTAGATGCTACTCAAGAATACTTTTTTTTTTGTAAAATTAAGCAAAAGAGAGCGAAGTTTCTCCAATTAAATGAATAAATTGATGTAATTAGGTGTTTTGATGCATCTAAATGCTCTTAAAACACTCAAGAACACTAATTTCAACATCCTCTTATATGATCGAAATGGACTCCAAACAACATATTTACGAAATTTTTAACTCTTGGAATGGATAATCTCTCTTAAATGAGAAAAATAGTCCATGAGAGAAGATATTTTTTAATAGTCCAAGAGTTTTTTAATGTTTTTGATAATTTTTTGAGATATTAAGCTACCCTAGTTGATTACTAACACACTAAGCAAAAAAATAATAATTTTCACTCTATGTTAAACTAAAAAAGAGAGCTAAAAATCACTAAAAATGCATTCTATTGCATTTTTGATGTAATGGAAGCAAAAAAGGCCTAATACACTCTATGTGCAAGTCCTAGGAATTAAAAACCAAATTAACAACAATAAAAACAATGATTTAAGTTAAAAATAAAGCAAAAAAGCATTCTTTATAAAACAAAAAAAGACAGCTATTCCTCACTAAATCACACACAAATCACCATCAAAACCACAAAGTTTTCATGGTAAACCATTACTAAAGACAATGGGAAATGGGTAATGTGCAGATTAGATAAATACAACAAAAAAAGGCAAGGGATGGCTCCCAAGCAACGGCACCAAAAATGTTATGGCTCACCCAAACCCTCGGAAACATCCAACAAGAAGATTACCTGTGGTGAATCGTAACTATCGTGGGGACCTTTCTGATTTCCGAGCTCGTAACCCTTGAAATCTCCAAGCTTCACCACTCCTTGAGTAGCAATTCCGACGTAGCCTCCCATGTGTGTTGTCACCTCGTCACATTGCACTACATGCACTTGTCCCTCCTCTCACCTCACTTCATTCACACACACTCATGTTGAAGTAATTCTTTGGGTTGGGTATTCTCATGTTGATTTCCTCATGTAAGTGTTTTTAACCCTTAAATTGAAGTTCACCATTCGCCCACGGTACCATATCAAATAATGTGTTTCATGTAAGTTTGTTTGTAGTAATACTTCAAATGTAACTTGGTGTTACTCAACAGCAAACAAATACATCACATGCAAAAGGTTCTAGTGGTGATGGAGATACACATGGCAGAGTCTATTCTAAAGGGTCGTAGACCTGTTGAAACCAGTGCTAACATGCAAGCTAATGAAGTAACAATCCCTATGCCCGATGCAGTGCTAGATGCAAATGATGGTAAGGTGGATTGCACCCAAGATTTTTAGACAATGATTTACAAAAGAAGGAAGGTTTGTCATCATTGATCAATAATTTTGAGAAAGAATCTAATAAAGTTTATTGGGTGCCTGTGGAGTTGCATTATGTGTGGCAGCATCATCTTCTTGGTTGCTCTAACATTTTTCTATTCTCTTCCATAGGTGGTTCATCTGAAAGCATTCAAAATGAAGTGGCTGTTGAGTTTCCTGTACTAGTTGCCAACTACAATGAGAGTGAGAGAAAAGCCTTACAATCCATGCTTCATAAAGCAAGAGGTGATCACAAAAATCCACGAAATTGGAAACGACTCTTGAACTATCATCGCCCTGTTTGGAAAAGAGCAAGAAACCAAAAGGGAAGGCCAGAATGAGCTACAACATTGGGAGGAGCTCAAGAACATGCTTAATGGGAGTTGTGATGTTAGCATGGATGCTACTCAAGCCTTTCAAAATTACAGATTTCATTGCGAGGTTGGCCATCTGCATTGGCAAACCAGGGATGTCATTGAAAACAGAAGAAACGTTCATTGATCCTACGTATTAATTGAGTCGTATATGAATTCTCATGACCGCTCTTAAATTGTGATCCTTTGATCCAGTGTCCCCAGTGTCAGAAAAAAACCATCCTTTAGTGCAATTTTCATGGCTCGAGTTACATTAATTTTCATGACCACTCTTCTATTGTAATCCTTTGATCCAGTGGCAAAAAAAAAAACCATCCTTTAGAGTCATTTTCATGGCTCCAATCTAGTAATTTTGATGGCTCCAATCTAGAAGAACCAGTTGTAATTTTTGCTAGCGTTACATTTAAAGATTCAAATTTAGGTGTAAAACCGGTTTAAAACTAGAAACTAATTGAGCTTGAATTTCATCCTATGTTTCCACCACTTACTAAAAAAAAGGTGTATTTCTAACATTTCTTTGATCTACTAATCAAAAGACTAGATGAACAGATGGCTAGTAACATGCTCTTTTTGAACAAATCTATGAGTGAAAATTCCAGTTTCTTGAACTTTATTTCCGTGAAGGTCAAGGAAAGTGATGGTTCCATTGTGACAATGAATGTCAGCCTGATTCACATGGAGCTGATCCATTCCAAGGATTCCATCATAGATTCCCAAGGGTAGGACTCTAAACTGGCAATCTGTTACGTTCCCATTCCTGTAAGATTCCTCTCCAGCCTCTCAAGATATCCAGCATCTTCCCCTGTAATCAAATCCCTCTTCAGAAATATAAAAGATCTTGTTTCTACCAGTTTTGGGCCTAGAGAGAGAAAATCTTCTAGAGAGTGATAATTCAGTTTTTAAATATTTTTGGACAGAAAAATACCTCATCTTATTAAAATAAGTTTCCCTAAAAGAGAAGTTCAAAAAGATTTTCAGAAGGTGCATTAGAAATTAAGTATAATCTGTTCAAGAGGCATTATCCTGGGAGTGAAGATTTTTTTGAAATTTTAAATTAAGGTTCCTATGGACCAATAAGATTCATCCAAATGTAGGGAGGAGATAAATAGAAGAATAAAAGAAAAATCCCCCAAAAATGAGTAAATACTCACATAAGATGAAGAGTTGACTAAGGACAAGGTTAATTATAGTTAAAAAAGAGAGATATTTAGAAGTAATGATACATTTTTGACACCTCTGCATGGGGGAATTCCCCTCATGAAGGAGGCACCTATTTCACATGCTTGAACGAGTTTTAAACTCCCAAATAATGAGATATTTTTATCTCTCCTCTCTCCAGTTTCAACTAGATCCAAAAAGTGAGCAAAACTGACCTAAAAATGGTCAAAAATTGACCAAACTGATTTGGAAAATTCTAGAATCAGTTGGCTTGGTTAGAAGCTTACTTTTTCCTATAAATAGAAGCCCTCCCCTTTGTTGAAACTCAATAGTGTTTTGCACTATTACCCTGCCTCTCCCAAGTGCCAAAAACAGTTAATTCTACTCATAATTCATTAGTTTTTGACCTTCCCTCTTCCAAAAGATTGGTGGCCACTCTTATTTCAAATAAGAGTTGAACCCTCAAACCATCAAGCCAAAGGAAAGCTTTCAAATTATCTATGTAAGTTGGAGATTCTTCTCTTTTCTATTCTTTTTATGGTTTTTTTATGATTTTTGTCTTCTTTAAATTAAAAATGATGTTATGCCTCATTACAAAAAGGCATTCCCCTCTCTTCTCTAGTAAATCCAACCATTCTTTATCCTAGATGAATGATTAATGAATAAAATCAAGTTTTTCATAATGTTTCTCTTAAATAAGTAGAAAAATGTTTACTTTAGAATAATTTAAATACTCTTGGTGCACTTTTAATTAATTTTAGAGGCTTAAAAATTAAAAAATGGTCAGCCATACAAAGGAGGTTATGGCAAAAATTTTTAAAAATTTAAAAATAAGTATTATCTTTTATTATTCTAAAAGAGTAATCCTTATGGTTTCTATATTCTAAAGTGTCATTTTCATGCATAGAAGATGCATTTTGATTATTTGTATAAAAGAAATTTAGTTTTATTATAAAAGTATTACTTTCATTATTATTGATTTTTATGCATAAAAGTATGCATAAAAGATTATTTTTATTATTATAAAAGTGTTACTTTTATCATATTTGATTTTCATGCATAAACGTATGCATAAAAGATTATTTTTATTATTATAAAAGTGTTACTTTTATCATATTTGATTTTCATGCATAAAAGTATGCATAAAAGATTTTTTTTATTATAAAAGTGTTACTTTTATCATATTTGATTTTCATGCATAAAAGTATGCATAAAAGATTATTATTTTTTATTATAAAAGTGTTACTTTTATCATATTTGATTTTCATGCATAGAAGTATGCATAAAAGATTATTTTTTTATTATAAAAGTGTTACTTTTATCATAAATGATTTTTATGTATAAATGGGTGCATAAAAGATATTTTTTTATTATAAAAGTGTTACTTTTATCATAAATGATTTTTATGTATAAATGGGTGCATAAAAGATATTTGTTTTTATATTAAAAGTGTGATTTTCATCATAAATGATTTTTATGCATAAATGGGTGCGTATCTATTTTCTAAAGCTAAAGTTAAGAAAGGCATTTCAATTATGGGTGGGTGAGTACTTATTTGGTTCCACCGATTCCAGTGGTAGGGTGGTGGCTAACTCATGGGCCGGATGGGGTTAGGCTGGAATCAGGGCTGGAATCAGTAGAGTTTTAATAATCAAACTGAAAAATCTTAGGACTACGCTAGGATTCGAGTAGATAGTTAACTCCCTGATAAATTTCTCGATTGAGTGGATCAACGGCTGTGCCTAATCTTGATTAAGAAAAAAGCGTTGAATTGCTTAGACGATCAAATTATATCAGTGATAGTTTCCTTCTATCTGGTTTATTCAGGTGGAGGATAGTTTAGATTTTGATCTCGTTAGAGAAAACTCGTTAAGAAAAATTCAAAAAGCTCGAATCGTCCTCACTTTCTGGGCATGGGAAACTTTCCCGATTTTGGTTTTCGGAGTGACCACCAGCCTAGTCTCGTGTCCGAACATTCGTGGGCGAGGCCCCGAGTGAGAAACCCTGCCCCCCGCATGAGGGGGTTGCTTCCGCTCTCAGCTACCGGGAGCAGGTGCGTGGAGGGGGCAGAGGGATCTCACAATTCCAAAGATTCCATCATAGATTCCCAAGGGTAGGACTCTAAACTGGCAATCTGTTACATTCCCATCTACACTAAACTGAATAGGGTCAGCGGTCTCAAGGTGTGTGAAAAGAATCTTTCCACTGGTCAATTCCACTTGCATAGGTTTCCCTGATTTTTGATTTAGGACTAACTTACACAGACATCCTAGGGAAATAAAAGAATGAGTACTGCCTAAATCAATCAAAAGCTTGAATTGCTTACCCTGGTACTCTCCTGGAGTTTGTAGGACTGCGAATTGACGAATCTTCCCCTGCTGATGCTCAATGGTAGCATAGAGTTGTCCTTTTTCTTCCTCCACTTCCTCAACTATAGTGACGGCTCTAGCTGCTACAGTCTAAGGTGGAACTCTCTCTATGGTTTTCCCAAATCTAGGAGGGAGTTTGGAGACTACTTTGAATGGAGGCTGCAGGGCAGCTCTGCTGGCACTCTTCTGGAGTTAAACAAGTCAAGACTTTTAAGACACCCCCTTACACCCTTCATAAATGACCCCCAAAATGGACAAGTTGACAACTTATTGGCATCTTTACATTAAAAGCTCATTAGCCATGAGTTGTGAAAAAATTGTGATTAAGAATTAATTAAAGATTAACTCTTTCACTAATCTTTCTTCCTTTTGTAATAATTAAAGGATCTAATTAACCATTAATCACTAATTAATTCACATCATTGAGCACATTATTGGATAGGGCATGAAATTGCTAAGCTATGTGCATCAACTAATGTGTAAATTAGTCTATAATTATAGATTAATTACACTCTTAACTTTAGTCTCTTATCTTTATGCAAAATTAAGCAAAAGAGAGCGAATTTTCTCCAATTAATAAAGAAATTGATGTAATTAGGTGTTTTGATGCTTCTAGATGCTCTCAAAACACTCAAGAATACTTTTTTTTTGCAAAATTAAGAAAAAGAGAGCAAAGTTTCTCCAATTAATGAATAAATTGATGTAATTAGGTGTTTTGATGCATCTAAATGCTCTCAAAACACTCAAGAACACTAATTTCAACATCCTCTTACATGATCGAAATGGACTCCAAACAACATATTTACGAAATTTTTAACTCGTGGAATGGATTAATCGCTCTTAAATGAGAAAAATAGTCCATGAGAGAAGATTTTTTTTAATAGTCCAAGAGTTTTTTTAATGTTTTTGATAATTTTTTGAGATATTAAGCTATCCTAGTTGATTACTAACACACTTCTGCAAACAAATCTAACAAAAAACACAAAAAATAAGCAAAAAATAATAATTTTCACTCTATGTTAAACTAAAAAAGAGAGCTACAAATCACTAAAAATGCATTCTATTGCATTTTTTGATGTAATACACTCTATGTGCAAGCCCTAGGAATTAAAAACCAAATTAACAACAATAAAAACAATGATTTAAGCTAAAAATGAAGCAAAAAAACATTCTTTACAAAACAAAAAAAGACAGCTATTCCTCACTAAATCACACCATCAAAACCACAAAGTTTTCATGGTAAACCATTACTAAAGACAATGGGAAATGGGTAATGCGAAGATTAGATAAATACGACAAAAAAAGGCAAAGGATGGCACCAAAAATGTTATGGCTCACTCAAACCCTCGGAAACATCCAACAAGAAGATTACCTGTGGGGCGAACCGTAACTGTCATGGGGAACTTTCTGATTTTCGAGCTCGTAACCCTTGAAATCTCCAAGCTTCACCACTCCTTGAGTAGCAATTCCGGTGTAGCCTCCCGTGTGTGTTGTCACCTCGTCACATTGCACTACGTGCACTTGTCCCTCCTCTCACCTCACTTCATTCACACACACTCACTAGCATGCATTAGAGAGAGATTAACAAGATCCACACTCAATTGCACAATGGGAGAGTCCTTTATATTATGAGATATTTTCACTTATATACATGGGTAAGTGTTCACATTCACTTAAACTATGGCCGGCTGGTCACTTTTAGCTCATAAGAGGCCTAGTGCTATTATAATGACTACTCTCACAATATATCCATGAATTACATCACTTGGAACTTCATCCTAACTTTCTACCACAAGCTCTTGAAGTGAAAATTGCCATAAGTATTTTGTCAGTCCATTACGGTCACCCGTCCAAGTTGTAGATTTGGACACCGTTACTTCATATCTTAAATGTATGACATTTTGGTGTGTCCACCTTGACTCCTTGATGTAAGATAATGGCAGTAGCTCTTGTTAACCTAGAAATGGGTTAACACAGTTTCTCCTTTATCACCTCTTTGACCACTTGTATCAACCAAATTCTCTTCTGCATTACCCTTAGAAATGTATTGTAATTGCTTTGCGAGAGGAAGTCTACTTGTGTTGAATCTTATTTGTGACCATTTCACATTATACTCTTTCCAATAATCAAAAACACCACTAAAGCAAGGTTAAACCATTCATGGTCATTCGACACTGGGAGTTGGCCATAACGGATCAATCACACTATAAGCATCATCAAGATGCATTAAGTAAGGTAGTAATTTTTCCAAAATAATGTTGTCATTCTTCTAATCTATATCAAACTTATGGCATGCAACCTTGTATGATGTGCGATAGGCCCATAAAGATGATGTGAGCTTAGAATCCCAATCAATGCATAGAGCCTCAACAGTCTTTGTCAATATCAAAATAAGAACCTTGTTGGTGCTCTTTGCTTTGCCATTTGCATGTGGGTAATATGGCATTGACTTACGGTGAGCGATCATGAATGTGCTAGTGAGATTTTTAATTACATCATTAATGAAATGCTTACATTGATCGCTCACTATCTTAAATGGACATCCAAAGCGGGTAATGATGTTCTCATAGAGAAACTTAGTAGATTCCATGGTATCCACTTTTTCGTGAAGCTCTTGATTCAGCCTATTTGGTTACATAATCTATGGCAACAATGATGAAGCGTGCTTGTGTGCCACATGCAGCAAAACTAATAGGGCCAATGAAATCTAAGCCCCATTTTTCAAAAGTTTGGTTGACTTTGACAGGATGCATGTCCTTCTTCTTTGTCTTTGCACAACATTGGCACTCATCACACATCCCTTGATAAATAGTGTTGAGAAAACGTGGTGCTCATGCTAGATCAAGTGTGTGGAGGAAAAGAGCTCACAAAATACAAGAATAATAACTTGCTTATTAATTTTTTTATGAATACAACTAGGCCTTGCTCAATACAAAATGCCTCCTAGCTCCATCTTTAAATAGATGAGTTAGTGGACCTTAAGTCCATTCACACTCACACCCTTTTCTTCCCCTTCTACATAACCTTAGTCTCTTAATACCCCCCCTCAATACCAACTACTATGAAAGAATGGAATAGGTGGTATTGGACATAGGATGCCTTTATAACATTAGGCGTACAAGGTTTGGAATATAGGTAGAGTTATCTAGGATTTACAACCATGTTCCTAGAGCCTTAGAGGCTAATACAATGATGTCATCTAAGTCTTTATTTGTTGTCAATGAAGATGTACACCATGATGGTGCACCCCACTCTTTGTGCTTGCTTGACTTCTTGTAGTTGACATGCTTTAGACATACATGCCATTGCTTCCACATGCTTTCCACCTTGACCATTCTCACAATGATCAAAACAAGGCTGCCACCCTTGCTTAAGTGGTTTGCTTATAAATGTTCCTTCAACATGCTTGATGCTTCCTTGAATACCATACCTCCTCCATGGGCAATGAGGGCCTTCCTTCTTAGGGTAATGGTTATGAGGTGGATTTATATGGGAAAGGGAAAGGGAGGGTCTTACCACTTGCCTTATGGATTGGTCAAGGGCAGTGTCTACTCCACAATTACAACAACTTTTGTGCATGTTGGTTACATAATACCCATTAGGGTTTGAAGATACAAGCTTAATGAGAGTGAGTAAGTGGTTGAGATAAATGCTCAAACCAATAAGGTACATCATCTTTGGCTTAAGAAGGAGAGGGCATGGCTCATAATGTTGCTAATACCTCTTACAAAGACAATGCCAAGAGATGTTTAAAATCATGACAAACAACAAGGTAGAGCACTTAGTGATGCTATGCTCAACCTTACAACTCATCTTAGACGATGAAAATGTTGAATATGCAGCGGAATAACATGCCTTGGGTGAGAGCATATGGCTTATGACATGCCTATGCCTCTTACAAATAAGAGCCTCAAGGGTGATACACAAAACCATTAAAGATGAGCACTTAATGTACATGTGCCCAACTTTAAACCACTCAAAAATCTGAGTTTTATGATGAAAAACCAGAAATCTTCAACCTCTTTGGCTTATGGGATGAAGACAATGGTTCATGGTTGCACCATTTCTCTTTGGAAGAAACGGGTTGACGATGAAGACTTGTAATGTGGCACTTATGGTGTGTGCCCGGCCTCCAATGTTAATGAAGAAGAGCCTCCTTAGTTTTAAAGACCTCCTCCTTTGATGGTTAAGACCACATTAGTGTTAAGAAACACTTTGTTTGGTGATTAAGATCACCATTAGTGTTTAAAAAACACAATTAGTGCTTAAAAGTATATTTTTAGTATCTAATGACACTTATTTTGGTTATTAGATTCACCATTAGTGTTTAATAACACTCTTAGTGTTTAAGAACACTCTTAGTGTTTAAGAACACTTTATAATAACTTCCCTTTGCTGGATTAACAGCTTCATTAGTGTTAAACAACACTATTAGTGCTCATAAGCACATTTTAAAAACTTTGAAAGCTTGAAAGTTGATGTTGATGATGGAGCTTGATGGGAATGAGGCTTATGGATACCTCATGTGGTTGGAACCACTTCAAACTCAAGAGAAAGATCAGCAACAATCATTCACATCATCACTTGGATGATCAGAGCAAGGGAGAAGGTGATTAGAGCAAGAAAAAATCACTTATGAAGCTTTAATGGTGGAAAGCTTGCATGGAGAAGAAGAAGGCGACTGGTTTTTTTGTTCTAGCCGGCGTGTCAGACCACCAAATGAGCTCAAATTTGAGCTGTGGATTCCTCAGAGAGTGGGCTACCAAAGCCCTAAAGCAATGTTGGCTTTAATCGCCTGTACATGGTGAATTCTTGTACGGCCACGACTACAGCAAAAAAATGGAGTCGGTCGGGCTGCAACAGAGAGAATGTCACCACGTGGAGAGGTCGAATCAGCGAATTAGCCATATGAATGGAAGCGCTCGGACCTTCTCTACATCTCCCCATGAAGAAATCTCTGAGAGTTATGCCCTCTACAAGCTGTTGGAAGGCCTCCACCAGCAGAGGGTTGAGATCCACAAGTGAATAGATAAGAAAAAATGGAGAAAAATGACCTAATCTACCACAAGGGGCCTAATCAACCTAGGCTCTAGATACCATGTTGAGAAAACATGGTGCTCATGCTAGATCAAGTGTGTGGAGGAAAAGAGCTCACAAAATACAAGAACAATATCTTGCTTATTAAGTTGTTTATGAATACAACTATTAGGCCTTGCTCAATACAAAATGCCTCCTAGCTCCACCTTTAAATAGATGAGCTAGTGGACCTTAAGTCCATTCACACTCACACCCTTTTCTTCCCCTTCTACATAACCTTAGTCTCTTAATAAATAGTGTACAATCTTGGAAGAGCGTGGGCTACCATACCTCGATTGGAGTTTTTTTTTGTCTATAATGTCACTTGCAAAGTGTCCACTAGCTACCCCTTTGTGTGCTTGTTTGATGGTGTATAAGTATTAATCCTCCTTGGGAAAGCATCTTAATATGTCATCCTTATCTCATCTATAAAGAGTTCCGACAATAAGTTGGTAAGGTGTACTCTCTTTTAGTAACTTTCTTGCTAAATCTTTCCTCAATTTCTTTCCTTTTGAAAAACCATTAGCTAAAAAGTTAACAATTTTCTTACTCCATTTTGGAATAGTCTCAACCTTGAACAGTGTAGCTTCCAGTAACTCGTTCATTAACTGTCGATTGGTGCTTCACCCCATTAGGTATGCGGGGAATAGATAATCTACCATGACATCTTTCTTGTCAGGCCTCACAACCACTATAAAATTTAACTCAAGAAGAACCCACAACCACCTTGTGATCCTTTTCGTGGAGCATGGTTTGCTTATTACTAGATACAACAAGGCTTGATGATCAACATAGAAAATAAATTTTTTTAGCAATAAGGTAATGCCAAAATTTATTTACTGCATAAACCATTGCTAACCCTTCATGTTAGAATTCGTGGTGCTCATGTGCTAGATCAACTATGTGGAGGGAAGAGACTCACAAAATACAAGAAAATATCTTGCTTATTAAGTTGCTCAAAATACAACTAGGCTTCTTGCTTCATACCTAAAATGCCTTCTAGCTCCACCTTTAAATAGATGAGCTAGTGGACCTTAAGTCCCTTCACACACACACCCTTCTCCTCCCCTTTTACATAACCTTAGTCTCTTAATACCCCCCCTCAATACCAACTATGAAAGAAATTGGAATAGGTGGTATTGGACATAGGATGCCTTTATAACATAAGGGGAAAGGTTAGGAATATAGGGGTGGTTACATTGAGATTTAAAACAATTTCTCAGTAGAGTTAGAGGCTGATACCAAAGTTAGCCTCTGACTCTTTGTTAGAATATTTAGAAGTGATATATCCTGTTTGTTTGCACTTGTTACATTTCATTTTGTTGGGATATTTAATCCAACAATTATTTGCCAAATGACCCACCTTTTTACAATGGGCACATCTTACTTTGACCACTTGATGTGACAAAGCTTGTTCGATAGTAGTCGATGAAGTGGTTGCACTTAAAGATTCAGCTCCTTTGCACTTAAAGATGAAGCATGATGATGGCTTGTGCCCTCTCATCATCTTCAATATCTTCAGCCTTAGTTCGATCAATAACCTTAGTGCCAGAGATGAATGGCCAAAAACCTTTGGACATCATCTTGTACTTGACAAGGACTTGCCAAGTGTGGAAGCCCTCTCTTGAGAAGTTCTTAATTTGGGTGTTGTCCTTTGACATTGGGTATTGAAGGAGATTATTAGAGAGTAATGGGCTGATTTATGAAGAAGAAAACACCAGAAGTTTATGATATTTAGGCTTAATTAGAAAGAGAAAGGCTTATGAGAGTGCAACAACCCTTAATCAAGCCAAGGATGTTGCATAAATAGGAGATTAAGATGGCAAATTTTATGGTTTAGCACTTAGGGTTTGTGCCCAACCAATAATTTTGATGGAGATCAACTTCATTAGTGTTAAAGAACACTTTGTTTGGTGATTAAGATCACCATTAGTGTTTAAAAACACGATTAGTGCTTAAGAGCATATTTTTAGCGTCTAATGACAATTGTATTGGTGATTAGATTCACCATTAGTGTTTAAGAACACTCTTAGTGTTTAAAAACACTTTGGAATAACTCCCCTTTGTTGGATTAGAAGCCTCATTAGTGTTAATCAACACTATTAGTGCTCATAAGCACACTTTGAAAAGCTTTATGCACTTGAAGATGATGTTAATGATGGAGCTTGATCAGGAATGCCTCATGTGGTTGGCCACCGCTTCAAAATCAAAAATAGGATTAGCAGCAAGTTCTCACAAGATCACTTAGGTGATTAGAGCAAAGAGGAGAGGATTAGAGCAAGAAAACACTTGATTTTCAAGCTTTAATGTGAGCTTCAATGGTTTTCAAGAAGACAACGCTGGTTTTTTCGCTGTAGCAGACGCGTCGATGCACCATTAGGCATGAAATTCAAGCTAGATGCTCCTGAGACTATGGGCTTCAAAATCCCTAAGCCCACGTTGCTAATGATGGGCTGCAGGCATCGTATTTCTGTACGACATCTGGCGGTGCAGAAACCTGGCGCCGGCACACTCAGGTGGCAATGCCGTGGCAGCGAGAGAAGAAATCCGCCCATTGATGGTACGAGTTTGAGCGCCCAACAGTTTCCTCCATCTTCCCAATTGAAATCTCCCTAAGATATTGCCTCCACGATTAGCTAGAGGGCCTCTACCCCTAAGATATTGCCTCCACGATTAGCTAGAGGGCCTCTACTACCAAGAGGTTCAGCTCCACAAGGGAAAAGATAAGGAAATTGACCTATTCTACACCACAAAAGTGACCTACTCAGCCAAAGCTCTAGATACCATGTTAGAATTCGTGGTGCTCATGCTAGTTCAACTATGTGGAGGGGAGAGACTCGCAAAATACAAGAAAATATCTTGCTTATTAAGTTGCTCAAAATACAACTAGGCTTCTTGCTTCATACCTAAAATGCCTTCTAGCTCCACCTTTAAATAGATGAGCTAGTGGACCTTAAGTCCCTTCACACACACACCCTTCTCCTCCCCTTTTACATAACCTTAGTCTCTTAATACTTCACACTTAGGTAGTGTAATTGATTTCAGCTTCATCTCGTTGTTTACTTGCAAAACTAATAGGGTAGTCCAACTTATGCTCCCTTGGCTGTGCTAGGATACATCCAATTGCAAATTAGAGGCATTGATATATACATAAAAGATAAGATCCCAGTTAGGTGCTCACAATATTGGAGAACTAGCCAAGGCTTGCTTTAGCACATCATAATCTTATTGACACTCCTTGGTCCATATAAATACAATTAATATCTTGTACAAAGGATGAGTTATTTTTGCATGGAAAATAATAAATTGACGGTAGTAGCCGACATTATCTTGTACAAAGGATGAGTAAATTGATAGCAGTAGCCAACATGTCCCATGAATCTGTGGACTCCCTTGTAGTTTGTTGGTAGGAGTAATTCCACGACGACCTCAATTTTACTCTCATGTCAGTGGTGGAAATCCCATATTTGGACACTATATGCCCAAGAATAACTCCGTGTTTCACCAAAAATTGGCATTTGTAAGGGTTTAAGGATATGTGATAAATTCAACACCTTTTAAACACCCTTTTGAGGCACACGAGGTGCTCTTTCCAATATGAATGAATGCACAAATCATCCAAGAAAGCTTCAAGAAAATTTCTTAAGAATTCCTAAAAAGCAGTGTTCATAAGTCTTTAGAATGTGGCTCGTGCATTGGTTAGACCTAATGGCATAACTCTATAAGCATATACACCATGCTCATTGGGACAAAGGCTATTTTGGCTTGGTCCGTAGGTGCGATCATAGCCTGAGTATCCATCCAAAAACCTATAAGCCTCCTTGCCCACAACTTGTTCGAGTAATGTTCTAAATATGGCAAGGGGTAACTGTGATCCCTGCACATGGCAACATTCACTTTATTGAGATCAACACACACTCTAAGTTTTCCATTCTTTTTGGGCACAACCACAATGGGTGAGACCCATTCCGAGTGTTCAATCTCATAGATGAATCTACACTCAATGAATTTGTCGATCTCTTCCTTAGGAATGCTTGTATATTTAGGTTTCATTGGATAGAGTCATTGTTGGACTATTTTAGCTTCTGGTACCATGAGGATAGTGTGTTGTACCACCTCTGCGCGGGAACTCCCTTTATATCATGGTATGTCCATGCAAAGCGATCCCTATACTTCTTGAGGAGAGCTACAAGTTCAGCCTCCTTGGCATTATTTAAGTCCTTGGCTATGTAGATAGGCTTAGGATCTTCTTTTGGTTCACCCAAGTCTACTTCCTTGACCTCTACAAGCCCATCATAGACTCCTCCACTCTCAGTTGTGGGATTACATTTGGCACAACCACTAACTTGTGTTTCCCTATGGGTTATGACTTGTAATGCTTAGGTGTTGAGCACAAATCACGCTTATTTTTGTTTCCTTTGTCAGCTCCTTTAGCTGTATCCTTAGCCTCTCATTCCTTCTATGCAAGTTCACAATTTTGTTTCCTTCTAGCTAAGCGACTCGATTTTGGTTCAGCAGAGACTTCCACCTTAGCTATATCAATTGGGGGTGGTCTACAATACTTGACCTTTTGTAACTCCTCTCCCCAATTGTCTATAAACGTTCAATGTAAGTCAGCTTCACCTATGTACTAGAGCCATTGGTGGGTGGTAGTTTTTCTTTCTTGTAGCCTCTTATGATGATTCATTGCATCATATTTACATCTCCATCATCTTTGGAGATTCTCCTTGGCAACTTGATAAACTTCAAATCTTTCTTGAGATTAGGAATCTGTATCAGGAATGCTCATCAATATCATTCATGTAGACTCGTTTGTCAGGTGTCTCCAAGTTCACTCGTTCTGTTTTCTTTGTTTTTTCCCCTTTTATAGATTTCTTTCTGCTATGGCCCCTCTTCTTTTGGATCCCACTGTTGAAGTAGCTTAGTTTTCTACTTTATTTTCCATATTAGGTGTATTTTGAGCCATGAGTCTTATTATTGCGTTCACATATGGGTTAGGATTTCTCAAAATAGATCTTGAATTTTTCTCACCCACTCCAATCATGTTGAGGAGGTGTGATGGTAGGACCATTCTATTGATTTACAACCATCACTTTCATTAGGTAATCTTTTATCCAATGATCTATGCCACAACGATTACAAGTTGTAGGTGGCATGCTAGAAGATGCAACTTGGGTGATTGGTTGGTTTCTAATAGGACACTGAGAGATTTGGTGTGGACTTGGACAATGATAGCATTGAAGAGGCATTCTCTTGAGAGTAGAGTTAATGTCTCAACCTCTTCTTGCTCTGCAGCTAGCTGGTATAATGGCTTGACTCCGCCTCTTGCATTAACTACATAGTAGTCTAGATAAAGCTCTGTGTCCTTAGCAACATTTGAGGCAATGCCCAAGTTAACCTCGTATTATGGACACTTAAAAGGTTCCTCAAAACCTATTTGATTCAATGGTGTGATACTTGGTGGTGGAGGTTGAGGTCCCAAAACTGGAGGAGGTAATGACACATTTTGTGCATTGTAAATCCCCCTTCTAATAGGTTGTTATGCCATTTGATCAGTATTGGGTGTTGATGGTACCATAGGCATTATGGCTTGTGGCTGTGAGATGGGGCTGGTAGAGCCAACTCTTGAGGCCTAGACGAATTAGCAAGGGTTTGCAAATACATGCGGCACTGTGAAGTCGCATGACCATAACGTTCACAAAAAGTACAATTTACCATTATAGCATGCCCTTAGGACTGGACACTCACTGGTTGAATTTCCTTTGTCGATAGATTGAGCACCATTGAAGCTCTCTACTTGGATAAATATGTATGTTTTTAGGGGCTCTATTGGCCTTCATTCCCTCTTGGAGTGCTTTCATAAAATCTGTGAAATTCATATCCCCGCTAAGTGTTGCCTTTAGAAAGGGGTTTAACTGTAGAAGTACTATATCCCCTAACTCCAAAAGAAAAATAGATTTCGACTCGAATGCTTTAGCTCCTTTGAATATCATATTATCTTATAGTTAGATGGAATTTGTTGTCATCCCATGTAGGGATCCCTATAATGACCAAGCCATTAGTGTAGAAATATTGCTTGTTTTGTTCTACAACCATAGCATCTCCAAAAAAAACTTATAAAACAGGTGACCTTTGCTGCCTCTGGGTGGTTTGCCAACCTATATTCTCCTAAGATCCTATCGCCAAACAATCCATTAAGTTTCAATGCATCCACCATTGACACATTGTGCCTTCCTTGTGTAAGGGGAAGCCAGAATCTCCAAAGCTGCCAGGTGAAAGGGGTGGCCTACCAAGGTATATTGGCGAATGTTGTCAATCGTACTGTCTCTAGCCAGCCAACAACTATAGCATATGTGGTTGCAAAAGGCGAGAAAATCTCGAAATGCACCATGGCTATCTGTGAGTGAGTTCGCTTGGCAAAAATAATGGGAGAGAAGAAACAAAAGACGAGCTTCACCAAATGGCATGTGAAGGTAATTTGAGCAAAAAAATACCCCACCGCCTTGCATGCAAGCCTAAAAATGCATGCATGACCCTCATAATTAGAATAATGAGCTTGCGGCCCCGTTGTCGTGCAACCACCATAAACTGCCTTTTCATAAGATTCTTTCGGAAATCCTAGGAACTTAATGACCTCCACACATGCACAAATAACCATTGCATCCTCCTCATCTCATGAAACAGCCAAGGCGGCATCCGCCCATGGCACGAACGAAGTCGATACCCATTAACAGGCTTGGCAAATTTCTCCCCCCTTGCAGAGTGCCCAATAAAAAAGTACCAACACAGAGTTTATCTACAATCCAATACAGTCCTGCCCAACAGAGCTTCAGCTTTCTAGGGCGATGACCAAGAGGACGATCCACCCAGTTCTTCCTCCGTGCTTGTACCACATTGGACACATAGGAACTAACAAACCGCTCTTCCCCTAGCCGCACCAACTGCTTTATTCGATGAGCCAAGGACTCCTGTGGTCCTGACTTCTCCGTAACTGTAATTCTGAGACTCGGAACCAAAAATTCCATCAAAACAACAGCCTCCACCTCATACACCAGTTTGAACGGGGTCAATCCGGCTGCCACCTTGTAAGCCATCGTAAAAGCCCACAGTGCCAAATAGAGATTCTCATCCCAGTCAGTCCGGTTCTCGTTGACCAGCTTCTTTAAGATCTTCTACAACACCTTATCACTAGACTCCACTTGACCATTAGCTTGCGGATAATAAACAATAGATTTCTTGTAGATGATCAGATGTCGAGTCACCAGCTCTTTAATTATTGCATTCAGGAAATGTCTACCTTAGCCACTGATAAGTTCCATTGGACAACCAAAACGGGTCATGATAATCTCATACAAGAATTTTTCCACCAACTGAGCAAAATTATCCTTCAATGCCTGAGCCTCCACCCACTTTGTGCAATAATCTATTGCCACCAAAATGTACCGATTCCTTGTCCATCTACCCGATGGCTTAAATGGTCCCACAAAATCCAATCCCCACTTCGTGAAGGGCTCCAGTGGTAACACCAGGTCATGTGGCATTCAATCCCTCTTAGTCGGTTGCCCCAACCTTTCACAAATATCATAGTGCTTTGCAAATCTGTAGGCATCTCCGACTGACTTCGGCCATCATAATCCGGCTTGGAAGATATTTTTTCCAGTGACATCTCTGACTGACTTCGGCCATCATAATCCGGCTTGGAAGATCTTTTTTCCAGTGACATCTCCGGAAAAGTGACCACCCACCACTAAAACCCTGATGCGCTTCGTGCAACATCGCTTCTTGTTCATGTGTGGCACACACCGCCGAAGTAGCTGGTCTAACCCCCGATGGTACAGTTGTCTTGCTATAATCTGGAAACTCTGACTGCGAAGTGCCAATCGCTTCTTTTGCGATCCTGGGTTAAATTGTCCCCAACAAGCTTGTCTGGACAAACTGTAACATCTCATCATACCAAGTCTACGACACATCCGGAATGACAGCCTCCAATAGATCCGCATCCAGGAAATCATTTGGAATATCGTCTGGAGGTTCCCCACTTTCGAGCCGAGATAGATAATCCACCACTGCATGGGTCGATCCTGGCATATGGACTACTATAAACTCAAATTCCTGCAAAATTAGCATCCATCTGGCCAGCTTCCCTATTAGATTAGGTTTATTAACCAAGTACAACAGGGCGGAGTGATCCACATGGAAGGTAAACCAGTTGCCCAACAAATAATGTCGGAACTAAGTACAACAGGGTGGAGTGATCCACATGGAAGGTAAACCAGCTGCCCAGCAAATAATGTCGAAACTTAGTCACAGAGTAGATCATTCCTAAAGCTTCCCGCTCGGTAGTAGACTAATTTTGTTCTACCTTAGATAATCTTCGACTAGCATAGTACACTGGTTGGAACCACCTCGGCTTTGCTTGTTGCATCAGCACACCCCTGATGGCCACATCCGAGGTGTCCACACACACGTGAAACAAGAGATCCCAGTTAGGCGGTTGGACCGCTGGAACTGCTACCAACATCAACTTCAGTTGTCGTCTCGCTGGAAACCCAAGGTCACCTGTTTCGACCATATCATTGGTACCCTGTTAATCTGCTCATTGAGCGGCACAGCCACATTTGCTAGATAACTGAGCATCCGACTATGCCACCAAACCTGCCCTAGAAACGAGCTTAATTGCTTGCTGTTAATCAAAACACCCACCTTCCGAATAATTCCCACTATAGCTAGATCCAGTGCAATGCCTTCTTTTGACACAATGTGCCCCCAAGAGCAGCATCCCACTGGATTTAGGCACAATCAAGCTTCCGGACACTTTGTTAGGCACAGAAGTAAATGGTGCAGATGCAAACACTTTTATCCAAATACACTGAAATCATCCAAAAAGGCCCTCATGAATGAAGTTAGGTACTCTTCAAAAATCTCCTGGTACCATTCTCCAAAAAGTGGCTGGGGAATTCTTTAGACCAAATGTCATTACATTAGAAGTTAGGTACTCTTCAAAAATCTCTTGGTACCATTCTCCAAAAAGTGGTTGGGGCATTCTTTAGACCAAATGTCATTACATTAGAAGTAAAATGCCCCCACTTGGTGATAAAAACCGTCTTTTCTCGATCTTTTAGTGCAATCTGGACCTGTTTATATCCATTGAATCCATCTAGGAAAGAATACATCTCATGTCCCGCCATCGCATCCAATACTGCATCTGTAAAAGGAAATGGGTCGGATTGCCGCATTTGGTTTATTGTAATCCACACACACCTTTAGCTTCTGATTCTTTTTTGGAACAATTGCTATGGGTGACGACCAAGTTGTTCGATCAAGCGGATAAGTAAATCCAACCTAAAGCAGCTTATATCCAATTCTTCCTTCACCCTGTTGGCATAGTTTGGATTCATCCAGTAACATTGCTGGTAGACCAGAACAACATCCTCCTTGAGATTAATTCAGTGCTTGTAAAAGTGAAGATCAACCCCCCTCAGATCCCTATAACTCCAGGAAAATACATCAGTAATAAGGAAGTCAGGAGTTCCTATAATTGCAGCCGAAACTGCTCATCCAGACGGGCACTGACCCAGACCATCTTCGATTCCTCCGTCGTGCCAAGATTCATGTCCACTAATTCATCTTCTTTCACCCTTTGGGACTTCTGCAATTCCCACTCGAAAGCTTCCTGTTTTTTGCAATTACTCTTTGATATCCAAAGTATCCACTTCGCCTGAGTGATCCTCACTACTGTCTGGGGTCAGCATGTCACCCTTCAGATTCTTCCTCCGACTTTGCTTCTGGCCGATATTTTTCCAAGATGGATTCCACATCTACTTCAAATAGACGCACCGAATCCATATTATGGCGCAAGTACTCCTCCTCCTCATCGAGATCCAGTCCTTCCACCATGTTGACTCCTTCCACCACCTGAGGTCAGCTTGGTGTCTCCACTCTCTGCCTCGATATTACTGACATCTTTAGCTTCTTCTTCCCTTTTTTTGGACCGTGATGACGTTGGAATGACAATCCTACTTAATTCGATCCTATCATAGCCAAGGGCGGCCTCGATACTACTGACATCTTTAGCTTCTTCTTCCCTTTTTTTGGACCGTGATGACGTTGGAATGACAATCCTACTTAATTCGATCCTATCGTAGCCAAGGGCAGCACTACTACTTCCACTTGGAATGAGAATCCAAAAACTTCCATGGTCAACACCAAAAGGACTACACCCTTCGTTGTGATCAACCATTTTAATGGCCGAACGGTGCAAGTTCCTGTGTCTTTAGACCCAACTTCTCACACATCATATCCGACAAAATGTTGACCCCAGACCCTCCATCCAATAAGACACCAAAAATGTGCTGACCCGCCAACTCCACATTGATCACCAGAATAGCCTCGTCAAATACCGGAGCTTCAGCTCCGAAAGCTGAGACATCCGCCTCCGTGGAGCCTACCTGCATTGCCGGCTTGTCTGGCACCCTGCTTCCGGCTTCTTCTGTGCCCATAAGCTGACGGATCAATTTATGTCCAAAAGTCGGTACCGGTGTGAGCAGTTGTTCCACTGACATGTGAATCAATTGTCCCTTTAAATCCTCCCATAAATCATACGATTGATTGTTAACTTATCCCTTGTCTGGATTGGTTCTCAGGATACTTGTCTCCTTTGGCTCCACCACTGCCAGTGGTACAACCAGACCAGAACGTCCACTTGTCCCCCCGAGAGGGCTCAGACGGCTGATTCTCGGTGACCCATTCCGCGACCTAAGTCCGAATCTTATCTTGATCCCACCAATCCATCGTTGGCCACTTCCCTTCCCTGCCCAAATCACCATTCTCCATGGGTTGCATAGGCGGTATTTCTCTAGAGTGGGTGATAGCCATCACCAAAGTTTCCTGGGTGGGCGAATCCTCGCCCGTTGCTTCCGGCTCATCTAGAGCCACAATCTCCACCACATTCACTGTGGGCTATTTGTTGGAGGAGGATGCCTCGCCCGTTCCCTCGGCTATTCTCCTTCTCTGCCTTGTGCCGCTTCCATAGTTCACACTCCGACACTTGCAATGGCCCGGAGCTTCATAGTAGAAGCAAATCAACTTTCGTTCCACCAATAACCAGGCTTCACCAGTCAAGCCAGCTACTAGGCTTTTTGACCACATAGCTAGATACCTTATAGGTTTAGCCTCAACCACTACCTCTAAACTAAATCTTACTATATATGGAACATATGATGAAGTAGTTCAGGTAAACTTTAGAGACACCTAGTGTACTCTCATCGTTGTGCAAGTAGGGAGCATTCATGTTGATATCCATGTCCATATACTGATCTTGTTGCACCTACTGCAACTGTGACCATCAAACCACCCCCTACACAAGTGCTTATGCTAGATAGTAGGACATTAGAAGAAGTATAGGTAGTAGAGGCACTAATCAAGGCTACTAGAGCAAAGGAAGAAGAGACTTTGCAAGTGGCACATCAACGATTAGCATCCCAAACAACCTAGTACGCCCAAAACGAGTCCCTTGAAGCTAGGACTGTGCAAGCAATTCCCAATAGTCTCGACACAAGCAAAAACATTACGTCTACCTTGGGGAAAGAACTAGGCTTGCAAATCATGTATTAACGTCTTCTCACAAATTATTAGGAGTATGATGCATCAACAAAGACTCTTGTGGATTTTGCCACAAGCCAAGCATATGGTGTTAGTCAGGAAGGGATTGTCTAATCAATATCTGGGGCCAAAAAAGAGGAGTAAGAATTGCAGGGTATCTGCGATTATATATATAGTGTCATTTAATATGAAAGGATGCAAAGACCTATGGCACATGTTGGGACATCCAAAGCAAGAATGCCCACAATGAGCGAAATGGTAATACCGCATGTGAGCTCAATGGATCCTACTTTTGTAGTATCACCTGGCGATACCATGGACCAACCCACAAGTCCATGCTGCAGGTACTCAAGAGAGCATCATAGTGTTGGGCATCCGCGGCGGCCCGATGACCTTCCAACCATCCGTCCGTCCATCCAACTATCCATCTAAATGTAATCCGCCCATCCGTGTATCAGTGTGTCTATATGAAGCGCTGTCATTGAAGCGCAATGTCTTTGTACCAAATTACTTTGTAACTCTTCGACATCCATTTATATAAGGATGACCCGACATGAATAAATCAATCTATTTTGCGCATTGATGTTTCTTTAGTATGAAGTTTTGTTTCTGTCTTTTAAGTTTAAGTCGAAGCGCAATGTTTTCTATTGACGGTCTTTGCCGTTAACACTTTCGCGACCACAATTTCCCAACGGACTCTCGTATGGTGGTGGACCGGATGTTCATGTCCGAGCGGGATGAGCGTCATTAGTGCTATGTGGTAAACCGGGAGGCTACACTGTTTGGCTATTTGTCAAGTTCTGAGTCCTTTGTATTTTCATCTTTGTGTATTTACATGCTAGTATTATCTTCAAATTAGTGTAATTTTATTATCCCTCTATTTTGCCTCTACTTTGGGAAGCTTTGGAGCTTCACAAATCTCCATTATCTCTTGGAGATTACCCTCTCCATCTTGGTGGCCAAGCTTTCTCTTGTGGGCTTAACTTCTCTATAAAGCATCAAGCCAAAAATCAAGGGTAAGCCTTAATCCATGGTGTTTTTCTATCTTTCTGAATGGTAATCTTCTTCCCAACCCCTCTAATGCTTGGGAAGCTTTTTAATCAATGGTTTTCTCTTGAAATCAAGCTTTTTAGTGATTCATAATGTTAAATTGGATTAATGCTAATCTTTATGCTTAAATTTAATGTTTTAGATTAATAAATCTCTCTTTTTAAAAGATTAATCATCTTTTTGGATGGATCCTTGTTAGAAGGATGGATCTTAATGCTAATTTCATTATCTTAATCAAAACTCTAGGCTTGACAAGCTAGAGAAGAGGATTAAGTATTTTTATGATTTTAATCTAGTTAAAAATGATGATGAATTTCTTTAAGCTTGTTTATGATTAAGAAAATCATATTAATTCATTTTAAAGTTGAAAAAGAGTTTGCTAACATTTTTGTAAGCATTCTCATATAGGAAGAATAAATGGATATTTTTTTAAGATCAATCAAGAGGTTTAATTATGATTATGGAATGTATGCATGATAAATTCTTTTGTTTAAAAGAGGAATTCCTACCACATTTCATAATTATGAGTATTTATTTAAAAGAAGAATTTTGAGTATTCTCAAAAATAGTAGCAAAGCTATGGCAAAAGTTTTTCATTAAAAAAATGAATTTAATTTTTAAGCACAATTTTGTTAATACAAAAAGAGGAATTCCCATCGTATTCTAGGCATAAACATTTTTTTGCTAAAGAATACTTTTTGTTACATTTATGAAAAAAACTTTTACAGTATTTATGCATATTTGTTTAAATAGAGAAAAGAGGAATTTTTGTTATATTTATCTTTATATACGTATATCCATAAATAAATTTTATGCTAACAGTGAAATTTTGAACATTATTCATTTGCTTGAAAAATAAAGAAGGTCATGCAAAAAATTCTAGATGAAATACGAAAATGATTCATTTAGATAGAAAGGATGTGAATGGATGTGAAATGATGTGATTGGATGTGAGTTGATGTGGAAATGATGTGATTGGATGTGAGTTGATGTGGAAATGATGAGATTGGATGTGAGTTGATGTGGAATGATGTGATTGGATGTGAGTTGATGTGATTGGATGTGAGTTGATGTGGAAATAATGTGATTGGATGTGAATTGATGTGGGATGATGTGATTGGATGTGAGTTGATGTGGAAATGATGTGATTAGATGTGAGTTGATGTGGGATGATGTGATTAGATGTGAGTTGATGTGAAAATGATGTGACTGGATGTGAGTTGATGTGGGATGATGTAATTGGATGTGAGTTGATATGGAAATAATGTGATTGGATGTGAGTTGATGTGGGAATGATGTGATTGGATGTGATTTGATGTGAAAATAATGTGATTGGATGTGAGTTGATGTGGGAAAGATGTGATGTGATATGGATTGATGTAGAAAAATGTGAAAAGATGAGAAATGATGAGGAATAATGTAAAAGGATGTGGAATGATGAGAAATGATGAGAAAGGATGTGGAATGATGAGGAAAGATAGGAATTTTGTTTGGAACTGTAATTGTATATGTGAAACCTGTTTTTTAAAGATTGTTTTATGTCAAGAATGCTGGGGAAGCATTTTGACCATCTTGTGAATGAGGTCCTTGGGGACCCAAGTGAAAAAGTTGCAACAGCTGATGGAGAGTCAATGAAGGTCTCGCGTGGTAAGGTCGGCCGAGGTCTTGACCCAGCCTCAGTCCGATTAAAATGATGAGCTTCCGATACAGTGGATGAGGGACCAAGGAAGCGGCCTACGAGTGAAGCGCTAGGTCACCTCTACTACAAGGGAACCTAGAGGGTGCTGACCATACGGTGCTCTGGGTCTGGGTCACCCAGGATACCCATGCATGCGTCTAGGAAGAAAATGAGTTGGAGTTTGTTTTTTGAACACGGGCATGGATCTGGTTGATTGGCCTTGCTGGTCTTCAACGGATGAGTTCATGGCTCTTTTAAATGGATCTTGTTAGTTGATCTTGTTGATCTTCAACTGAGAGTCCACATGATTTTTATGTGATTATATTCCTAGGTACTATGGGCTAGGAACTATTTAAAAGGCCCCTAGGTGGTGAGCGTTCTGGTTGCCAATGATGCCATAGCTACGCTGAGAAAGGAATGAATGGAATACTTGATTATATTCCTGGGTACTATGGGCTAGGAACTATTGAAAAGGCCCCTGAGTGAGCAGGTGGTGAGCGTTCTAGTTGCCAATGATGCCATAGGTACGCCAAGGAAGGAATAATTGGAAATTGGATGTGGAACTAGATACTGAGGATTGTGATGGAAACATGGTGGTTTAATTGCAATGCTCGTTTGGAAATAGTCGAGTCTAAGAAAAGGAAAATTCATATTGGGTGCGTAAGTGGTGTGTCTATTTAAGTTTTGCATGAGAGCCAGCTAGGGGGCCTGGGAGCTCTTTTCCCTAGTACCCGAGACAAAACATAACCAAATTTTCATAATGGATCCTATCAATACAGTGGTTGGGTGGCTGGCTAACCCATGGGACTAGGCTGGACTAATGGATCCTTATAATTAAAATTCAATTCTGTTCAAGTTACGATAGTTGCAGTAAATCACAAGATAATCCTTGTTCTATGAAAAAGAATCAACGGCTCTGCCTCTTTGATGGGGAAAAAAGGGTTGGTCTCTATGAACCACAAGTGCAAGTTCCTCCTTTGACTCGGCTATGTGACCTGCGGGTTCAGCCGAAATACAAAGGTTAGTTAAGGCCCTTGACTCTACGTTAGAAGATTTTTTCCGCAAAAATTGCCTATGCTTTTTGGCTGAGGAAAGTTTTTTCCGTGTTTGGAAGAACCGAGGGATTAGTCTCTTGTCCGCACATCTGTGGGCACGGCCCCGAGTGGGAAACCCCGCCCCGCGTGAGAGGTTGCTACTTTCGCTACTAGCTTGCCGGATTCTAGTGCATGGAGGGGGTTGGGGTCTCATAGTTGTTGGTATCAGAGCGAATTGGTTGAAATTGATCAACCAAGAAGCAAGAAATGTCAAAAATTTATGAGTTACCAGTGAAACATTGTAATTGTGTGTTAAAACTTGTACGAATTGATATTCAGAATGGAAACTCATAAATTGGGAATTGGGTTTTTAGATGGAAGTACCGCAATTGTGTGGAATCCCTGACTTGCTTAAGGCCTAGATATGATGACATGCGCCTTATAACATCAAGGACCGTGACCACCCGTATATATCGTGGGTATACTGCAGCTCTTTAGTGATAATATATACGAGTGAATCTAAGACCTTGTAGTTATGAAAATGCTATCCTAGATGATGATTTGCTGGTTGATATGATTTTAGAATGCTGGCTGAGAATTGATGAATTGATTTGGATTCTGATTGAAAGATGATGATTTCTAAATTTGGGATGATGAGCTAAATAAGTCATGATGATGATGAAAGGAGAGAATTCCAGTAATGATATTGGTAGCTGGGAAGACGATCAAGTCTTTCAGCAAATCACTATGAGATTAGTGGATTGTGCTGACAGATTGTTCGTAGCTTGACCTTTGGCCCAGTGGACCTAGCTATGGAATGACAAATTGAGACCCTGTGTAATTGAAATTCCCATGGGAGAATGTTCAGATGTTAATTGAAAATTACAGGTCTGATAGACCATTATTGTGTTAAGGATACGAATGAACTATTTTTTGATGAGTTATGTATGTTTCTTCTTGTAGAAGGGATCTTTATCCCAAGATTCTATGAGGGTTAACCAAACTTTAAGGAACCCCAGAATCAGTTGGATCTAAAGATAGATTTGAATTATAAATAAAGTGGTCTTTTCACCTAAGATTCTTTCAGCGTCTGTGTTGGAAAAATGGACTTGATTAAGAAGAGAAAGAGTCCCGCCCAGGATGTAAGAAGAGGACTTTACCAAGATTATCCTCTAGCAATGCGAGATGAGGACATCTGGCGTTTTTTAAGTGGAGTAGGATGTAAGATTCCTCCCTCCAGCTTTTTGAGATATAAAGGTGTAAGAACCTCCCCTTCAGTTTCTGTAATCATCCCCTATTTCAGAATGCAAGAAAACATTGTTTTCCCTAGTTTTCGGCCTAGAGAGAGAAAATGTTCTAGACAGAGGTAATACAAAATTGAGATATTTTGGATCCAAATTTTCTCCTAATATCTAATATGAATTCCCCTAAAATGGAAGTTCAAAAAGAATTTTTCAATGTGCATTAGAAATTAATTAAATATGTGTATTGTGCAGACCTTAGCCTAAGGGTCCACATTTTCAAAAAAAAATTGATTAAGGTCCAAATAAGGGTCTAAAGGGTGAATAGGATTAATCCAAGTGTTGGGATGAGAAAAATACAAAGAATAAAAGAAAATACCCCAAAAATGAGTAAATGTTCACATAAGATGAAGAGTTGACCAAGTACTAGGTTTATTAGTAAAGAAATGGGATATTTTGGTAAAATAATAAACTTTTGACACCTCAGTAAGGAGGGAGAGGGCTCATGAAGTAGGCATCTTTTTTTTCATCATTACCTTGCATTTTTAATTCAAAAAAATGAGATATTTTTATCTCTCCCCCTGCAAACTGGATCAAAAAGGGAGCCAAACTAGTCCAAATCTTGTTCAAATTGGGTCAAACTAAAGCTGGAAACCTCTAGAACCTAGTTGGACTTGGTTAGTGGTCTCCCTTACCTATAAATAGACCCTTAGTCCTTTGTATTTTCATCTTTGTGTATTTACATGCTAGTATTATCTTCAAATTAGTGTAATTTTATTATCCCTCTTTTTTGCCTCTACTTTGGGAAGCTTTGGAGCTTCACAGATCTCCATTATCTCTTGAAGATTACCCTCTCCATCTTGGTGGCCAAGTTCTCCCTTGTGGGCTTCACTTCTCTCCAAAGAATCAAGCCAAAAATCAAGGGTAAGCCCTAATCCATGGTGTTTTTCTATCTTTCTCAATGGTAATCTTCTTCCCAACCCCTCTAATGCTTGGGAAGCTTTTTAATCAATGGTTTTCTCTTGATATCAAGTTTTTTAGTGATTCATAATGTTAAATTGGATTAATGCTAATCTTTATGCTTAAATTTAATATTTTGGATTAATAAATCTCTCTTTTTAAAAGATTAATTTCATCTTTTTGGATGAATCCTTGTTAGAAGGATGGATCCTAATGTTAATTTCATTATCTTAATCAAAACTCTAGGCTTGACAAGCTAGAGAAGAGGATTAAGTATTTTTATGATTTTTAATCTAGTTAAAAATGATGATTAATTTCTTTAAGCTTGTTTATGATTAAGAAAAATCGTATTAGTTCATTTTAAATTTGAAAAAGATTTATGCTAACATTTTTGTAAGCATTCTCATATAGGAAGGATAAATGAATATTTTTTTAAGATTAATCAAAAGGCTTAATTGTACTTATGCTATGTATGCATAATAAATTCTTTTGTTTAAAAGAAGAATTCCTACCACATTTCATAATTATGAGTATTTATTTAAAAAAAGAATTTTGAGTATTCCTAGAAATAGTAGCGAAGCTATGGCAAAAAAATTTCATTAAAAAAATAAATTTAATTTCTAAGCACAATTTTGTTAATACAAAAAGAGGAATTCCCATTGTATTCTAGGCATAAACATTTTATGCTAAAATAATGTTTTTTGTTATATTTATAAAAAATACTTTTATAGTATTTATGCATAATTGTTTAAATAGAGAAAAGAGAAATTTTTGTTATATTTATCTTTATATACGTACATGCATAAATAAATTTTATGCTAAAAGTGGAGTTTTGAGCATTATTCATTTGCTTGAAAAATAAAAAAGGTTATGCACAAAATTCTAAATGAATTATGAAAATGATTCATTTAGATAGAAACGATATGAATGGATGTGAAATGATGTGAATGGATGTGAAACGATGTGAATGGATGTGAAATGATGTGATTGGATGTGAAATGATTTGATTGGATGTGAGTTGATGTGGAAATAATGTGATTGGATGTGAGTTGACTTGGAAATGATGTGATTGGATGTGAGTTGATGTGGAAATGATGTGATTGGATGTGAGTTGATGTGGGATGATGTGATTGGATGTGAGTTGATGTGGAAATGATGTGATTGGATGTGAGTTGATGTGGAAATGATGTGATTGGATGTGAGTTGATGTGGGACGATGTGATTCGATGTGAGTTGATGTGGAAATGATGTGACAAGATATCAGAGTTGATGTAAAAATGATGTGAGTGGACGTGAGTTGATGTGAAAATGATATGACTGGATGTGAGTTGATGTGAAAATGATGTGATTGGATGTGAGTTGATGTGGGAATGATGTGATTGGATGTGAGTTGATGTGGAAATAATGTGATTGGATGTGAGTTGATGTGGAAATAATGTGATTGGATGTGAGTTGATGTGGGAATGATGTGATGTTATATGGATTGATGTAGAAAAATATGGAAAGATGAAAAATGATGAGGAATAATGTGAAAGGATGTGGAATGATGAGAAATGACGAGGAATAATGTGAAAGGATGTGGAATGATGAGGAAAGATGGAAATTTTGTTTGGAATTGTAATTGTATGTGAAACCTATTTTTTAAAGATTGTTTTATGTCAGGAATGCTGGGGAAGCATCTTGACCATCTTGTGAATGAGGTCGTGGGGACCTAAGTGAAAAAGTTGCAATAGTTGATGGAGAGTCAATGAAGGACGTCTCGCGTGGCAAGGTCGCCAAGGTCTTGACCCAGCCTTGGTCCGATTAAAATAGTAAGCTTCTGGTAAGGTGGATGAGGGACCAAGGAAGCGGCCTATGAGTGAAGTGCTAGGTCACCTACGAAGGAACCTAGAGGGTGCTGACCATACGGTACTAGGGCTCTGGGTCACCCAGGATACCCACACGTGTGTCTAAGAAGAAAATGAGTTGGAGTTTGTTTTCTGAACACGAGCATGGATTTGGTTGCTGGCCTTGCTGGTCTTCAATGGATGAGTTCATGGCTCTTTTACATGGATCTTGTTTGTTGATCTTGCTGATCTTCAACTGAGAGTCCATATGATTTTTATGTGATTATATTCTTAGATACTATAAGCTAGGAACTATTGAAAAGGCCCCTGAGTGAGCAGAGGTGTTGAGGGTTCTGGTTGCCAATGATGCCATAGGTACACTGAGGAAGAAAGGAATGGAATACTTGATTATATTCCTACGTACTATGGGCTAGGAACTATTGAAAAGGCCCCTGATTGAGTAGGTGGTGAGCATTCTGGTTGCCAAATGATGCCATAGGTACGCCGAGGAAGGAATAATTGGAAATTAAAAATTGAATTGGAATACTCAGGATTGTGATGGAAACACGGTGGTTTAATTGCAATGCTGTTTTGCTCAAATAGTTGAGTCTAAGAAAAGGCAAATTCATATTAGGTGCATAAGTGGTGTGTCTATTTAAGTTTTGCATGAGAGCTGGCTAGGGGACCTGGGAGCTCTTTTCCCTGGTACCTGGGACAAAACATAACCAAATTTTGATAATGGATCCTATCAATACAGTGGTTGTGTGGTTGGCTAACCCAATTAGGCTGGACTGAATACAACTTTTCATCACAGTCATTGCAATTTTGATTGACCAACGTTGTGAGGATCTTCTTGAGGATTTTGTTCATCGACTCAGCTTGTGACCGTTGGCTTGCGGCGGGTAGTACATTGTGGAGCGTTTATGAATGAGATGTTGGGTGACCAGTTCTTTGATGACATCATTGACAAAGTGCTTGCCTTGGTCAGTGGTCACT
Source organism: Cibotium barometz (assembly GCF_041138505.1). Classification (NCBI taxonomy): domain Eukaryota; kingdom Viridiplantae; phylum Streptophyta; class Polypodiopsida; order Cyatheales; family Cibotiaceae; genus Cibotium; species Cibotium barometz. The sequence goes on along the minus strand of NC_141099.1, from coordinate 29,581,665 downwards.
AATCAACTCGATTGGGCATCCAAAACAAGTGATTATCATCTCATAGAAGAATTTGGTAGTTGATTGTGCTATATTATCTCAGAGAGCATGGGCTTCTACCCATTTGGTGCTGTAGTCTGTAGCCACCAGGATATACTTATGACCGGTGAAACGGGTTGGGGCTTAAATGGGCCAACAAAGTCAATGCCCCATTTTTGGAATGGTTCTATGGGGAGGATTGGGTTGTGTGGTATCATCTCTTTATCTGTTGGCTAGCTAAGACGTTGGCATACGTCACACTGTTTGGCCCATCTATAGACATCACCAAGTACTGTCGATCACCAGAGTCCTGCTGCTTGGAGGATTTTCCTTTAGGTGATTTCTCCGAAAACGTTCCTCTACTAACTCCTTATTTAGTGAGCTTCTGTGAGGATAGCTTCCTCCTCATGTGGTGGGATACACCTCCATAGGATTTGGTCAATCCCTTTCCTTATAATTAAAATTCAATTCTGTTCAAGTTACGATAGTTGAAGTAAGTCACAAGATAATCCTTGTTCTATGGAAAAAGAATCAATAGTTATGCCTCTTTGATGGGGAAAAAAGCGTTGGTCTTCATGAACCAAGGGCAAGCTCCTCCTTTGATTCGGCCATGTGACCTGTGGGTTCGGTCAAAATACAAAGGTTAGTTAAGGCCCTTGACTACGTTAGAAGATTTTTCCCGAAGGAATCGCCTATGCTTTCTCGGCAAGGGAAGTTTTTTCCGGGTTCGGTTTTCAAAGAACCGAGGGATTAGTCTCTTGTCCGGACATTCGTGGGCAAGGCCCCGAGTGGAAAACCCTGCCCCCTGCATAAGAGGTTGCTACTTCGGTTGCTAGCTCCCCGAATTCCGGTGCATGGAGGGGGCAGGGGCAAAAGTTTTCCCTAAGTCCCAAAATCGTCTAGAAACAAGTTAGAAATTCGTTGTAATGGATCACCGAGATAAGTGGCTCGTGCTTTTCATTGAGAAAGTATGGGTTGAAAATAGGGAGTCTCATGAAACCAAACTCAATGGGAAATTCTTACTTGCGTAGAAACTCTGTTTTGGAAAGGACTGTCTTATGCGAGAATGCTAGAGGAAGCATTTGGCTTATGGTTTAATCTATTGAGAGTTATGTTGTAACAACTGGCGGGGAATTAAAGGATGTCTCCTGCGGTGGCAAAGCCTGCCAAGGTCTTGACCAGCCTTGGTATGGTTGAAAATGGTGTGCTTCCGGTACAATGGGCAAGGGCCGACGAAGTGGTCTCTAAGTGAAGTGCTAGGACACCTAAGGAGATCCTAGGGGGTTCTGACCAGGGGATGCACGAGCTCGCGGCGGTGACTGCTACTAGGACACCCATGCGTATGTTGAGGAAGATATTCATGGATTGGCAAGAGAATTATTTAAGTGAACTGTAAAACTATGAAATTGGATCTCGTTGGTTGACTAGCTAGTGTTCAAAACGGATAGTCAAGATGAGACTATGAAATTGGATCTCGTTGGTTGACTAGCGAGTGTTCAAAACGGATAGTCGAGATGAGACTTGTTTGTAAAACAATGGAGCTGGAACATTGAGAATCATGATGGAAACACTATGGTTTTATTGCAATTTTGTCTTGAAGATAATTGAATATGAGAAAAAGGCAATTTCATATTGGGTGCGTAAGTGGTGTGTCTGTTTAATGTAATTGCATGAGTGCCGGCTAGGGGGCCTGGAAACTCTTTTTCGTGGTACCCGGGGACAAACACAACCTAATTTTTATAAAAAGGAATCCCACCAACACAGTGGTTGGGCAGTTGGCACCAATACAGTGGTTGGGCAGTTGGATAACCCATGGGGTGGTTAGGGTTAGGCTAGATCGGTGGATTCGTATAACAAAATTCAGTTAGGTTTAAGTTACGATAGTTAAAGTAAGTCCCAGGAAGATTCTTGTTCTGTATGGGAAAGAATCAATGGCTGTGCCTCGCTTAAGGGAAAAAAAGCAGTGATTTCTATGAACCAAGTACAAGTCCCTTCCTTGATTCGGCCATGTGACCTACAGGTTTGGTCGAAATAGAAAGGATAGTTAAGGCTCTTAACCCCATTAGATAGATTCTTGCTAGAAGATTTTCTTGGCGAAATCGCCCATGCCTTCTGGGCGAGGAAAGTTTTTCCGGTCTCGGTTTCGGAGGAACCTTGCGCCCAGACATCCGTGGGCGAGGCCTCGAGTGGGAAACCCTACCCTGCACGAGAGGTTTCTACTTCCACTATTAGCACTCAAGAGTTCGGTGCACGGAGGGGGGAAGGGATCTCACAGCTGGTATCAAAGCTTTGTTGAAAGCTCAAGAATCAAAGATGAATTTTGTCTGAATTTTATAATAAAATCTTAGAAAAATGTATTCATATGCTGCATTTTCATTCAAATTAAGCTTCATTAATGAAGACTTTTAATTGATGAATTGGATTTTATAGATGGACGCCCCGTATGTATCTGGTATCCCCGATCTTACCCAAAATCAAGATATGACTGCTTTTGCTTTTGAGCATATCCTCTCCTCCGCTATACAACTCAAACGAGCGACTCAAACGAGCAGGGCAAGGCTCGCTAATCAGTTCGAGGAGTTATATTTTCCAGACCCAGCTGAGAGATGAGAGCACAAGTGGTGTGCAGGGAAATATATCCACGCCTCTTGCAACTAGCACCAGATGCTGAGGTAGAACGTCTCATTAGCCATGGTCTTGTTAAGGCTAAAGGTGGTTCATGGTGTTATCCTTTATCACCCCACACCTAGAGATTTTAGGATTACTTGTCATCTTTTCAGACTTCTTAAGCTATTTTATTCCGAGAAGTAATATTGTAGCACCAATAGCGGGTAAGGGAAGAATTGCATCACGGTATGCCCACAGCACAGTATCGTCGTTTCATGCATATGCAATTGAGGCATTGATTTTCTGGAGCCATGTTGTTCTATGTATATATTGAAACCCTATGTAAATAAAGAATGTTTTGTGAGAATTCCACTTGTTTAAGTGATTGTGATGACTACCAGATATTGAGTTAAAGAAATAAGATCTGTTTTCTCGGACGTATGTCTTAGATCTTTAATAAGAACGATTACCTTGTTTAAAGTAGTTATTTTTGAATCTCTTAAGTCTTAGGATCTTGAGGAAATTTAACGATGTATCGTTTTGGCATAATCATGAGACATGGGAATCGTAGTAAACAGCCAGATCCTCTCATGAATGAGGAGCAGCTTGACCCTGATGTTCGTAAAGCTCTTCACAGATCTCAACCAAACACTTAGGCGAGGCTGTGGAAAAGTGGATCGAAGCCATAGAAGAATACTTAGATGTCACTGGGTACAATGAAAAAAGTAAAGTGGCTCTTGCCCCAAGATGAAGATTGTAGAAACAGACAGAGTATCATGGAGAAACCACTCCGAGACAAACCGCTTGGATCAGAACACCTAGATGTGTGGGACGATCTCAAAGCATACCTCAGAAAGAGATTCTGTCCTCCCGGCTTCTTAGAAACAAAGATGAATGCGTCCCTGGAACTAACCTAGGGAAGCCATACCACGGAGGAATATCACCAGGCATTCGCTCTTCTCGTCAAATACTCGCCACCGCTGGATGAAGAACAGTTGATGGCCAGGTTCATTTGGGGAATGAACGAAACTTTGGACACTGTGGTAAAGAACGCCAATCCAGTTTCCATGGCCAAAGTAGTGCGGATGGCAAAGGACTTTGCCAAGGCCTTTGTTGTCAAGGTCCCACCGAAAGCCTTCTCCCTTGTCCTTCAAAAGATTCCAAACTCCAACGAGCACTTCAAACTTTCCACCTTCTAAGAGACATCAAGGTCCCAATCAGAACCAGGACACAGGAAGTTTCAGAATGGAGGGAAGGCCATTTCCTCGGAGTACATTTTTTGGAACTCCGGCTCTTTCCAAGATGCAAAAGGATGAGCTTTGAAGTGAGAACATGTGGACACCAGCTCAAGGACTGCCCAACTCCTTCTATGACAATGGGCCAAGGAAGCCAAGGTCCTAGAATGCCAAGACTGACTTCTTCGTATCAATCCAATTGAGGTCTCCCCTCACCAAAATCAAGGCAACCCCAGAAGAGTGCCAGCTCAGCCTGTAGCCTCAATGCAAAGTAGTCTCAGAACTCCCTCCTAGAATTAGGGAAGCTAGAGAGAGAGAGAGAGTCCCGTCCCAAATAGAAGCAGCCAGAGCTATCACAATAGCTGACGCAGTGGAGGAAGAAAGAGGACAGATTTATGCCACCATTGAACATCAAAGGCAGAATCGTCAGTTCTCAGTCCTTCAAACTCCAACAAAATACAAGGGTAAGCACTTTAAGCTTTTGATTGATTCAGGAAGTACACATTCTTTTATTTTCCCTAGATGTTTGCATAAGTTAGTCCTAGATCAGAAAACAGGGAAACCTATGCAAGTAGAATTGGCCAGTGGGAAGATTCTTTTCACACACCATGAGATAGACCGCATTTAGTTTAATCTAGATGGGAATGTGCTAGACTGCCAGGTCAGTGTCTTACCCTTGGGAATCTACGGAATCCTTGGAATGGATTGGCTGCACAAAAATCAGGCTCACATTCACTGTCACAATGGAACCATTTCATTCCTCGACCTTCACGGGAATCAAGTTCAAGGAACTGAAATTTTTGGATCACCAGTTCTGCAGTTAGTAGAAGCTTCTAAATTGCTGAAGGGACTCAGAAAGAAGCAAGCTGTCTATGTCATTAAAATGAATCCAGTAGATAGAAAATGAAAGGCTAAGGAACCAAAATGGCTAAGTGAGTATACTGATGTATTCCTAGAAGAGCTGACTGAGATGCCTCTGACTCTTGAAGTAGATCATGAGATAGAGCTAACTCTCGGAGCTCAGCCAATAGCCCAACGTGCATATAAAATGCCAGTTCCTGAAGCCATAGAACTAAAGCAGCAATTAAAACAACTGCTAGAGCAAGGATTCATAAGACCTAGTGTTTCACCTTGGGGTGCGCCCGTTCTGTTTTAGAAAAAGAAAGATGGAACGTTAAGACTCTGTATTGATTACAGGATTAAATCAGTTAACAATCAAAAATAAATATCCTATTCCTAGGATTGATGAACTTTTGGATCGGTTAAGTGGAACCCAAATGTTCACAAAAATAGATCTCAAATCTGGATATTACCAAATCAGAATTAAGTATCAAGATATCTCCAAGATAGCCATCAATACTTGCGGACAAATGCCCCAGCAACGTTTAATTGTCTCATGTAGGACATTCTCAGAGAATACTTGGATGAATTTGTTCTTGTCTTTTTCGATGATATCCTGATATACTCTACGAATGCAACTGATCATGAAGATCATGTGCGTAAAGTCCTGGAGATCCTAAGGAAGCACCAACTCTTTGCAAAGAAGAGCAAGTGCACTTTCTCTACTGCTGATGTGACCATGTTGAATACTTGGAATTTATAGTATCTAAAGACGGGATTTCTCCTGACCCTCCTAAAATCCAGCAGTAGTGGATTGGTTAGAGCCCAAAACAGTGAAAGAAGTCAAAAGATTCTTGGGATTAATCGGATGGTATAGAATCTTTATACCTAGGTATGCTCAAATAGTATCCCCTTTGACTAACCTTCTCAAGAAGAGCACCCTATTTCATTGGACCGCTATGTGTTAGAGTGGTTTTTTGATAAGCTGAAAATAGCCTTAGTAACCTATCCTAGTAACCTATCCTAAAATTGCCAGACTTTTCCTTACCCTTTGAGGTAGTGATGACAGATGCTAGTGGTTTTTCCCTAGGAGGTGCACTTATGCAGGCAGTAGCCTATGAATCCAAAAAACTCAGAACGCATGACAGGAATTATGTTGTCCATGACTTGGAGTTACTCTGAGTAGTTAATGCTCTAAAGTTGTGGAGACATTATCTCTTGGGGATAGAGATTCACCTTGATGATGATAGATCATCAAAGTCTAAAGTGGATCTTCACCCAAAGGGATCTAAACATGCATCAAAAGAAGGTGGATGCAGACCCTGCATGAATTTGACTTTGAGATAAAGTACCGACCAAGGATAGAGATTCACCTTGATGATGACAGATCATCAAAGTCTAAAGTGGATCTTCACCCAAAGGGATCTAAACATGTGTCAAAAGAAGGTGGATGCAGACCCTGCATGAATTTGACTTTGAGATAAAGTACCGACCAGGGAAAGAAAATGTGGTAGTCGATGCGCTCAGTAGGAAAGCCTCCTTGCTTGCAATAACATTAGTGTCAAATCCATTAATCAGTGAAGCAAGAGAGAAGATCATGCAGGATAGATTCTTTTCCCCTATTGCTACCCTACTGATGCAGGAAAGCAAGACTCCTCTCAGGAAATGAGTCAAATTTTATAAGAGATGTACACGTTTATAAGGTTCAAGGTTTACACCTATTTTTGAGTAGTTTGGCTTACACGTCTAATAAAAAAAGCTATTTTTGTAGAAGTTGACATATTTGTAAAAGTGGAGACTATTTTGAGCCCCACAAGCTTTTCAAGTAATATGATTAAAATACACCAAGAGAAATCATGAGCTCACTCTTGTGTGAGGGAAAATTGGACCCAATTCTTGTGTTATGTGTAATTTCTATTCTATGCTTTGTGACTATAGCTTTGTAATTATTTTATTGTGTCATTTTCCTCCAACAAGTTCTCTCTCACAAAAGGCAGAGGATAAAGAGGAAGCTAATGCAAGTAGAACACCTACAACCAATCCTATCTAGGAACCATCTGAAAGGTAGGGGATAAAGAGGAAGCTAATGCAAGCAGAACACCTACAACCAATCCTATCTAGGAACCATCTGAAAGGTAGGGGATAAAGAGGAAGCTAATGCAAGCAGAACACCTACAACCAATCCTATCTAGGAACCATCTGAAAGGCAGGGGATAAAGAAGAGGCTAATGCAAGACGAAAACCTATAACTAGCAACCATCTATAAAACATACAAGATTTAATAACACACATGTAAGAAAGAAGATAGAGGAGGAGAGCTCACAAGTATTCTATTGCAATTTGTGTATTGTTTATTGTGAAAAATCACCTATATACAAGTGACTAGATTTCTCAGCCAAACTTAAAAATGGTTTGACCTCTATTACTAGTCTTAAGAAAGTATGTACACGAAGTCCTTAGAATTTCCCTATTTGACACTAAGCATGAAGTAAGGCTGCTTTATATATTCTTGTGCCATCTTATAAAAGATAAATGTCGCTTTATATTTTCCAATGCCATCTTACAAAACCCCATTCTTGAGCGGCTAAGATGGTAAAGCACCTTATGGTAGTCGGGCGGCTAAAACCATGTGTACCTATGAAGTGGTTAATATACCCTCCTTCCTAATGGTGACTATATCCTTGATTCACCTAGAGTCACTGGTAAAGCTATCTGGGGTGGAAAGGTATGGATGATCCAGGATACACCAAGAAGGTGGCATGTGAGGTTAAGTGCTATGGTTCAAGAGCGATCCAGTGATCGGAGGGCAAGGCATATTAGTGATAAGGTTTGGGTGGCCCTAGTGATAGGTAGCTTGTCAAGGTGGCATGAAAGGTATAGGTGATGTAGAAGTTCTTTATACAAGGCCTCCTTCTGTTATGGGATTGGTTGGCTCTTCAAAAGTAGGTAGTTTGTAAAAGCGGTGCACACCCTATGATTGGTGGAATAAGTGCCAGGACCACCATGGAATGGTTTACATGGGTAGGTGGTAGTTTGGATCTTCTTGGAGAAATATGATATTATACCCTGAGCTCATATCACGATGCCTAAAGATTGGTCTTCTTCACACGACATGATATTATACCCTAAGCTCATAGTGTGATGCCTAGATTGGGCTTCTTCATGGGGGCAAATATGTCAAGGCCATGGCAAGATTTTGTTGGTGGAACGCCCTCACACCATGAAAAAGATGCATGATATAACCCAATATCATGGGGATTTAGCCAACTGCACTCGGGAGCACAAATAGCTTAACCGAGAAACCAATATACCGTAGCCTAGCTCACAAATGCAAAATTGGGCAGTGTCACTCACCTCGTGAAAGGAGGTTACCTGGGATTCTCATAGGTAGCATTGTCGCCATGCAAAAAACACCCAAGTGCTCTACCGCTAAGGAAACTCGACCCTCCTCTCACTCAATCTCTCTCTCACACACACACTCACACACATGCAATGAGCATACAAGAGATTTAATCATAATAGGCAAGAGGAAAGAGAGTAGAGAAGTAGATCACTCTTAGATTTTGCATAACAAGAATAAGAGGTTTTGGTTACAAGAGGCCTTATCTAATTTGTTTTAGGGTTTCCATCCTTGGGCGGCCAAAGCTTAAAAATCAGGTCCTCCAACATCCCAGGCCTCCTACACTAGTGTAAAAACTTATCTATTGATAGTAACCTCAATATAAAGTCCCATGGTGTGCCTTTAATAGAAAATCGACAACACACACATAAAATAATACATTACAATGCTCAACAATGAAAAGTAGGCTTCCAAGCGCATGTGGCCTATATATTAAAGAGAATGTGGGGGAGAGGGAGAGCTTTAAACCCTAGAAAGCAAACACACACATAAGAGAGAGTAAGACACAAGAGAGAGATGGATAGCTAAATTTCCTTCGATCTTCTTCTTCTCTACTCAACCAACATAACATAAAGATAAGAGTACACACTATATGGGTTAATACTCAACTACTACAACATATAAAGGTCAGTCCATAATGTGAACCTGACTAAATGAGCTAGCGCTATAACTATGCCAGTCTATAGTAATCCAAAATGGCTGTCACACAGCCTATCATCACACTGGCCACATATCAACCATAATCTCACCAACCATGAGCATGGTGTAGATGCGGAAGCTATCACCCATGCGGGTCATCAATGTCCACCATAGCACTAGTTGAGCTCGATATCTCAATACTCCCCCTCAAGCTCAACTCCACACACTGCACTCCAAGTAAGCTCCTAAACCTATGGAGCTTCTCTATGCCCAGTGCCTTCGTGAAGATGTTAGCTACTTGATTCTCTATGCTGACATATATACCAGATCTACACCTCCTGCTAGAACCTTCTCCCTCACAAAGTGATAATGCACCTCAATGTGCTTCATTCTAGCATGATATACTAGGTTACTGGCCAACTGTATGCTACTCATGTTGTCATAATATATGACAACTGCCTATCCATGGGCTCTCCCATGTCACCAAGTAGCTTTTGAAACCAAGCTACCTCACAAGCTGCCATAGCAGCACCCTTGTACTTTGCCTTTGTATTCGACAAGGCAACTATTGGCTACTTCTTACTGCTCCAACTCACAGTAGCACTCCCAAATGAGAACATAAAATCATTGGTAGATCTCCTATCTACAATACTACCAGCCCAATCAGCATCTGTGTATCCATGCAATTGTATCTCTGTACCGACCTCATAGAAAAGTCCATAATCAACTGTGGACTTTATGTACCTGAGGATATGTCTAGCCGCATCCAAGTGTGGCTTCCTAGGGGCCTACATAAATTGACTCACAAGTCCAACAACATAGCTCAAGTCTGGCCTTCTAATGGTCATGTAGATCAAACTACCCACTATGCGCATGTATGTAGTGGGGTCCTCCAAAAGCTCACATGTAGAAAGCTTTGTGTTATGTTCCAATGACACTGAAATAGGTTTACAGCCTATCATACCATACTTGGACAACATGTCCAAGCCATACTGCCTCTGCAATAGCAAAATGCCATGAGGTGATCTCACCACCTCTATGCCCAAGAAATACCGGAGCTTACCCAAATCCTTCATCTCAAACTTCTGCTTCAAAAGCATCCTAACATCATGTATGTCTGCATCACTATCACTAGTCATAATCAAGTCATCCACATATATGACTAATAGCATGATCCCTCTATCTATCTTTTTCACATATAGTGAAAATCTGCATTGGATATTTGAAATCCAATGGTAACAAGATACTCCCCGATCTTGTTTGACCATGCTCTGGGTACCTGCTTCAAGCCATACAAGGCTTTCCATAATCTATACACAAAATCTGAATGTGCATCACTCTCATAACCTGGTGGCTGCATCATGTACACTTCTTCTTGCAAATCACTATGCAAGAAAGCATTCTTTATATCCATTTGATGTAAAGACCAACCCTTTGTTGCAGCCATAGCAATGATATCTCTCACGGTTGCCATTCTTGTTGCAACCGCCGCGGGCTGAATGTCTCCTCATAGTCTATGCCATAAGTCTGCACATAGCCCTTGGCAACTAATCTTGCCTTGTACCTGCTCACTGAACCATCATCATTGTGCTTGACTTTATACACCTACTTACATCCAATTGCCTTCTTTTCCTTAGGCAAAGGCACTAACTCCCATGTTGCATTTGCATCCAATGCTGCCATCTCCTCATCCATGGCATCTTCCCATTTCTTATTTCCAATTGCCTGCTCAAAGCAAGTGAGCTCAACCTCCTGTACTTCTTTTACCATGTAAGCATAATGATGGGCTATATATCCATCATATCTCAACCTGTCAATAGGGTATCTAACCCTCGTAGACCTACGTACACCTGGATCATTGCCAAGTGCCCTCAAATCAGCCCTGGTTCTCCTTACACCAGGAATGCCAAACTCCTCATCAAGTCTCTGCTCAGAGCCACTAGAGTCACCATACACATATGAGTGACCTGCTGACAGATCAGGCACAAAAGGTTGATCTACCTTTTCCTTCCCTTTCTGTGATACATGTGTACTTGCATCATTCCTCAACCTGCCTAACCATGGCCTAACATTGGATCCACTACTTGAGGACTCCCCAGGTACACTCAGCACTTGTGAATTGCTGGTACACTCAGCACCTGTGATTGCTGGTACACGCAGCACCTGTGATTGCTGCTCTACATGTGGTGCAAAATCAGCACTTCTTCATCTGCATCTTCTGTTGCCTTCACTACTGGTGCATACCAGCTACTCATCTCATCGAAGACAACATTTTTGCTTACTTGCATCTCACGAGTGGTAGGGTTATAGCATCTATAACCTTTTTGCCCCATAGCATAATTGCCTTTGGATCCAACTTTGTTTTCACTTCATCACAAGAACATGCAATACACCTAAACACTTTCAAATGAGACACATCCGGTCTTATGCCTGTAAACTTCTGTTCAGGAGTCATACCATGAACAGCTACAGTGGGTGTCTTGTTCATAATGTACACATCAGTTGCCACTATTTCAGCCCAAAAGTAATGTGGCATATTCTTTTTAGCCCTAAGGCATGTGCCGCTCTTCTGCAATGTGCCTGTTTTTTCTTTCTGCAACACCATTTTGTTGCAGAGAGTGTACCTACACATAAACTGCCTCTCTTGATTCCCTGCTTTCTCAGGAAATCACTGAACTCATTGGAGAAATATTCTCCCCCACCATCTGATCTCTCAGGCATTTTATTTGCATGCCTTTTTCCTTCTCCTTCATGAAATAAATCCACACTTTCATAAATGAATGTAACATAGTACCTGCAAAAACCTGCAATTGTTGTTGCAGTCTTGGTCGGTCCTCGAATGTATGATGTTGAGAAGATTCTCTCAAAAATCATATTTTTATAAATTTATAGTTAAAGAAAAAAAACTTTATGCAAAAGTCTATTGTTAAGAAATCCCATGTAAAAACTCACAATGTTAAAGCTTGGTATAGTAATCTAACAACCTAACTAGAAATGAGAAACCTACAAATTCAATGACGGCAATCCATATTAGAGTGGAAACTAAATCGAAAGTCTTTAAAAAAAGTGATTGTAGATTCAAAGGATCTTACATGTGCTACTATAGTGCTATCATTGCAATAATAAGGGACCTCACAGGGTGGCAGAGTGTCTCATTTAAGAAGGCTATGGAAGAGCCACACCAGCCACCAACCCATAGCCACTAGCACCTCTCTACACACTATTTGTGACATTTATCACATATACAAGGATTTCTCATTGAGAGCATCTACCTTAGGTCTAGCCCAAGAGCATAAGCTGGCTACAAGAATTAACTTGCTACTAAGTGTCAGAGATTGGCTGGTATAAATAGTTCCTCTCTACACACTATTTGTGACATTTATCACATATACAAGGATTTCTCATTGAGAGCATCTACCTTAGGTCTAGCCCAAGAGCATAAGCTGGCTATAAGAATTAACTTGCTACTAAGTGTCAGAGTTTGGCTGGTATAAATAGTTCCTCTCTCAATGCTATGACAAAAATGCAAAATAGGAGGAGAGCCACCACTCATGAAGCTGGAGAAACTTCAGCTCCCTGTAATTAAAGGGCACAAAGACCATCTCGGGTCCTACCAACCAATGACGTCTCAAAACATGCTAGAGTCACCCCTAAAACTAGAAGACGAAGGTCTAAGAAGATAGGACAAGGGGAAGACCGTGTGAGTTCAAGAGGATTCAAGAGGATAGGATACAACTTCCAACATCTCTTTCTCCTCTTCCAAGGAGGAATTGAACCCTCATCCTACCATGGACTAATAAGAACTAGTAATAGACCCCAACAACCTGCCTAAAGCATTGGCATAATATCCCAACTTAATTGAGGAGAAAAGAAAACTAGAAGTAGCTCAGGAATTAGAGCATGCCAATAATAGTAAACCTCTAACAGTTCCCACCATTGAAGTGGAAGCCAATGTAGATGCCACTTTTCTCAAGAGGAGACTGAGAAAAGAAGAAATCCATTCCACAACATGAGGAGACTCGGAATAGGGCTAAGGCAAAGTGGACAAAAGCTTTGAAGCCATTGCCTCCAAAATCTTGGGAGATGATAGAGGAGGTCCACACACAAAAGGACCTGTACAAATTCCATATACCATTACCGGTCCGGATAGCTGTGTAAGTGATAATAATCGACACACTTGCATTCTTCATCTTCTTCTGTCCCTCATGCAAGGCTCAAGTATTCATGAATCCAATAATAAATATGCACCTAGTCTAGCTGGGAGAGTAAACAATTAGCATGATGTACCTCAAGACTCACCATAACTAGGGATCCCTTTATCTATAAAGTAATCCCTAAGTCTACCTTTTGAATGGAGGTCACATCAAGATCTCTTATAGGATAGTTTAGAAGTGAAGAAAAGAGCCAATCATTAAATGATAGTATTAATTTAGTGCGTCTAACTAATGTTACACAATGGACACCTCTTGATATTAATAATAGACATTCAAGCCATGGAAGTTGAAATAACTTCTTGATCTCAAAATGCCAAGTGAAGATTATATTATAACTACTTGTGGAAAGCCTAGATCAGAAGCTATAAAGACATTAAGGGAATACTATATAGATGTTATTTCTAAATAACATGATAGATATGTCTATCGGTTACCTTTCAATGAGATAGCTTTAAGTATAGTATTTGTAACTCACTTGTGTGTTGTAAAGTTTCTTTGAGTTTTGGGAACCATCATTTGGTAAGAGGGTGAAAAGAAGGATGAGAACAAGAAGCTTGGATATGGGATCAAAAGGTCAATACATCCTATTAGCTATCTTTCTTCATCATGCATGGAAAGTTATTTGTTGAAATGCATCCTAATTTGATGCCAACTACTTGAAAGCTTCATTTGATAGATAATTTCACAGAAAAAAAAAATTTGTTGTACAAGCAAGACATACAAAATGCATAGGAGAAAATCACAAAACTATGGAAAATATACCCCAAATATATATCTCAATAATATGTATATCTCCAGCTACTCTCACTTCACAAAACTATGGAAAATATATATCAATTATATTTTTATAGCCCTCAAAAGGTGTTGATGGGAGTATATGTTAGAAAATTTGTTCAATGCTCCACCCTCGTGACGTTTTGAATGTGCACTATTTTGTAAGGGCCCCTTTATGATGAGGAGTAGCTATTGTGGCACCTAGAAGTTCCCAGTTTAGACATTGTGGATGGTGTCAGCCAAGTGTGTCCAGATGGTTATGAGATGGCTTATGTAGACTTGGCACTCTGCCAAGTAGGATGCATGCTTGTGTAGGCTATGTGACTACATTAGTGAGTGTTGGATAGCAAACCAAGGACACATTGTTCTCATGTAGGATATTAAAGATCCATCTTCTTATATGCTATATGTTAGACCTTTGTATAAGTTATTAAAGGGGTGCAAAGATTCATGGGGCATGTAGGATATTAAAGATTCATCTTCTTGTATGCCATATGTTAGACCCTTATGTAAGTTATTAAAGAGGTGCAAAGATTCATGGGGGCATGTAGGATTCATCTTCTTGTATACCACATATTAGACCCTTGTATAAGGTATTGATTATCTTCAAATGGACAAACAAATTCCAATGGGCATATGAAAAGCTAAAGAAGGTATTAGCAAGCACACCCATCTTGAGATCCCTCAACTAGGATCTAATAAAATTTTCATGTGTATATTGTTGCTTTAGTATTTACTATTAGATGCATATTAGCACAACCATGGAAGCACAACATGAACTTCCATGTGACATTTGCCAGGTGTAAACTTAATGATGTCAAACGCAATTATGCAACCATTGAGTTAAAGTATTTAGCCATGGTACATGCAATAAAGATATATAGGAACTCCCTCCTAGTAGCTACCAAATTTAATTTTGTTGTTGACCTTTGGTAGGTGGAAACTCAATGACATCAAACACAATTACATAACCACTAAGTTAAAGCGGTTAGGCAAGGTATATGCCATATAGAAGTATAGGCACTACCTCCTAGCTATGAACTTTAATTTCATTATTGACCATCAATCACTACCTCCTAGAAGTATAGAAGTATAGGCATTACCTCCTAGCTACCAATTTTAATTTCGTTATTGACCATCAAGCACTAATTTTTAATTGGTGAATAAGGCTTGCACCATGAGACGCATCACCAGATGGTTGCTTATTCTTTTGGAGTTTTATTTCACCACTATACAAAGGGGATCTGTGTATGTCCATGCCAGCCACCTTTAGAGAATTCCAAATGGAGAACCCCTTCTAAGAGTGGAATATGATCTTCATGACATCCCATTGTTCCACATTGATCACATATTAGAATTGAGTTAAGATATCACCCACTTCTTGGCCAATGGATTTCTAATTGGCCATCCCATGAAGAAGGATATAGTCAGACACCTCGTGGAAGGTAGCCCCCTATCGACTAATAGAGAGAAGGCTTTACAAGAAGGGTCAAGTTGGCATCATGAGAAAATGTGTTCAAGAAGGATAGAGCCAAACACCTCATTTTAGGAAGATAGCCCCCTACTATCAACAACTGATAGAGAGAATGCTTCACAAGAAGTTGGCATCATGAGAAAATGTGTTCAAAAAGATAACTTTATCACCGTTCTTGAGCAAACCCATTTTAGCATGGGTGGAGGACAAGTTTCCTAGGATATGACTATCCATAAGGTTTCAAACCCCTTCTAGGAAGATGATCTTCATGACAGCCCTTGTTCCACATTGAGTTGATCACATATCAGAATTGAGTGAAGATATCACCCACTTCTAATGGATTTCCAATTGGCCCCATGAAGAATGATAGAGCTAAACACCTCAGTAAGAAGTAAGCTCCCTATCAACTAATAGTAGGAATGCTTTACAAGAAGGGTTAAACGACATCATCAGTTGACCTAATGGGGCCCATGAAGTCTAAACCCCAACTTTTAAATGATTTTTCCAAAATTACAGGGGTTAGGGAATTCAAGATAATGAAATGTGTTTTCATTATATCTTGAAATATGTTTCATTATTTTCACTACTCTCGATTACTTCACGAAATGGGCTAAGGCTAAGGCCACATAAAAGGCTGACACAAGATCTACCACCAAATTCCTTTATGAGAATGTGATTACTCCTTTTGGGCTCCCACTAGAAATAGTGAGTGATTACAATATACATTTTATAAACAAAGGACCTCTTGCTCTCAGAGTTCCTTGTGGTGCACAAATAGCCAACACCTCACTACCACAAGCAAATGGCCAAGCTAAAAGCACAAACAAGATGTTGTGCACTATTCTCACACCAAGATGGTAGAGGCATTGAGAAAGCGATCGAGAGCACAAGTTGTACTCCTCTATGGGCCTACTCCACTGTTAAAATACAAGCAAAGTGATGAGCTATGGTGGATCAAATGCAAGAATCAACATCATTAACAAAGAGATTAGATGATGATTAAGATGAGATTAGTGAGCAATCAACTGATAACTTAATGTAGGCATGGATACTCAAAAACCAGCAATTTCTCATTAGGCCAATGCCTCAATTTATAGAGTTTACATCCACAAGATGCCAAGCATCTAATCCCATTGATCTCTCCTTGATTCACTCCACCTCTTTTGCTTGATTCTCTCCACCACCTCTTCACTTTTCCCAGAATATCTCCACACATCCTAGAACTTCTCATGCTACCCTTTATTCTCTCCCAGTAGATACCTCTCACCTTTTCATTGCTTCTCACTCATTTACAGACTCTCTTTTACAACCTCTTGCTAAGGGCTTGTTCCCGCACACACCCATTTACTTGTATATTTCAACACCTCCCCTCAAGTGAATAATCCTAGCACACCTTCATACCAAGTTTCCCTCTTATTTGGTAGCCCGCGCCCGCGAGTGACCAGTGCCTCAAGTCCCTAAACTCCTAGTCCTTGACACTCTCTCTCTCTCTCTCTCTCTCTCTCTCTCTCTCTCTCTCTCTCTCTCTCCAAGGCTACTACAAGTGCCCGTGACCTTGACTAAAGTGCTCACACATACATCTACCACATGGCCTACATCATCGGTGGCTCAGAGGTGGTTTTACTCTGTTGGGGCAGGTTACATTGGGTTGTGGGGTTTCTCTCTCTCTCTCTCTCTCTCTCTCTCTCTCTCTCTCTCTCTCTCTTTCTCTCTCTCTCTCTTACTTGGTAGCCCCCGCGAGTGACCAGTGCCTCAAGTCCCTAAACTCCTAGTCCTTGACTCTCTCTCTCTCTCTCTCTGTCTCTCTCTCTCTCTCTCTCTCTCTCTCTCTCTCTCCAAGGCTACTACAAGTGCCCGTGACTAAAGTGCTCACACATACATCTACCACATGGCCTACATCATCGGTGGCTCAGAGGTGGTTTTACTATGTTGGGGCAGGTTACATTGGGTTGTGGGGTTTCTCTCTCTCTCTCTCTCTCTCTCTCTCTCTCTCTCTCTCTCTCTCTCTCTCTCTCTCTCTCTCTCTCTCTCTCTCTCTCTCAAAAGATAATCTGACTCCACTTTCTTAGGAGTCTCCATGAAGTTTGCCGATGTCGTGCCTTCTCCACTCGGTTTGCTGTAGTAGTCTCTTGCCATGTGTCCTCCCACAGTTGTGGCAAGTGAAGTTCCTTCCTCCTCCCCTACCTCTTCCTCATCCTCGTCCTCGTGAGAATCCTCCTCGGGGTGAAGAATGCTTTTTCCTATCCAGCTGTTGAGTCCACCCATTTCTTCTCTTTGACCTTGGTCTCTTGCTCTAGTAGAGCTCCTTCTATCTCATGCAGCTTCAATTCAGGTACATTCTTTAAGGTTGCCATGATATTTTCATATTCACCTTTGTCCACACTCTTCAGAAGCACTACTAGTGCCTCATCATCCTCTACCTATGGCTACCAATTGTTGCTTAATGCTTTTGTATTTGTTCAAGTGTGTGATTAAAGGTTCACTTTCCTTCATATCAAGTTTGTAGAATTGCATTAACAGATTTATCTTTGAATTTTTTGCTTGAGTGCCAAATAATTTATTGAGTTCATCCCATGCATCTTTTGCCCATTGTATCCCTGTGATGTGGGGTGAATGATTTCATCATTTAAACTGAGTGTGATGAGTCCTAATGCTTTCTCATTCCTGATCTTCCACTCATTTTCCCCAATCACCTCTGGGCATTCATCTCTTCCCTCAACTAGCCCCCACAGATTTTTCCTCATGAGCAAATACATGGTTTTTGTTTGCCATGTATAAAACTGCTCCCCATTAAATTTAGCTATCTCTTGTGCTGTGCTCATGATGATGTGAAGGGAGTCTTACCTCTTAATCCAATTCAAGATTCAAGGGCAGTGTCTACCCTTTTACAAGTCAATTTGGTGTTTAGGTGATGATCACAACAAATTTATCAGCATAAATTCACCAAAAATTACATAAAGCCAAGGGTAACACATCTGTACTAAATGGTTGGAGTATCAAACCATCTCCGAATTGTAATCTGAAGTGATAGGAATCTGTATCAAACCCTCAATTGCACCAAAATACAATGATTAGTGTTGATTAATCATTGATTAGCAAAATAATCCCCTGTTTTGTGTGCAGAAAATAGACTGTTCGAGGAGGCTAGATCTGGGGCCTTAGAGTTCAAATGAGCTTAACTCCTTTCAAAGACATCAATAGCAATTAGTCTAGTAGAGGATCAAGCCAAGAAACAAAAGATTTGACGAAACATTGAATGCTTAATCTCTGTTTTACCAAAGTCACTTTGCAGATTTGATGTAGAGCTTGATGCCACTTCTCCTTGAAAAATTTCACAAATCTGACATCACCAGCATGTAGAGCACCCTTGAAAACCCCTGGGGCCAAGAGGAATTAGACCAATTGCTTCAGTGTAAGTGTAGATCTGAGTTTTTCTCCAGAATGGAAGCGTCGCGACGGATTCATGATTTTTTACAGCTTCTGTTGGTGGTTTGGCAATTTATCTTGATGAGCCGGTGCATGGGCAGCTTGGCTAGGTGGGGCTAAGAGGGTATTTCCTAATGTTAAGCCTGGAGGGAGATCAATCCTCTCCACCAGCTGGGGGTGCATAGAACTTGTTGAAAATTGACTAAAATTTTGATTATCTCCTAATCCTAAATATTAGGATGATTAACAAGATAATAAGCTCATAAATTGGATGGATCCTACGCTAGGCTCTGATACCATGTTAAAATACAAGCAAAGTGATGAGCTATAGTGGATCAAATGCAAGAATCAACATCATTAACAAAGAGATTAAATGATGATTAAGACGAGATTAGTGAGCAATTAACTGATAGCTTAATGTAGGTATGGATACTCAAAAACCAGCAATTTCTCATTAGGCCAATGCCTCAATTCATATATTTTACATCCATAAGATGTCAAGCATCTAATCCCACTGATCTCTCCTTGATTCACTCCACCTCTTTTGCTTGATTCTCTCCACCTCTTCACTTTTCCCACAATATCTCCACACATCCTAGAACTTCTCATGCTACCCTTATTTCTCTCCCAGTAGATACCTCTCACCTTTTCACTGCTTCTCACTCATTTACAGACTCTCTTTCATAGCCTCTTGCTAAGGGCTTGTTCCCGCACACACCCATTCGCTTGTATATTTCAACAATTGCATTACATTCGAGCTTGATGCAATCATGCCAATCGAACACTTGGTTCTAAGCCCTCAATTTTCAAGGAATAACCTCAAGGGAAACCCTTTCATTGAGAGATTAGTTTCCTTAGATCAACTACGTGAGCAAATATTATGATCTACTTAAATGGATTAATGGTCGCAAAATACAGCACAATAAGTGTTGATGACCAATTCAAGGATAAGTGCATGGAAGTAGGAGACATGATGTTTACGTACAGTGTCATAAACACCTTTAAAAAAAACTTTAAGTGTAAAGGCCAAGGCCCTTATCGATTAAAGTCCCTCTACCAAGTCACAGAAATTGCTCCTCAAGGTGTAGTAAAGATAGAGACCCTGGATGAGGTTAAGATGGAAGGATATTTCAATGATAGCAAGCTGAAGTGCTACTATGAACCTCTCACCTTGGACATGATCTTTTCAAATCCATTAAAAAAAGACGAATATTTCAATGATAACAAGCTCAAGTGCTACTATAGACCTCTCACCTTGGACATGCTCTTTTCAAATCCACAAGAAAAAGAAGGAGAAATGGAAGGCTGATAATGAAAAATAAAGGACACGCCTTGAGGAAAACGCCCGACAAAATAAAAACCAAAGAGGTGAGCTAGAGTTCCCCTAGAAAGACCACCTAGTTACACGGATAGTCTTAGATGACACCAAGGCTACTAGCCACAATTTTTTATCTTGGGAGATATGTGGACCTTGCCACCCACCTCCCACTATCCACAATGTGATCACATGGATAAACGACTCCCATACCATGACCATTAGTTATTTTAAAGTGGATTTTTTAATTGGATCTAAACCTACATCTTGCAAGTTTTATATGATCAACATAGATAGGACCAATTAGAGAAAGCATCATCCTTGGAAGGGGATGGATCATGAGGACCACTAACTGTATAGGTCAATTGGCGCGATGAAGAACTGTGATGCTCTAGCTTACTGTATTGTTGATGAACGAGGATATTCTCTGAACCACATCATCACCCAACCATACACCACCGTTTCAAGTAAACCCTAACACACACACAACAATTCCCTCACTTTAACGCATCAACCACTCCCTCCAATCCTATTGGAAACTCAGAACCTCATTTTAATAGAGGCAAATACCACCCCCAAACATTAACCTTAAATGGAGAGGTCTTTAAGGAGTGGGTAGAGTACCCTAGCTAGCCAAGGCAAGTTTGACACCTAAGCAAAGACCTGGCAACCACCATTTGACATAAAGCCGACCTTTGAGCATAGATTGGCCAAGTGTGATTGACCATCAAATTTCTAGTGTTCTCTCAGTTTTTGGATTTTTTTTAAAAGAAAATTTTAAAGAAGTTATATATTTTTTTCTTTTATTGCTATATCTCTCGTGGCTAGATTATACTTGTGTTGTAGGGTCCTTTATTTGACATTAATCTCTTGGGTCATTATTATTTTATAGCATTTGGTGAATAGAGTTTATCGATGTAAAGCTGCTACTACTTGGAAGTTCTTGTGTACTTTGTTATTATTGGATGATAGGTCTTGTACTCCAAAGATAGTTTTTATTTATTTACTAGCAAGCAAGCAAGTATAGGTTCTAGTGCTATGGTTATTTTGGGGACAAGCTCTTATGGCTAATTACTCACAGAATGTGCTATTGTGATTAGTGTACTTGTGAGTTCTAGTGTTAACCCTTAGTTTTATCCTTAGTCATTCAATAATTATCGGTCGAATAGCTATGAGGATCCAACCGACATACTAAATGTATATGACACTTTGTATCAAACCCATTAGTATCTTATGGCACAAAGCTTATGTATTCACTCATTCATTCATTCAGAGAAGTAGTAATATACACAATCACATTGATGGGTTTCCAATTACTTATCTTTTATTTATCTATTTGTACTGTTATCTTTTGATGTTCTGTATCTATCATACATTAACATGAATAATCATATATGTTGGCTTTTCGCCAACACTTTGGCGATCTTGGATGTGTTTGATTTCCTTTTGATTCACTTGGTTTTGATTGTTTGTTAGTGTGATATTTTCCATGCATGGATTTATCACTAGTTGAGGGATTACCTCTCCCAATGAAGCGTGCAATAGTTTTTGGACTCTTAGAGACCAGCAACGTTGAAATCATCCATCGCAATGTGGCATCATCGAGTTCTATCCCCATTTTATGTCTGGATTATGGTTGTTGATGCCTACGCACTATCATATGTTGATCACTATCTCGCTGAATTAACTGCCCTCCAATTAGCTAGTCATTGGGGTATTGTTGATCACATCAAATTCAAAACCATTCATTTTTCCAATGGGTCGGGTTATTATTGCCATCAATTCTTACACTATATTTCCCGTGCCATGTGGTTTGATGATTTTTGTCAGTTTTTTCCATTACTGGAGTGGCATGCCTCTGCTTTTTGATCCGGATACTACACAGGAACTGGATGATCTGGAAACTCTTTGGGACAAGTAGGGGTATGATTCATGATCGTCGTGGACCATATGACCGACTGTGCGCACCGTTACACTGCTTGCCAGGAGAGACTTTGCCTCACCGTGTTGGCTGACAATACTCTAGACAACGCCAGTCAATATAAGTTGGATCTCGAAGATGCATGGGAGGAGAACTCCGCTCTAACGAAGAATCTGGCAGTGCAGTGATCCTCCGGTAGTCCAGATGGCCTTGTTCATACACGGAACTTATTATTCTCTGGTCTCCTCCTCATGGGTCTTCGCACCACTACTCCTGCTTTGGTTCCATTGGGCCTTTGGTTCATAGGTCTTTGCACCACTACTCCTACTTTGGTTCCATTGGGCCTTGGTACTACATCTTTGCCACCTGTCAGAATGGCTCATCGGGTCACCTTAAAGTATCTAAAGTTCAATAAAAAGGGAAAGGAAGATCCGGATACCCATGTTGCCAATTTTGAGAATATATGGAGCGCTAGTGGTATACCATTCACTATTCCCACAGTTACCAAACGGAATGCTTTTAGCAGCACTTTTTAAAGCAACCAACTGGCATGCTCAATATGGTCCCAATCATTTTCTTACCTTTGAGGCCCTTTGGGATGCTTTCCTTCATTGTTTTCAAAAGACGATCTCTTCTCAGGTGCTAGACAAGCTCCGTCAGTTGGAACATAAGCGGTTGCCTGTGGAGGATTATGTGGCCCATTTTCGAGGGGTGCATCCTATGGATCGGCCTATTGAAGCGTTGATGGGGGAATGGTTTGTTCATGGATTGCACAAGAAACTAAAGCTACATGTTGCTTTGGTAGATCTTACGATCGGGGGGTTTGATGCATTGGTGGAAGCTGCCCGATGTGCTAAGCGTACTTTGACGAGTCGCACTTCTAATAAGGGAAAGCATAAGCACAACTTGGATTCCTTGAATGATGACCAAGAAGTGGAGGAAACTTCAAATGCAGATTCAGATTTGGATTCAGATGTAGATTCCAAGCACCAAAACCGAAAGCAGTGGAGCTAGAAGTCGGATAAGGATGTGGATGAATAACAGTTTGACAGTATTGGCAAAGTTCACTAGAGGAAATGTAGGAGGGACTAGATCTGGATTCCATCCAAGAGTTTGGTGTACCAAGTGTTCCAATGAAGGTCATACCAAGGAGGATTGCAAGCTGACCCCATATTGTGTAATATGCACGACCAACACACATAGCACTGAAGCATGCTAATACAACATTCGTGTTCATCATCCACCACAAGATGCAGATCCAGAGCAACCTAGTTTTTTCGTCGTCAGTCGTTATGGAAAATGCTAATGCACCATCGTATCATCCCTATGAGCGTGACAGATCCGGAGAATTACCCAAGGCAATTTTCACTATTACTATTGTAAAGCCCCAAGTCACCCTAAGTCCGAATGTCCAGCTTGGAAGCACCATCAAGGGGACTTACAACAAAATCAGGCTGAGGGGTCTACTTCTCAGACTCTGGAAATTAACATGGTCCATATTGAGCCTATTCTAAAGGAAGACAGTCCACCAATGGTTGTACTGGCAGTGACACGTTCACAAGAGCCAGTGACAAAAGAAAAGAATGCTTTGCCAACGGCAAAGTACAAACCCGCGGATTGGGTGTGGACCAAAAGCGTGTCCGAAACCAGGCTGCCAAGTTAGTGCAAGAAGAATAAGGGGCATTCCAGAATGATTAGTAGGTTCCTTCCTAGATTCTAGTCGGCAAGTCTGACTTTGCAATCAGCAAAGCACAATCAAGAAAGTGCACTTGTCGTTCCTTCTTCTAGAAAGCCTAACAAATGCCAAAGTAAGAAGTAGTCGCAAATGGTGCAGGAAGAGTCTGACTTCTGAGAGGAATTGACAAAAGATGAAGGAGGCTGGAAAGTGCAAGTATGCAGCACCAAATGCGTGAAAGAAGTCTAGTTGAACAAAGGAGGCGGAAAAGTGCCAGTTTGCATAGGATGCGAGAAAGATGTCCAGTTTGACGATACTCCAACAAAGAGGCGTGAAGTTATACTACACAAGTCAAAGGAAGTGAAAAGCTTTAGCCAAATAGGGGAGCAGACCCCAGTGAAGATAAGTCAGTCAAAGCACAATGATACTATCTGGTAGTCTAGAAAAAAGAAGAAACAATCCGGATGTGGAAAGGTGGCAACTTTTGAGTATGATCTCTAGGAAAGATATGAAGAATATGAAGTTGTGTCTCTGGTACCCAATTATCGGACACATTTAATCCGGAAGCTTGTGGGAGAAGATTATCTTATTGAGGTTCCAACCACAGTGGTCCATACTCCAAAAGACAAAGAGAATCAATCCGCTTTCAAAATCCAGCCAGCTGTGGATTGGGACGAGGTAGTTCCGAAAGGAACAATTCAGATACAAGGACATCAATGGTGTGGTTCCAACCACAATGGTCCATACTCCAAAAGACAAAGAGAATCAATCCGCTTTCAAAATCCAGCCAGCTGTGGATTGGGACGAGGTAGTTCCGGAAGTAACAATTCAGATACAAGGACATCAATGGTGTGGTTCTTGATGGCGGATCTAGAGTAAATATTATCATGGATAAAACCCACTAAGAATTGGACATCCTTGAGCATGAATTGGACCAGCTCCATTTCTCATCCGTATGACAGATCAGCGATGAGTGAACCTGCTTGGGTTAATTCAAAACTCCAAAATCCAAATAACAAGATGTGACTTCCCAGTAGCTTTCATTGTGTTAAAGATGAAAGGAGTTTCCAGATCTTACCCCATGCTATTGGGAAGACCATGGTGGCTAAGACAAGCAAAGATTAAACACAATTGGGCAACTGATCAGATTACAATCCAGAACCGAAAGAAGAAGGTTCGTGGACAAGTGGCATCCCATGATATGTTACAACAATCCGTTCGCCCAGTTTGTGCTGAAGGATTAAACTGGCTGAAAGGAGTTGATGCAGATGAAGAGGAAGAAATCCTTAACCAGAATCCAGACTTAGTATCACTCTTTGAAGTGAATGTGGATAAAATTGTTTCCCATTATAGTCCGACTTCAAATATGATCCAATCTCTAGTGCCCCAGAGCACTATCTTGGATGATGCGGGTGTACCGGAGGAAGTTTAAGCTCTCATCCAGGAAGAAGAAAATCATGAGAGAGCAATGAAGCACATCCATAGGGTCACAAACAGATGAGCTAGAAGACATGAATCTGGGTGATGCAGAGGATCCAAAGATGGTTCAGGTCATCAATGAGCTTCATGTATAATTTAAACAAAATCTCTAGAAATTATTAACATCATATGTGGATGTATTTGCTTGGAGTTATAAAGATATAAAGGGAGTTGATCCTTTTTTTTATCATCATATCAATCTTAAGGAGGATGTCATTCCAGTCAAGCAATAACGGTACTGGATGAGCCTAAATTATGCAAAGCACGTTAAGGACGAAATTGCTAAACTCTTGAAAGTGGGGTTCATATATCCTAAGGTGACCTGGCTATCGTCAATAGTGATTGTACCGAAAAAGAATAGAAATCTCCGCATCTGTGTAGATTATCAGAAGCTCAATGTCACAACTCAAACAGATCCTTTCAGTGTTAAATGTTGTTGTAGGACATGAAATGTATTCTTTCTTGGATGGTTTCAATGGATATAATTAAGTCCTGATGGCCCTGGATGACCGAGAGAAGATAGCTTTTATTACAGAGTGGGGAGCATTTTCTTCCAATGTGATGACATTTGGTCTTAAGAATGCTCTGGCAACATTTTAACAAATGGTTTAGGAACTTTTCTATAATTATTTGGTCACATTTATGAAAGTATTCTTGGATGATTTTAGTGTCTTTAGTAAAATGGTGAAGCATCTATTATTTTTGGCACTCTGTCTGGAGAGGTGCCGGACAATCCATCTAAGTCTCAATCCGGCTAAATGTGCATTTGCAGTCACCACTAGAATCCTGTTAGGGCATGTAGTGTCAGTAGAGCCGGAATTGCGGTAGATTCTAAGAAGGTGGAAGTAATCAAAGCGTTAATGGCATCCCACAATATCAAGAATTACAAAGATTTCTAGGTTAGATTAAATGGCATAACATATTCTTGCAATATCGCGCATGTGGCTTATCCGATGTATCTTCTCACAAAGAAACATGTTCTATATGTATGGTCAAATGCCTCAGCAAGCTTTTTGATATTCACAACAACTGATGTTGGTAGTCACTCTGATTGTTCAGCCCATCAGATTGGTCTAGACCATTCCATGTCTGGACCAATTTCATCTCATAATAAAGAAAGATGTTCTGTATGTATGGTCGGATGCCTCAGCAAGCTTTTCGATATTCACAACTGATGTTGGCCCAATCGCTTCGATTTTTCAGCCCACAAGATTGGTCCAGACCATTCCATATCTTTGTTGATGCCTCTGATGTAGCAATTGGGAGTGTACTTATGTAAGAATATGAGGATGGATGGTTTTGTCCAGTTTATTATGCTAGCCGGATGTTGTCCAGAGCTGAAAAGAATTATTCTACTATGGACCGAGAAGCACTCGGAATGATTTATTCAGTGAAAAATTATGGCTATACCAAATGGATGGAAGATAAAGCATTAAGAGATAATAAAGACAATTTTGTAGCAAAATTTCTTTATAAAATGATTATTACCAAATTTGGGTGACCAATTGAATTAGTCATCAGTGTGATCAGGGTGGACATTTTCTAAATGAAGTAACTAAAAGATTAACTCAACACCATATGATTATTCATAAGAAGTCCATAGTATATTAACTGCAAGCCAATGGTCAGAATCAATCTTCAAATAAAACTTTATTGAGAATCTTGAAGAAAGTGGTCAATGAAAACCGGACAGATTATTCATAAGAAGTCCACAGTATATTAACTGCAAGCCAATGGTCAGAATCAATCTTCAAATAAAACTTTATTGAGAATCTTGAAGAAAGTGGTCAATGAAAACCAGAATGAAAATCGGATAGATTAGGATCAGATGTTGTATTCCGCACTTTGGGCGTTCCAGACAGCTTACAAGTCAGCAGCAGCAGCAGCAGCAGGACAAATGCCATTTCCATGGTCTACAATCTGGAAGTGTTGGTTCCAATGGAATTTGTGGTACCCATCTTAAGAGTGGCGATGTCTACCCAACTATCTTTCAAAGAATCCGAAGCACATCGATTGGAAAACAATTATTGTTGGCTCTAGAAGTAAAGCAATTACAGAGTGTCTGGACATCTAATGTCATCCAGCGTCAGAGGAAGCTGTGGGTCGATCGAAATACAAAATCTGATTTTTTGATGTTAATGATCCAATTTTATTATTTAACTCTAGGATGGGTCAACATCTAGGTAAATTAAAGTTCCGAGTGGACGGGCCCATACCGAATACTTTCCAAACTTGGCACCGACACATTCGAATTGGTGTGACACTAGATGGTGTGAAACTACCAAAGCCCGTAAATGGATTTCGATCTATTTTAGATGGTTACTAGAACAGTCTATCCCAGTGTACACTGTTTCTGTTATGCATGTATCCACCACATATCTAAGTCCATGTTGCAGTCATGCATTGGTTTGTGCATTGCCAAATTGGACCATTATTACCATAAAATGGGACGACCTTTCTTTAACCTTCACTCACTAACATCACCACCTTATTCTTTCAAATGTTGTGCATCTTCATCATTATTGTCATCATCATGAAATTATGAGTAAATCTTTTTGCCGTTGGATTATCATTACCACGTTTTAACATTCTTACTATCTACTTTTCATCCTTCATTTACAATCTTTTACCAAAGTTCATTTCACAGTTTTCACTTTCTTGGCTCCCTTTGCATTCACTGTTTTCTGTGCTTTCATTCCGCTCATCACCTTTTTAAGCTTTCCCCATCCTTCAAACTTAGAAGCAGCAATCATGGTGGAGTTCAAGAGGCTCACTGCTATTTCGACATCAACCTGAACCACACAACAGAGCTTGGTTGGAGAAGGTGGGCCTGTTTTTACAGTTTGCATCTTTACCATAGAACCAACACTTGGTCCTAAAGTGTTAGAGCAAATGTTGGAAGATGTAATCAAAAGTACAAAGGGAAACCTAGCTTTTATCGCCGAATATGTCTTGCAGATATTCAATCTGCCATTGGAAGGGGTAGTCAAAGTCCCACCTACTCACCACCACAGAGGAGGATATGGAGTTCTACTTCAACTCCAGAGGTGCAGGCAAGGAATACAAGCTCAACAATCATCAGTACACCCACAACAAATTGCATTTTCTATTTCTGATCGAAATGGTAATTTTGACCCACAAGGTAACATACATGTCAAAAAGAGCTATGGGTCTATCTCTAACTACAGCTGCAAGAAAACTAGAATTCTCTACCAATAAAATTGAAGGCAAAATTGGCATTGGGCCAAATTCGAAGACCAATATTGGTCTATTTATTTAGATGATGCATCAAGAAGTTCAGCAGGGCATGCCCGGTTTGCAGATAGCTATTGTGGCGGGTGCATTTGGATTCATGCACAAAGACAAGTGTAATAAAAAGAATCAAGTACAAGAAAATGTTTCCTGTAGAAAGAGATCGGGAGGAGCAACAAACACAAAAAGCATCCAACGAAGGTATAGTCCTTCCGGATCCAGCTAAACAACAGCAGAGCTCCGTAGAGATTTCTTTACTGGATATAATCGATGTATTCAATTCGACAATTACACTATAGAGTGAACATTTATTAAGCCAGCATATGTTTGTAATGGAACAACATGAAGCTCAAGCAAAGGCACACATGGCGACTCTGTAGTATTGCAAAGTAGAGTTAGTGCACTTAATGCAGCTGATGATGCAAAAGTTTACGAGCTATCCACTAGCAAAGTTGACACATATGAAGCTCGAATCTGTGAGCTTATGGACAGCCTATATGTCCTATATGTCGGATATATACAAGAATTCAAGAAAATCATTGAAATGACATGCCACCTAGATGTGCTCCGACGACAAAATGATGATGAATCCGGTGTAGGCGAATCTAGCGGAGGAGCTAGAGGAGCTAGACTATCTGGACAATCTGGTCCTATTTAGCAGCGAGCTGAAGAGAACACAAAGATGGATCAAGGTCAGACTACAGGTAAAGGCAAAGGAGACCAGGCAGGTCCGTGTGAAGATCCAGTGCTAGCTCAACTCCAAATATAGTATATCTTGATTTAGGAGCAAGCGTGAGCATTTCGGCATAATGCAGAACATTTCAAAAATGAAGCTGGAGCCTTAAAGCTAGTAAATCAACTAGAGGAGCGTAATGCACAATTGGAAGATATAGCAGCTCAAGATTTGGCCAGAATCAATAAATTGAAGGAAAAATATGTAGCCTATAAAGAGCTCAAAGACATAATAAAGAAGTTGGATGAATACAAGATAGATTTTCAAAGACTCCGGCATGAGCATGATGAATATGTCAAAGAGAGTGAAGGCAAGACAGGAGAACTTTGGGGATCATTGCAAGTGCTAAAGAGGGAGATGCAGCCTATAAAGAGCGCAAAGACATAATAAAGAAGTTGGATGAATACAAGATAGATTTTCAAAGACTCCGGCATGAGCATGATGAATATGTCAAAGAGAGTGAAGGCAAGACAGGAGAACTTTGGGGATCATTGCAAGTGCTAAAGAGGGAGATGCAGAGGTGTGCCATCTATATACTAGAGGCAATGGAAACATTACACTTCAATAATTTGCCTCTTCCCTCAAATTGATGGATAGTGCAAAAAATAGTCGCACAATTTAGCATAGAGATGTGCCGTCATTGAACCAGCAACCGCCAGAAGACCAACGATGACAAAATGTAGAGCGACAAGGTCGATTCAAAGAATTTACATAGAAGGGTCAAAGTCAATCTTCTAG
Organism: Cibotium barometz; assembly: GCF_041138505.1. Taxonomy (NCBI): domain Eukaryota; kingdom Viridiplantae; phylum Streptophyta; class Polypodiopsida; order Cyatheales; family Cibotiaceae; genus Cibotium; species Cibotium barometz. The sequence goes on along the minus strand of NC_141099.1, from coordinate 29,551,925 downwards.
AGGATCAGCTCGAGGACAATAACGAGGTGATGTTACTTGACTATATGGTCAGGGTAACCAGTCGGAAGCCGAGGAGTAGACAGAAGATGTTCAGGAAACTCGCAATCCGGATATTCTTTCACGTTCTTTTTCACATTATTTACAATCTCTATTCCAGTCCTATAGGCAAGCACAACCACTTTCAAGAAGTTACAAAATCCAATTTTACCTATACTTATCCTCGCAATCAAGTGGGTTCGTCTTTCGTCTGCGAGGCAGACTACCCACATCGGGTGTGCCAGGTGTTAACCCTTAGTTTTATCCTTAGTCATTCAATAATCATCTGCCAAATAGCTATGAGGATCCAACTGAAATATTGAATGTATGTGATGCTTTGTATTACACCTGTTAGTATCTTATGGCATAAAGCTTATGTATTCAATCATTCATTCATTCAGAGAAGCAGTAGTATACACAGTCACACTGATGGTTTTCCAATTACCTATATTTTATTTATGTGTTTGTATTGTTATCTTTTGATGCTCTGTATCTGTCATACATTAACATGCATAATCATATATGTTGGCTTTCCACCAACATCTAGGTTAGTTTACAAGTAGCTAGCTTAACTATTATGATCAGTGTACTTGTGAGTTCTAAGTTGGTTACAAGCAGTTAGCTTGTTGTTAACGTTACATGAAAATTTGAAGCATTTGTCTTTTGTAAAATGGGTTCTTATGGTTTTGCATCCTTCTTGGATGCAAGTTCTCATGATTTCACCCATGTAAGTGATGTTGATAGCTTTATATAGATGGGTGTGTGCTTTAGCTTTTGTGTTGACATGTGTTGAACTTGCTTTGCGTTTGTCAATGACATTAAGTTAAATTTTGCATATAAATATTTATTTATAAATTTTCTAAGGAGTTTTCCATGCTATGCAAAACTATCAAATTTCTATCTTTTTATTACTAAGATCTTAACACGTGCCAATATTTGCATTATTAATAAATCTAGCAAGCATCTAGTGTTTGCAAAGAGTTTGACAAGTGCTAACCTTGCTTTGTATTTGTTTTAATAACTCTAGTGAACACTCAATACAATGCTACAATACTTTTACTAAAGAGTTGGCATGTGCTAAAGCTTGATTTATATAGTGTTACAGTAATTTTACTACAGAGTTGACCTATGCTAAAGCTTGCTTTGTATTTATCAAATTCTACACTTTTTTAAAGAGTTGACATGTATCAAAGATTGCTTTGCATTTGTCAACTTGTTAACTTTATTAAAGTGTTGACATGTGTGAAAGCTTTCTATGAACTTGTCAATTTCTCAACTTTATTAAAGAGTTGACATGTGTTGAAAGCTTTCATCATATTTGTTAAATTCTGTAGTGAAGTGTTCATTTTAAATTACTGCATAATATTGATATTTTCTCATTCCCTTACGTCTCATTGCCATGTGAATATGCAAAAGGCATGTTTAGGATGGCGTTTGAAATGGAAAAGGGTTGCTACAAACATAGCACCTAGAGGCTCATATAAACAAAGCCAATCCACATCTCCAAGATGATGACCAAATTTGATGGAATCGGAGATCCCATTCAGTACTTGGAGAAGTTTGATCAAGTTTGCAAACCCATGGGAAGGATTGACGATCCCACCAAGATCTAGACTTTACCTTGAAGGCCAAGCAAGAGGCCAATGGTTTAAGGCACTAAATGCACTTGAAAAGGCCATCTAGACACATTACGATCAAGTAAGTAAATATATTAATTTACTTTTTACTTTTTATTTTTATTTTTATTTTTTGGTATTTTTATTATATAAAAATTTAAATTTTATTTTCATTTTTAAATCTTTCAATAATACTTTATGAGGTGGTAAATATATTTATATTTTTTTTGATATTTTATTACTTCAATTGAGTTAGAATTTTAAGAGTTTTTTAATAAATAGAGATAAAAGTGTGTGTGTGTGTGTGTGTGTGTGTGAGAGAGAGAGAGAGAGAGAGAGAGAGAGAGAGAGAGAGAGAGAGAGAGAGAGAGATTATTTCTTTGTTTTGAGGAGTTTTTATGTTTTCTAAGATAACTTATAGAACCTTTTGATATGAAATTAATTAACTTCATCATCACTGATAGACTATTTCTAAATGCAATTAATTACCTTCATCATGATGAGAATATCAGGTGATGTTTTATTAACTTTGATTATTTGGTTGAGTATAGAATAAAGTATAAGCGCATTAGGTGAAACTAAACCAAGCATTCTCAATGGTTTATTATAATAGAATCCTATAGGTTAAAGTCCAACCGAAGTTGGTTTTTAAAGGGGCATTTATAAGTTTTTTGCCCATTTTGAATATTTTTTATAGGTGTATTTTTCAATCAAGCGTCAAAAAATACACTATCAAGCTATTTTTATAGGTGTATATTTTAATACAAATACACTACTATGGCTATTTTTAATCCATTTTTTAGAAGTGTTTTGTGGATAAGCATGGTAGCTCGTTAAACTTCAAGCTTGAACCAATAAATACAATATTACAATGTCATTGGCTATTTGAAGTAACGGTTATAATACCATTATTACAATGTCTTTTCCTTAGGTTTCAATTACTTAAAGTAAATGGTTACAATACCATTATTGTAATGTCTTTTCCTTAGGTTTTAATTAGGTGTTAGATAAAGAGGATTCCATTCATGTGAGAGAGAGTCAATGAAACTAAGGATAAATTTATCATAAAAGAATCCATTATTGTGATGTCTTTTCCTTAGGTTTTGATTAGGTGTTCTCGTGAGAGAGGGAGTGGAAATAAATGGTTACAATGCCTTTTCCTTAGGTTTCAATTACTTAAAGTATGCTACCAATATGGCATTCATTTAATACCATGTATAATTATTTCTTAGATTACTATTAGGAGGAATTGTGAATCTCAAAAGTAGTTTGTGTTTGGGAGGATTAAGAAGTGACATTAGGTAAATAGTTATAATACCATTATTACAATGTCTTTTCCTTTAGGTGTTCAATAACTTAGGAAAGTAGTATGCTACCACTACGGAGTAAGGAGTGACATTAGGTAAATGGTTACAATACTATTATTATTACGTCTTCGAAGGAGTTTTGCATGCTATGCAACTGTGCCAAATTTCTATCTTTTTATTCAGTGAGATCTTAACATGTGCCAAGATTTGCATTATCAATAAATCTAGCAAGCATTTAGTAGTGTTTGCAAGGAGTTTGATAATAACCTCGCTTTGTATTTGTTAATAACTCTAGTGAACATTCAATGTAGTGTTACAATACTTTTACTAAAGAGTTGACATGTGCTAAAGCTTGCTTTGTAGTGTTTCAATAATTTTACTAAAGAGTTGACATATGTTAAAGCTTGCTTTGTATTCATCAAATTCTACACTTTATTTAAGAGTTGACATGTGTCAAAGATTACTTTGCATTTGTCAACTTCTTAACTTTATTAAAGTGTTGACATGTGTGGAAGCTTTTTATGAACTTGTCAATTTGTCAACTTTATTAAAGAGATGACATGTGTTGAAATCTTGATTTACATTTGTTAAATTTTGTAGTGAATTTTTCATTTTAAATTAGTGTATAATATTGATATTTTCTCATTCCCTTACGTCCCATTGCCATGTGAATATGCAAAAGACATGCTTAGGTTGACATTTAAAATAGAAAGGGAGGTTGCCATATAAACATAGCACCTAGAGGCTCATATAAGCAAAGCTAATCCACATCTCAAGGATGATGACCAAACTTGATGGAACTGGAGATCCCATTTAGTACCTGGAGAAGTTTGATCAAGTTTGCGACGAAGGATTGATAATCCCACCAAGACCTGGACTTTGCCTTAAAGGCAAAGCAGGAGGCCAATGGTTTAAGGCATTAGACACACTTGAAAAGGCCATCTAAACACATTAAGGTCAATGTAAGTAAATATATTAATTTATTTTAAAAAATCTTGGTGTTTTGATTTTTAAAGGTTTCAATAATACATCATGAGTTGGTTAATATATTTATAATAAATTTTTTGATATTTTATTACTTTAATTAAGTTAGAATTTTAAGAGTTTTTAAAATGAGAAATGATCAGAGAGAGAGAGAGAGAGAGAGAGAGAGAGAGAGAGAGAGAGAGAGATTATGTATTTATTTTGAGGAGTTTTTATGTTTTCTAAGATAACATACAGAACCTTTTGAGATGCAATTAATTACCTTTATAATCACTAATAGACCATTTCTAAAGGCTATAGAGCTTCATCTTTCAACCGAAAAGTATATCTTTTTACTTCAATGCTTATGGTATTTTAAATCATAGATCTTTGTACATAAGTATTATCTTTTGTGGTGTAATTTACATCATGTAACCATGATCTTGTCTCGTAGTTGAAATTTTAAAATGAGCATAATATGATGTTGACTCATAATGTCGAAATTCAAAATGGGTATTATAAACTCGCTTTATGTTTTACTTAAATCGATGAAACCAATGGTGTAGTAACTCCATAGATGTTTCATTTCAGTATATAAATTTATTTTATATTTTTTTCTTTACAGCCACATGGATTGAGAAGATGTAATTTTACAACATCCTAGTACATCTTCAGATCTCGTGGATTGAGAAGATGTGACTTTACAATATCCTAATACATCTTCATTTTCTACCTACTTGTCTAATAACATGTGCTGGTTATGGGTTTTGAAACACACACACACACACACGTTAGTCTTTGGCTTGGGCATTGTATTTGCGTATAGTAGCATGCATTATCCTCCCATATCTTTATATGAGCTCAGAACGCATTACAATCTCTTGCAATTGTCTCGATGATGTGCACACACAAGATTATATCATTGGTGTAGATTAGCTATGGCAAAGGAAGATACACTTTATGAACATTGTGTACATACAACATGCCTAACGGAAAAATGATTGCTCAGTTATTGTTTTTTACATATGGGTTGCAAGAAAGAAGATAAGAGACACAAACCGTACAAAAAGAAGACAACAAGAGACACAAATTGTACAAATAAAGAGGATGTGTAAATTAACGTAGAGTGACAAAGACACAAATAACAAAATAACATAAACAAGGAACTAATAAGAGTCATTAAACAATCACATTTTAGAATAAGTAGTTTTCCCTACTCATAATCTAAAAGTTAGTTTTCAAAAATTGCAATATAAGATTGCTTAATCAAAACCTCAAAACTTGTAATGGAGAAACAATCATAATTGTAAGCAAAAAAAAAAATGCAAGCACAAAAGATAGTTATAACTTCTACATAATATAAAGGCAAACACATCGACCACAAATTGCAAAAAAAGTGATGTTGATATGTAAGACAAGCACATGGACAAAAACTAATTGAAATCAGAAACATGCAAATCAGAAACAGGCAACAAAGTAACGAGGAAAATCCGATATGTCATCAAGAAGACATGAAGATAAATAAAAGTAAAATAAGTGAAGGCACGAATTCCAAATGGCAATTTGCACTGGGATAGATTCGAACCCAAGCGCCCGCGTGCCTTTGTGAAAGAGGCAGGTTTGAATCCACCCAAGCGGCATCTAAAATTTAAATCTACCCAAGTGGCATCTAAAATTTAGTACCATCTCTCTCAATTGGGGAAAAAAAGAGGCAATTTGCAATTTGTTTTTGAACCAAAAGGTTGAAAGGTCAGTAAAAAGAGGGCACGCTCTAATGTTATGAGGACAGATCCACTTGTCATATAGTGGGGCCGCCACGTAGACGGACAGATTGGGCCATGAGGTGAGGTCGCCGGCCGTCGATGGTGGGCGCAGATCGGACGGCGGGGAGGTGTTTTCCTTTAAAGGTAGAAGATGCACCTTTCCCTTTTGATCATATTCTCACTCTCTCTCTCTCTCTCTCTCTCTCTCTCTCCATCGCCTTCGTGTCTGTCTTCTCCGATCGAGCCACGCCACGCCACTCTGCTTCTTCTTCTTTTTCTTCTCTAACAGGTGCGTTTCACTACACTCTGTGGTTTCTTTCTCTGTGTTTTCTTCACGAAATGAAGATTAACTTTTAATGGCTTTCATACTCCAGATCGGGTATTAGCATCCTGTTGATGCCATTTCTTGTTTCTTGAAATGCTTCTTAATGATCCTTTCTACAAAAAAATAATAAATAAATTGCCTTAATGAAGTTCTTCAAGGTCAATGTGTTCCGGTGCTCAGAATGCCTTTTATAATGTTTTTTTTAATAAACATTTCAAAAAAATAATTTACCCTAATAAAGCTCTTGAAGGTCAATGGGAGAATGCAAAATTGCTTTAAAAAATTAAAAATCTTAGTTCAATTTGTGGGTATTTTTTGGTTTTTTTAAAAACATTATAAAAATCTTAGCTCAATTTGTGGGTTATCTTTTAATATTTTTGAATAATATCTTGTTCAAAATCTGGGTTTCCTCCAGCTCAAATATGTGGTTGCTTTGTTTTTCCCCCCCTCAGCTTATTAAAGTGGTGCTCTCTCCTCCACAAAGTACTGCAACGCTATCCTTGAGATCATATATATATATATCAAAGGCCAACATTGATTCAGGACAATGAGCTGTCTCAACAGCATTCTCTCCGCTGGCGACCCACCGAGTGGAGAAGCTAGTGGCGGGGGCCAAAGGTTGAAGATTTTCATTTTTATGTTTTTATGTGTGCTGTAGGGACTTACAGTTTCTTCATTCCAATTTTTGAGTTTGATGTCTTTGGTTTATTATCAATTTTCTTTTAAGTTATTAATGTGATTTCAACTAGTCCTTCTTCCTCATGTGACATAAAATGAGGTTTATATTGGGGTGTATAGTGCAATGGAGTGTTGACGCGATCGAAATCACGAGTGTCAATGCAAACGGGCATTATACATAGCTTGACATGCATCATACATGCAACTTAATGTATATGAGGAGAAGGACGAAACAAGTGGGATTGTTGCTTCGCTTTTGAGAAGCATGTTCAAGATTTCACCAATTTTGATGGAGTCTCATTGAGGTTCTCAACATTTCATGTGGTAGACCACTCCATGCCACATGGACATAAAGAGTAGCTTATGTCAATTACACCCAGTCATCATTCTCTGATGCCATTTGTCGGGATCCATCATCCTCCATACATCTATTTGGTCCTGGATACCTGTTTATCACATCATCACCAACACCTTAATAGCCCACTTGGACCATGTTCATGAATCAAAATAGCCATTTGCAGGAGCGGTCTTCCAAGCAGCGTTCCCTAATCAGTGGCCACTTATGCATAACTTTATAATCCAAATAAGGTAACAGACTCTCTTTTTTCTAAGGTAACAAGCATCAGTGGCCACTTATGCATACCATTTTATTTCGTCACAACAGCTTTACCTCGCTTCAAAATCAAGGGTCTCAATGCTAGCCTAGAGAAAAAAAGGGGGAAGGGGACTGCAGGGAAGCCACTCACAGCAGCCTTGGGCTTCAGGTAGAAAAGCTTCCCCTCAGTCCTGCATGGCTGTAGAGCTATTTTGGAGGTGCTCCTGTCTGCCATGGAGGGTATGGATGAGGTGAATTCCAAGAGACGCTGCAGGTGGACTGTGGGGTAGCCATGCCCTTAACGACCTTGCAGCAATGGGCCCGCCAAATTTGTTATGACACCATGCTACTGAAGATCACCCAACGAGAGTTGAGAGATGATGTTGTATTCCAATGTGTGGCAGGCACTAGGGTTGTGCTAGGGTGGCTACTGTGGCTGTCAGTTGCTGTGTCGTGCCACTTGGGAGTCTGGTGGCATCCTCCTTGTAGTGGAGAGCAGGGTGAATCTCCATTCCCCAAGAGATTGCACCACAAGTGGTGGAAACCAACTTGTTGAATCTATTAAAGTGGGGCTTTGACATCCTTCTCAGTGGTGTCCTTGGAGAGGAAGAGGTCACCCTCATACCCAATTGAGATTTCTTTTAGAGGAAGGTTGTCTTAAAGGCCATGGAACTAGAGGGGAATGTTGTGGGGAGAATTTCACCACCCAACATGGGGGTAGGGAAGAGTCGAGAGGTGGAATGGGTGAAGCGATTGCGTCGATGAGCTTCAGTCCTCTGTGTTACCACTTGTCCACATGCAACATAACCATGTCGGTAGACAGTTTCACATGCATAGTTCATGGGTGGGCAGAACTACACATTGGTAAGGCAAGCATGAAAACAACATGCAAATTCAATTTGCAAGCAAGCACATAAAGATGCTATGTAGCACAATATTGGTATGGACAATCCCCGTTCTTGAGACTATACCCAAGGGACATTTTTGGGCAAGTACATGAGGATTCAGACCCATCGGGAAAGCCAATCTTCTAGGCCTTTCCGGGCATGTACATTGTACACACAGGCACAAGTGCTAGCAGAAAGCCAATCTTCTAGGCGTTTTCGGGCATGTACACAGAGGCACAAGTCCGAGCAGAGAGCCAATCCTCCAGGCTTTTCTGCTAATCTTCGGCATGAACAGTCTTAATCCTTGATTAGTGGAGCAGTTAGGACAACATATAGTTTCATCATTAGCATCATCTTTATCTTCATCTTTGGTATCAACAGAAGCATCAGCATTAGCATTGACATCATCATCATCTACAACAGTATGAAGGGTATGGATGACCAGTCGGCAGCCAACCAGGTTGTCATACAGCAATCAGCAGCCTTCAGGTGGGTCCAGGCAGCAGGAGGCAGCATTGGTTGAAAGCCGGCATCGTTTTGGGCAGCATCTAGTTAAGGCACAGCATTTAATGCAAATTATCATGAATATTTGTCCAAGGCAACTGGTAGACAACACCTCTACTGGGGCCGATCTGTGCCTCAACATTATAAGTAGGCATCAGTCATAATTCAGCAATCATCAAGGAAGTTTAGTCATTCATTCATTATTAGGCTTCAATAGAAGCTATGTAGAATGGGGCCAAGGTCACCCCTATGGGGATGACCAGGCCCTAAGGCATGTACAAGCATTTATGCAACCTTTTTGTACCATATTAAAATACAAAAAACCCGGACACCAATCTCTCTCTTCTTCTCTCTCCTCTGTCTTAATTATGTTTAATCAGCATCAATGTTCTTAATCAAGCTTAGTGAAACCGATCCCGTCAAGTGGGAAGACTCTGTTGGACACCCACACGCTTAATAGCACAACTTTAAAACCACAATTTGAAATGGACAACTTAATACAACTTGAAATTGAAATGAAAATGAAATGGAAAGATGGACACTAGCACTGGGGTCGGAACGGGCCGACCCCCCCCTCAATATATGATATATTTATTGGGAGTATTTAATAAATACAATGCTCCATGGGTTCCAAGAACCAGATGATGTCCATGTACATATGAAAACAGTACCAAACAAATATTCTTGAAGTTGACGTTCGGAGTAGACACTTGAAGGAGAACGACCACTAGCGTGGTCCAGTCTCTACGGTCCTGTGCTTTCACTGGACTCCGCGGAGAGCGCCTCACTAGTGTTCCGAGACCACGCACAAACAGGCGCTCTCGTACTAACGCCTGGCTCTCCCGATCTCAGCACCTTTGGACCGAGGTTCTCCAATAGAGCTTGGACAACCCGGCATTGAACGGGTGTTGGCCGTATAGGGAGTCGGGAATCCCTTATCAGATTTAACACAAAAATACTTTACTTAAATCTGAAATTCACTTACTTGTGGATGGCTGAGGAAGTCCAATACCCATGTGTGCAGTTATTTGAGAGAAACACCAAGGCACAGCATGTCGAGAGAGGTAGCTGCTATATGAAGGTGACACATAGCCTGTATGGTTGCCAAGCTTCAGTGGAGAAGAGATGACAGCTTGCAACCACCGGCCTGTAGCACACAGTTGGAGAGGATTCACGGCACACAGCCTGTATGGAGAGATGGAGAAGCAGCTATCAGTTTGTAGAGTATAGCCGCCAACCGCCTAGGTGTAGGAACACAACAGTTGGAGAGTGACCACTCAGATGCCTTCTGTGGGTGGCCGTACAGTTTGTAAGGCTGCCTGACTGGAGGTGCATACACAGCCCATGTGGTCGCCTAGTTGTACGCAGCAGCCTGCAGGATAGGCAGTCTGCGCAGCACACAGTTGCTGCCTGGTAGTACAGAAACGCAGCCACCTAGGAGGGAACAGAAATGCAACCTGAAGTGGGGCAGCCGCCTGTGAGGATGGGGAGGCGCCTGGCTGCAATCTTTGCTGTCTGAAGTGCAGAAAGAACAGCCTGCTGGTTATGGCAGGTGCCACCAATAGAGAAACAAATGAAGTCGCCTCAAGGAGAAGGAGCTTGCGCAGCCTGTATAACTGTGAGCGCCGCCGTCAGCTTGAGGGAGAGAAGTTGGCGCAACCTGTAAGAAGCGAAAAGATGAATGCAGCCACGATGGGAGCGCACACCTCATGTCTCCAAGGGTGGTCGTGGAGTTTTTTTTTAATTAAGGTAGGAGGAGGAGTAAAACTAAATGTGTTGGCTTGCTGTCCACGCTTGCATGTGGGCGGCCAGCTCTTTGTGAGTGTAGGTAGGTGATCATGCACCCACCCCCACACACTCACTTAAGTGGGGCTCCCCACCTTGGCCCCTAAGTGGGTGCCCAAAGGGGGTGCCCACTTTTAAATGAATGTGAACACTTAACCTTATAAAACAAAAGGTTAGAAATAAAATATTAAAAACAACATGTGCGATATACTTACCACCTGTTCACATGCACCAAAACTCGTCAGAAAACAGAGCAGACTTCACAACTCACTGGCAGGCGTCCCCGCTCAGTAAGTAACACGTCAAGCAGGCAAACACAAAAATACATGTCATGCGAAAACAGTTTCAAACATGCAAATCATGTGTGCATGTGCAAATAGTAACATGGACATATCTCCCGTTCATGGAACAAGTACAAAATATCTGTCGGCACAAAATTGGCACGACATAAAAACATAAAAACCTGGTCTTTCTATGGAGTGACAGTCCCATAGGTAAGACACAGTTCCAGGCACGAGTCTCCCTATGGTGTGACAGTCCCATAGGCAAAACACAGCACGAATATTGGCTCTTCCATGGCGTAACAATCCCATGGGTCGAACAGAGTCCAGGTCATACACGGGTGGCACCAGTCTGGCTCTCGTCCATACGACACCATCCTGCTAACACACGGGTGGCACCAGTCTGGCTCTCGTCCATGTCAGCAAAATACTGGCCTCTTCACATGAGACACCGGCCTGGCCTCAAGTGAACGAGACGCAAAAACTGGAGATGGACCAAATGGTCGGCCAATTGGTGACATTCCCCCGGGCTTCTAAAGAGTTGTCCTCAAGTGAAAAGCCTCAAGATATGCCTGCAACAACTGCGGGTAATCAACAAAATAATCCTCATTTACCCACTTGGCATCAATAGGCAAATAATTCTTAAACTTCACAAGGTATCTCTTGGAAAGCTTTCCGGCAGGTAGCTTTCGCTCCTTGTGAAAAACAATCTGTTCTGGCTGGAGGATCTTCTCAAGCTCTTTAATTTCTGGTGGATCTTCTGGCTTTTAAAATTTTTTTTTGACTCTGAACTATTGACTAACCTTGGCCACCCTTTTATAGGCTCGCCGGTCACCTGGCGTCCACACTTGGACCGCTCGTCCATACTTGGGTGCCTGCCCGTTAGTCTATCCCTAGCCTAGCTTGTCAATTAGCCTGCCTAGCTCCAAGCTTCCCCAAGCCTCGAAGCTAGTCTTGTGTGCATGTAGCACACGATAGATACAAGCCAAAGGCAGCCAACCAGTTGTCTTTAACAGGTACTTCAGTCACTGTACTTTCTCGCCCTAGTTCATGTTCTGATTGTATGTTCAACTCTCAAGTTTTTGGCTTGCATGATCTTCTCCGAGTTTATGGAGAGATGAATAGCCATAGAATACACATTCTTCTGGACCCTGGCAGCTCACACAACTTTGTTAATTACAAACTTGTGTAGACTCATCAGGATCTGGCCCCACATATTTCCGAAAAAGACTCACATCAAAAGCATTGTGAATCTTCCAATGACTAGGTAAAGCAAGCCTGTAGGACACTTCATTCATCTTGTGAATCACCTTGAAGGGTCCATAATAGCGAGGAGAAAGCTTAGGATATGATCCTTCTCGTCCTGGCCTCTTCCGAAGCCTAGCCTTCTCAAATTTCAGCAAAACCCAATCACCTTCTTTGACTTCCATGTCCCTTCTATGCTTGTCAGCAGCCATTTTATGCTTATCCTGAGATCTTGCAATGGCTGTCCGCACCTGACCAAAGGCAACATCCAAGTCACGAACATATTCATCAGCTGCAAAAATCTCATCCTTGGTACGAAGGATGGGTGGCAATACCACTCTGCCATAGATAATCTCAAACGGAGTCTTTCCCATGGAAGCATGGATCGTATTGTTGTAGGCAAACTCAACAAGTGGAAGATACTTCTCCCATGCACTCTTTTGATCTGCCACATAACACTTCAATAAATCCAACACGGCTGAATTTGCAGCTTCACTTTGGCCATCCGTTTGGGGATGATAAGCTGATGAAAACTCAAGCTTAGTATCCATATTATCAAATAAAGCCCTCCAAAAGAGGCTTGTAGTCCTGGGATCTCTATCCCCAACAATGGATTTAGGCATACCATGATGCTTGAAAATATTAGCAAGAAAAAGCTTTACCATATGATCAGCTTTGATGGTTTTCTTGACGGGCAAGAAGTGAGCTTGCTTGCTAAACCTGTCCACAATGGTCCAAATAGCATCATTTCCATGCTGGGATCTAGGCAAATCCATAATAAAATCCATAGTAATGCTTTCCCAAGGTTACGAGGGAATAGGCAATGGCTGAAGCAAACCTGGAGGTTTTTGCCTATCAAATTTCACCTTTTGGCAAGTAATACATGCACGTACATAAGCCTCAATGTCTTTACGCATGCTTGGCCAAAAGAAATATCTCTGAATCATGTGAGTAGTAGGCATGATACCTCGATGACCAGCATAAGGTGGAGCGTGACATTCGTCCATAACTTTTGGACGCAAATCCTTCACCACACATAGGCAATTATCCTTCATAAGATAACCCTCGTTGATAACATAAGAGGTATGTGAATGACTAGCCATCAAATCAGTCCATATATGGCAAAAATCAGCATCCAAATGATACAAATCTCGCATAACAGATAAGTCTCCATGAGAGGCCACTGAGACTGCAGCAACATAAGGCCTCCTGGATAGTGCATCGGCCACCACATTTTTCTTTCCTGGAGTATGCATAATCTGAAAATGAAACATGGAAAGAAAGTTTGCCATTCTTATCTGCTTCTCAGAAAGCTTTGTTTGAGATAGAAAGTATCTCAAGCTTTGATGATCTGTCTTAACTACAAATTCAGTCCCAAGAAGATAATGTTTCCATATCTTTAAGGCATGAATTACAGGCAAGAGCTCTTTCTCATAGATAGCCATATGAAGCTCAGCATCATGCAAACGACGGCTCTTGTATGCAACTGCATGCCCTTCTTGATTTAGGACAGCTCCAATACAATCACCACAAGCATCACATTCAACCACGAATGACTTGTGCAAGTCAGGAACAATCACATATAATAGCATGCTTGTTCCTGACTTGTGCAAGTCAGGAACAATCAATACTGGACCACATATAATAGCATGCTTGAGCTGCAAGAAAGCATCCTGTTTCTTTGAAGTCCATTTGAAAGCAGTTTTCTTCTTTGTGAGATCATGTAGAGGAGTGGCAATCATAGCAAAATGTCTTATGAAACGCCTATAGTACGAACATAATTCCAGAAAACTACGTACTTGATGTACGTTTTGCAGTTCGGGCCAATTGCGAATGGTCTCTATCTTTGCAGGATCCATTGCAACTCCATCTTTGGATACAATATGACCCAGATAATGAATCTCTGAAAGGAAAAACTCACTTTTCTTGGCATTAACGAAAAGTTTATGCTTCTGCAACTCTTCGAACACTGTGACCAAATGAGTTTTGTGTTCCTGCTCATTCTTGGAGAAAACCAAGATATCATCAAAGAAGACTCCTGTGAACTTGCGATGGGGTCGGAATATTCTATCCATCATACGATTAAAAGTAGCAGGAGCATTGGTAAGACCAAAAGGCATTACTAAAAATTCATATAGTCCGAAGGCTGTCCTGAATGCAGTCTTATGGACATCTTGTGGCACCATGCGTATCTGGTGATAACCACTCTTCAAATCAAGTCTGCTAAAGCAAGCTGAGTCATCAAGCTTATCCAAGATATCATCAATTCGTGGAATTGGGAATCTGTTCTTGATGGTAAGCTTGTTCAAAGCTCTATAGTCCACACATATACGGAATGATCCGTCCTTCTTTTGAACAAGAAGCACAGGAGAGCAGTAAGGTGAGGAACTGGCCTGAACCACAAACCTTTCTCAAAAATCTCATTTACTTACTTCATGATTTCTTCTTGTTGTGCAGCACGCACTCGGTATGCGGGTTTGTTAGGTGGAGAACTACCTGGCATAAGATCTATACGGTGATTTTCGGGCCTTTGGGGAGGTAATTCACCTGGCAACGAGTCGGCAAAATAGTCGTTGAATGCATAAAGAAAATTCAGCCTATCATTAGACACAGCATCCACATTTTGATGATTTGGCACAGGGCTATCACGAACAAAAACCAAGTATGCTGAAAGACTCTTTTTCATTGCTTTATTAATTTGGATGTGTGATACAAGTGGGATGGAATCCCCTTCTTTGCCAGCATCAATAAAATGCATGTGGCCTTTATGCATAAAAGAAATCATATTAGACTTGTAGTCTTTGCGGGACTCAAGCCTATGGTGCCACGGCTTGCCCAACAATACATCACATCCATTCAGTGGAGCAACTAGGAAATGCTCATTATCAAGGTAGCCCTGGATATGGATGCGCAACTTCCCTATCAATGGGGTAACCTGTACCTCTTTACCAATAAATGCAGCTTCGGCTTCAATCTGAGGTCCCATATGCTCGACCTCAATACCCAATGCAGCTGCCATTTGCATAGAGATGAAATTATCAGTTGCACAGTCATCAAACATGAATAGTGCGGGTTGATCCTTGATTTGCCCCCAAGCCTTGCAAACCATTCGCTCTTTTGCATCATGACCTGTATTTCCTTGCACATCAGGAACTGCATGTACATTAGCCTTGGTGTGCTTGTCCTCGTGCTTTGGTTTGCGATCTGGGCATTGTCGAAACATGTGGTCTTTGCTACCACAAGAAAAGCATTTTCCATCCTTTACATATTGCTCTCTTTGCTCCGGGGTTAAGCCGAATTTGTTCTTCCTTGGACCCTGATCTTTAGATGTGTTATTTTCAGCTTTACCACCCTTGTAGGTGTCCCGGAAGTTCTTTTTAGGTGGCTGTCCACCCTTTTGCTGATTTGGGACAGCCTTGTCCTTCCCCTTTGAACCTCCTTGATCCTGTTTAATCTTGAGCACCAATTGCTCCGTAGCAAGAGCAGAAGCTGTGAGTTGTTGCAAAGTATGTTTCGGGTGCAATTCTATGCCCGAACGATATGCTGGTTGCAGTCCAGAACGAAACTTTCTCTTTCTTTCATCCTCAGTGATTTGCATAAAGGGAGTCACTTCCAGCAACACTTTCCAGAATTTGTTAACATACTGTTGCACGCTTTCATTGTCTCTTTGTTCCAGCCTGTCCCACTTTTGAGTGAGAGTTTGCTCCGCATTTGGTGGTAAAAACTGAGCATAGAATCTGTCTTTAAATTCCTTCCAGGTGCTAATAGGATCTTTGGTGATCTTTTCAGTGATCCACCAATGAGCAGCAGTCCCTTTTAAAAACATGCTAGCATGGCGTACCTTTGACTTTTCAGTAAAGTCCTCATCGCTAAAAGCAATGTCGAACTTTGCCACAAATGCTAACACCTTAGAAGCATCATGTTCACCATGGAAAACATCAAATTTAACAGATTTGTCACCTGCTTTGAATTCCTTGAGCTTCCTCGCATGAGGCTCATGGTCTTCTCTTTTTCTTTTCCCCTTATCCAACGGGGCAGCCCTATCTGCATGGGCTCCATGGGTCGTCATAGAAGTTTCATGAGGCACGGTGGCATGTGCTCCACGAACTTGAAACTCAGATGCATGTGACTTACCTGCATATGGCAATGTCTCTCCATGAGACAACTCAGAAGGCAAAATTTTTCTGGAAGCAGACCTGTCACCCTTACAATGAGATACATATCTTGCATGCATGTGACTTTCATGCCCTCCATGAGCACTGGCATACATATATTTGTCAGGCTTAGTGCCTTGTGGAGAAGATGCATGTCGAGAGGTGACTGTCACCTCTTCCTTTTGCATAAAAGATTTCAGCCTTTGAGATGCGGGATCTCCATGCTTTAGACGGGGTGGATTTCTGAATTTCAGCTCTCCGTCATCCCCCTCTTTAATATCACCTTTGCGGAGGAGGTAGGCAAGTGCCAACTCCCTTGGTTTCTTGCCCACTTCCCGAGCCATTGATTCAAAAGTTACATCTACCATTGCATCAGCCTTCCTGGCTTCAAAAGCACTTTGCAGATGGGGATCTTCATGCAAAAACTTTAACTCTTGCTCTTGAGCCTGCAAAAGTTTTCTCATATGTTCCATTTCAGCCCTCATAGCATCAGGCTCTTGTTCAAGCATAACTGTCTTTCCTAGAGACAGTTGACCCTTTGATTCACTATCATTAACCCTTTCAAGGGGCTTGTGTCTTCCTCGCAGGGTGTCAGACCCACGAGAGGCACTAGATGGACCCCTCGAATTTGGCACTTCCAAAGGGTTGCCTTGGCTGTCCATTGTGTTTAAAGTGTGCTAAAAGCGGGATGTCCAGTACACAGGTTCGTTTCCCCACTAGAAAGAGGGAAACAACCGTGCTCTGATACCAATGAAACCGATCCCGTCAAGTGGGAAGACTCCGTTGGACACCCACACGCTTAATAGCACAACTTTAAAACCACAATTTGAAATGGACAACTTAATACAACTTGAAATTGAAATGAAAATGAAATGGAAAGATGGACACCAGCACTGGGGCCGGAACGGGCGGACCTCCCCTCAATATATGATATATTTATTGGGAGTATTTAATAAATACAATGCTCCATGGGTTCCAAGAACCACATGATGTCCATGTACATATGAAAACAGTACCAAACAAATATGCTTGAAGTCGACGTTCGGAGTAGACACTCGAAGCAGAACGACCACTAGCGTGGTCCAGTCTCTACGGTCCTGTGCTTTCACTGGACTCCACGGAGAGCGCCTCACTGGTGTTCCGAGACCACGCACAAACAGGCGCTCTCGTACTAACGCCTGGCTCTCCCGATCTCAGCACCTTTGGACCGAGGTTCTCCAATAGAGCTTGGACAACCCGGCACTGAACGGGTGTTGGCCGTATAGGGAGTCGGGAATCCCTTATCAGATTTAACACAAAAATACTTTACTTAAATCTGAAATTCACTTACTTGTGGATGGCTGAGGAAGTCCAATACCCATGTGTGCAGTTATTTGAGAGAAACACCAAGGCACAGCATGTCGAGAGAGGTAGCTGCTGTATGAAGGTGACACATAGCCTGTATGGTTGCCAAGCTTCAGTGGAGAAGAGATGACAGCTTGCAACCACCGGCCTGTAGCACACAGCCTGTATGGAGAGATGGAGAAGCAGCTATCAGTTTGTAGAGTATAGCCGCCAACCGCCTAGGTGTAGGAACACAACAGTTGGAGAGTGACCACTCAGATGCCTTCTGTGGGTGGCCGTACAGTTTGTAAGGCTGCCTGACTGGAGGTGCATACACAGCCCATGTGGTCGCCTAGTTGTACGCAGCAGCCTGCAGGATAGGCAGTCTGCGCAGCACACAGTTGCTGCCTGGTAGTACAGAAACGCAGCCACCTAGGAGGGAACAGAAATGCAACCTGAAGTGGGGCAGCCGCCTGTGAGGATGGGGAGGCGCCTGGCTGCAATCTTTGCTGTCTGAAGTGCAGAAAGAACAGCCTGCTGGTTATGGCAGGTGCCACCAATAGAGAAACAAATGAAGTCGCCTCAAGGAGAAGGAGCTTGCGCAGCCTGTATAACTGTGAGCGCCGCCGTCAGCTTGAGGGAGAGAAGTTGGCGCAACCTGTAAGAAGCGAAAAGATGAATGCAGCCACGATGGGAGCGCACACCTCATGTCTCCAAGGGTGGTCGTGGAGTTTTTTTTTAATTAAGGTAGGAGGAGGAGTAAAACTAAATGTGTTGGCTTGCTGTCCACGCTTGCATGTGGGCGGCCAGCTCTTTGTGAGTGTAGGTAGGTGATCATGCACCCACCCCCACACACTCACTTAAGTGGGGCTCCCCACCTTGGCCCCTAAGTGGGTGCCCAAAGGGGGTGCCCACTTTTAAATGAATGTGAACACTTAACCTTATAAAACAAAAGGTTAGAAATAAAATATTAAAAACAACATGTGCGATATACTTACCACCTGTTCACATGCACCAAAACTCGTCAGAAAACAGAGCAGACTTCACAACTCACTGGCAGGCGTCCCCGCTCAGTAAGTAACACGTCAAGCAGGCAAACACAAAAATACATGTCATGCGAAAACAGTTTCAAACATGCAAATCATGTGTGCATGTGCAAATAGTAACATGGACATATCTCCCGTTCATGGAACAAGTACAAAATATCTGTCGGCACAAAATTGGCACGACATAAAAACATAAAAACCTGGTCTTTCTATGGAGTGACAGTCCCATAGGTAAGACACAGTTCCAGGCACGAGTCTCCCTATGGTGTGACAGTCCCATAGGCAAAACACAGCACGAATATTGGCTCTTCCATGGCGTGACAATCCCATGGGTCGAACAGAGTCCAGGTCATACACGGGTGGCACCAGTCCAGGGAGGAAGGATGACACTGTCCACCCCGTCATCAAGTTTAGAAGAAGGAAATGTCACGTGCGTACTCGTGCCATGGCTAATCTTTGGCATGAATAGTCTTAATCCTTGATTAGTGTAGAAGTTAGGACAACATATAGTACCATCATCAGCATCATCTTTATCTTTGGCATGAATAGTCTTAATCCTTGATTGGTGCAGCTGTTAGGACAACATATAGTGGCATCATCAGCATTATCTTTATCTTCATCATTGGCATCAGCAGAAGCATCAACATTAGCATTAACATCATCAACCACATCATCATCATCATCATCATCTACAGTAGTATGGAGGGTTTGGATGACCAATCAGCTGCCAGCCAGGTTGTCATACAGCAGTTGGCAGCCTTTAGGTGGGTCCAGGACAGAGGAGGCAGCATTGGTTGAAAGCCAACATCGTTTTGGGAAGCATCTAGTTAAGGCACATAATTTAATGCAAATTATCATGAATATTTGTCCAGGGCAATTGGCCGACAGCACCCCTACTGGCCGACATGTGCCTCAGCATTATATATAGGCATCAGTCATAATTCAGCAATCATCAAGCAAGTTCAGTCATTCATTCAAGATATGTAGAATGGGGACCCCTATGGGGCTGACCAAGGCCTAAGGCATGTACAAGCATTTATGCAACCTTTTTGTACCATATTAAAATACAGAAAACCTTGACACCAATCTCTCTCTTCTTATCTCTCCTTTGTCTTAATTATGTTTAATTAGCATAAATGTTCTTAACCAGGCTTAGGGCCGATGAAACCGGCCTCTGGTAGAAACCAAAGTGCGGTAGACTAGTAGTCACCAAATCCAATTGTAGTCCAGCCAATAACAATTAAACAAGAGCTAGAGTGCTCCAAAACAAGAAAGAGAACGACACCTGCTGGCCCCAAAGCTTGGCGCCCTTTTCGGTATTTCTTTATTCAATTTCAATGGAAAAGATTCAGATGATTACAACATGGCCATCCATGGCTCGTATGTCTGCAAGTCCAATCTGCCAATCCTCAAGACCTCTTAGCATAGAGGTTACACAGCCTTGTGTCCCAAGAACACCACACTGTTATCTCCTCTAATTTGCTAAGTTTGTACATCCATGAGGCCTTGAATATGCATGTGACTGAACCATGCACATAGCCATAAACTCAGCCATGAAAACCAGTCCACAAACTCATCCAAAACAGCCCACAATCTTGTCCTATTTCCACCCTCTGAACTGCCAAACCCTTCCTCTCACAAAGGGCCAGAGAGAACCACTCTAGAACAGTCTTGAGCCAGTGAAAAGAGAGACTCCATAAGACATCACCTGCAGTCCCACTCGCTCACAAAGAAAGAGAAACTTACAGTCTTTATGTCGCTTTCCACAAGAGAGGAAAGACACGAGGAAGAGCCCTGTATTGTCCTGTCCTCTTGTCTTGCAGCCGGGAGAGAGAAAACTAGTGAGAGAACCTGCTGTCCAGCCTTGTGTTCCCTTCTCACAGTTCACACTTCTCAGCTAACAAACAGTTCTTATCCAAAAGCATTGGAGAGAGAAAAAGGAGAACCTGTAGGTGCCTGTTTGCTCTGCAGCCAGCAGCCAGCAGCCAGCAGCCAACCAGCTCTTCAAGAACTAGAGAGAGATAGAGAGAGAGAAAAGAGTCTCAAATCTCTGTTCTGTAGCACAGCCAGCAATCAGCCTTTATGATTTCCCTCTTGAAACCAGTCCAATAAGCTCCTGTACCCTCTGTAGTACAGCAATCAGGCAAAGAAGCGCCGCTTGCCCACAGCCTTCATAACCATATGCGCAGGCGCCAGAAACTGTTCCCTTCAGTCCTGAATTCTACGCTGCCTGCCTACAGTCTCTCCAGATAGAAAGCATAAAAGAAGCGCAGCCCTGCAGCCCCTGAAAGAAACGCAGCCCTGGAGCCCCTGCCTGTATGCGTCTCTTTCTCAGAAAATCTCCCTCCAACCTTGCGGTGCCCGCCAGCCGTACGATTTCCAAAAAGCTAGAGAGATAGAGAGGGAGGCGTGTACTCTAAAAATGGAGTAGCCCCCTCTCCCCATAAATATCCTAGGGGCCTCATAAAGTTTATTGGAACTTTCCTAGGGGCCACTTATGCCTAGGGGCCACCCAAGGTTCATACCTTAAAAACTTTAATCCCTTGGTCCCCCTTCACACTTGGGGTTGTCCACACATGTTACCTTTTGTCCGGCCACCCAAGTATGAATCGTGAAATATATAACTTACTACTCACTGACCACCATGCTCACACTTATGCTGTACCAATTTCACAGGGTCATGACAGCCGTGGATGAGTACAGCAAGGCTTTTGGGCATGCAACACTTTATCTACCCATTTACCATTAGTGGGAAGATAGTTCTTGAACTTCACAAGGTAATACCTTACAAGTTTGCCTCCGTTCCTTGTGACACTAATGAAATTCTACAAGTGTAGCATTTGCTCTCGTGCATATACTGTTCTTTTTGCTTAGCAATAAGACCATTGTTTGCCACTTCGCAGGTACACTTCTTAGCAGACTTATTTTCAGTTTTGGATCGTTTTTGGCTTGCCATGGAATTCTCACCATGGCATCATCTTGTTAGACACATTAGGAGCCTCTTGCAAAAGCATCACACTCCCAAGTTTAGTAAACATGCTATGTAGGGTTTTTTGATACATGTAACTTGTGACATGTCAAGCCCATTATCACTCTCTAAGCGTATAATTTGGTTGGACTGCGCAGTGAGAATGCAAAGTGTAGCTATGGCTTTTCAAGCTTGCGGGGGAAGAGAGCCTTTATGGAGGATTTCTATGAAGCTCGATTTGCTCAAGTTGAGGACCACACTGTTGGCTTGTTTGGAGTATTTGATGGTATGAACGCAATGTCTTCTATCGATATTCTAGAATCTTGGCTCTTCATCGTAGTACCCTTTTAGCATGATATATATGTCATGTGCCTCTTTCAGGTCATGGCGGCTCTCGTGCTGCAGATTATGTGCAAAGAAACCTTTTCGAAAACCTGATTAAGCATCCCAAGTTCATAACTGACACAAGAAGTGCAATAGGTGATGTATATATACAGGCCATACTGCATGCCAATTTGGTTGATACGACTTTTGTGCATGTACTTATGGAACTAACTGGCCCATGACTGTAGTTGAAACATATCAACAGACAGATTCAGAGTATCTGAAAGCCGAAAACAGTCAACATAGAGATGCTGGCTCAACTGCGTCAACTGCTGTGCTAGTGGGTGACCGCCTGCTCGTTGCAAACGTGGGTGACTCGAGAGCGGTTATTTGCAGGGCTGGCAAAGGTAAGCTAATGTATTTGTTGGATTTGTAAGTCAAGCATTGTTATTGGCTTGCACATGCTGTGGCTAGGATTTACAAGGTCATGCATACACATGCTCACATACAATATAAATACTTATACACACATGCTCACATACAATACTTATAATTACAAACATGTACAATTTTACATATAACACGTACATATTTATTTTGTATGTGAGCATACACATGCTCACATACAATAGAAATACTTATATTTTACATATAACACGTACATATTTACCTTCAAAGTATATGGATATCCATCTATGCATGTAGCTGTTTGAACACACTCCACATTCCTTACCAAGCATGAGGATTATATGCATATCCTTGTATGCATGTAGTTGTTTGAACACATTCCACATTCCTTACCAAGCATGAGGATTATGAGCATTCATTTCATTGCAGCTATTGCTCTTTCAACTGATCATAAACCCAATCGCAAGGATGAGCGTCAGCGTATCGAGAAAGCCGGAGGAGTTGTGATGTGGGCTGGTATGTATCTTTTTTGTCAAAACGCTTGATGTTATATTGTCTTCAAACTTGTGGTAAGGATGCTAGCATGAATTTCATATATCTGGTTGGAATTTTAGGCACTTGGAGAGTAGGAGGGGTTCTCGCTGTTTCACGTGCTTTTGGAGATCGGTTGTTGAAACAATACGTGGTAGCAGAGCCAGAACTCCAGGTAAGGCTAAGTGCCCTCATGTTGCAGTGAAAGATTTTGGCATGAGATTGAGCCACTTGGACGGCCGAAATTTTGTACTTGTAAGAAGGAAAGCTATGCCATGTGTGGCTAAAATTATGTCTTGGGCAAGGGTCACAGTTGAAAGTGAATTCAAAGTCATGCAGGCCTATATTTTTTTGTTCCATTTTGGCAATCAAAGCTTTTAGACAATCACAAGCATGGCTTGCATGGTGTGCATGTAGGGGCTACATAATATGCATATAGGCATGTTCGTGTACAGTCTTATGATCTCATACCGGTTTGCAGTCACAAGTAAAGAAGACAGAAGCATCTTGGTAGGATGGTAGCTAAGTCACTAGGTTGGTTCTGTTTACTCTGGCTTCTTCCATCTACATTGTACAGTTGCCTGTGTCATGTAGGAGGAGACCATTAACGATGAAGTTGAATTTTTGGTCCTTGCCAGTGATGGTTTGTGGGACGTTGTCACCAACCAGGTCTGAAAACAACTCTTGACCTTTTTCTGGCATTTTTTATTTCTTACCAGCCTCACCTCTATTTGTGTAGTCTTATGATTATCATATGGGATGTATCCTTGGACAATCAGGATGCAGTTTCAATGGTTCAATCCATTCCTGATGCCGAAGAAGCGGCAAGAAGGCTAACTGAAGAGGCCTTACGGAAAGGAAGTGCAGACAACATCACTTGTGTGGTTGTACGGTTCCACAATGATGCAGCCTAAGAAGTGTGGTACTTCCATCTTCTCAGAGGCTTCATCGGAGGTATTTCAAGTGAGGAATGTCTATATGCTTTATTGGAGGCATTTCAAGTGGGGAATGTGTACTTTTGGGTTGTTTCCTTATTTAATCATTTATATTGAAAGACTTGATATGCGTAGACAGACCTTCCCTTTCTAAGAAAGTTATCAGCCAACACAACCAATTATTTATGCTGCAATGGTTGTAGTAATAAATGATGCGAGGTTGAGGGGAAGGGGTTTTCTGAGCAGGTATGTTTACATGGCAGCCTACACCTTGTTTTATTTAGAAGGATTGCTGCTTGTAATTTCTTCATCTGCTTTCATGAATTGCATAGAGCTTTGTTCTCTCTACGTGTAGGCATGCAAATCCATGGAGTATCCAGGCAAATACATGTAATGTGAGTTTGCTGAGTAGAAGCACATGGCACCTGTTAGTGGACGGCTCATGGCTGGCCTTTCGGGAAGATACCCTTGGACCAAGGCTGCCTTACAGGCGACAAACATGCTTCTAGGATAAGAGAGATGAACAGGCTGCTCTTTTGATATAAACACAGCAATGCAAGTTGGTTGCAGAACGGCACAACTGCCAGCCTCTTGCAAGCCTCACCTTATGCCAGATTGGGAATAACTTCTTTCTGTACGTGCATACAGGAGGGCTTGAGCATGACTAGAAAACAAATCAAACAACTGAAGGTTCACCATAGCCCTACCTTCAGGCCAAAAAAGAATCACTGTGATCTATTACATTATATACTACATTATTATATCATATCAATATGATACATAGTAGCGTAAAATACTATTATTCAAAGCATATTTTTACTTTTATATTGTATTCAATATATATACATAAAGGGAAAGGCTAATATGAGGGAAAAGTTTTTTTATTGTATATAATACATTATTATTATTTATGTAAGATTTTCACAAATTCAATTGTCCTTGGGACAAAAAAGGATTAAAGAACAAAAAAATCAATCTACGATAGAATAAAAAGATCAGTATATGATATTTTTCTAGTAGGGAGCCTGTTGGACAAAAAGAAAGAATACCATCCCTTGGTCATACTAGTGAACCTTAGTCTTAAAAATTGATGTTAAAAGCATATGCCTCGTTTACACTAAAGAGCAAATTCTATATTCTTCTATTCAGACGTCTGACCACTTATGCTACAAAGCAAATTCTAGTGAAGCTAGCTATTGACATGTATCTCAAGCTATCATAGTCTGTTTGTAATCTGCATGCTTTGTAGATCGATTGGTTTTGCGTCGAGGGCCGTTGGTTTTACCAGCAAGCTCTTGCTGCAAGGGAGGTGTGAGCACTGAATGGCGAGTTTTTAACAGCATGAGGGAAAAAAGTCACCACAAGGAGAAGGATCACAAGACCTTCAGGTGAAGATTGAAACAAAGGCAGGGCATATCTTGTTTCCATGCAGCGAGTTATCTTTCATGGGAGAACTGCACACATCCCTAACGGCACAGACTTCCACACGATGTTTAATAACCCGAGGTTTGCTTCAATGCCCAACCAATGTTGTGTGCATCTACACCCAACCAACACTGTTTCCATGCAGCTAGCCATCTTGTATGAGAGAACTGCACACATCCCGTACAACATAAAATTTTCCACATGGTGTCTAATAACTCAGAGATGATGTCTATCTCAAGGTAGCACTTGCTGTAACTTTCAGAAGCAGGAAAGCCATATCTTTCTTGCAGCTTAGATCTGTACCTGAAAGTAGCCTATCTAATGGATGACAACTTGTTTTCAGACAGTTTTTATCATTTGGTTGTAAAAAATGCATCCCGTCTCTTAGACAGATCAATCAATGTTTTTTGGTGCATTGTTCCACTGAGTCAAATGATTTGATACAGTACAACCAATATTGTCTTATTTTTGGTGTATGCTACATTGTGATCGACCGATACTTCATGGTGTACAATTTGATCAGGTTAAGTGATTAAGTGTGTGTGGCATTTTCATTCGTGTGATGTGTATCATTATTCATTGCGTTGAGAAAAGCAAGTTGGTCTTTGAGAAGCTCATAAGGGATCTTTTATCCTACCCCCCTCCCCAACAACCACAAAAATCCCCTCAACAAAAAAAAGGAAAAAAAAACGTGAAGAATATCATTGGCCACTACTGGTAGCTGGGCCGAAGGAGATATAAAGTAATTGAGGAGCATCATAGAGGAAACAAAGGCAGCAAATAGTGATTATGGCAAGGGAGCAAGATTGCTCTGGGAGATCCTAATGCATGCCAGTAGCTACTGGCATGCATTGGTAGCACTTGGGAGCTATTGGCGTGCATTGGGAGCACTCGGCATGCAATGAGAGCTCCCGGTATGCATTGGGAGCACTCCACATGCGTTGAGAGCTTCGAGCATGCATGGGGAGCTCCAAATGTATGTCAGGTGCTCTCAATGCGTTCGGGGTCCTCCCAATTCATGCCAGTAGCTCCCAGCATGCATGGGGAGCTCCAAATGTATGCCAGGTGCTCTCAATGCGTTTGGGGTCCTCCCAATTCATGCCGGTAGCTCCCAGCATGCATTTGGACTCCCCGTGCATGCCAGTTGCTCCCAGCATGCATCGGGGTGTTACGGTAGGTAGTACAGGGAGCTGCAGACTCAACTCTTAAGGAGAACTGGTTGTTGCTTGAAGAAAGTGCTTGCTATGATTTGAAAAAATGTAATTTAAAAAAAACAAATCAATTAAGGTTGTTTGTAATACCTGGCTCTTGATTTCTGTTTCTTTGTTTCCAATCGTGGAGCTTCTTCACCTTGAGGTCGACTCTCTTAACAGCCATACTCAATTCAATCGTTAGAGCAACATTTCTTCCTTCCATGACAATTAGGTCAATCGCATTATAAGATTCATAATCCACATTGGGAGACAATGGTTAACACTCGTCACCTCTGTTCAGCACATCTACCACAATCGCCCAAAACAATGTGAAGTGTCTCATTAATAGCTTGCAGTTCATGTCATCAAAGTAGCTGTCCCATCGCAGATCTGCACCAGATTGACACTACGCGTCCCATTTGCACATGAGGTGGCAGACAAGTTCAGGATGCCCAGGATGGCCTTCTGGACGCAGTTGACTGCAATCGAACGCTGAAGTCTCAGCAGCAAATGCTTTGGATAGCTTGTTTTTTTTTGTTGATATTCTATGCGCCTCAGCTCTGGACTCGCTGGAGCAGTTGCATGCGCAAGGCAAGGAGAGCAAAGTGGTCGAGCGGCAATGTGTAGCCAAGTACATCTACAGGACAGGGGAAGCGCGAATAATTGGGATGGCTGCTCTGTTATACTCCAGAGTGACGGCAGGCGGCATGCATGCAGTGGAATTGCTTGATTAAGGCTTTGCATAAGATGCCTTGTTAGTGCTAGTTTATGGGCTCACTAATAGCTAGTTCAGACAATGATTTTCACTCGGCTTAAGCCCTAATAGAGGGTGCTAGTTGACTTATGAACCCAGCGAGCGAGCGAGCGAGAGAGAGAATTCCGTGCGCCTCCCTCCTGCTCACCTTCCCCCCTCCTGCGCGCACACCTCCCCGCACCCCTGTTGCGTGCATTTCTCCCCGACCCCCTTCGCATTCTCCTCCTCCTCGTGCCCTTGCTTGGGTTGGGAGATCTAGCACATCCTTTGTCCCCTGGTTCCGACTTCCTGCTTATTTCCCTTTTCTCTCCCTTCGGCCCTCTCGTGATCCACTCTTGCTGCTCAGCATCGCCCCCCACCTCAACCGTCACACCCCCCCCGCCCCCCCTTCTCCCGCTTTTCCCCAATTTTGAGGACTCTATGGCAGTCGCTCTGTCTACCCCGATCGACACAACACACAGATGGACTTTTTCTATCAAGGAATTCCATCTTTTGGCCTCTTCTATCGCTGCTCGTGGAAGACACCACTCTAGTCGGCAAGCTTATCGGCAGTCGCCCGACACGAGGAGACGTTTGAGATCTGCTGCAAGCAGACTTGATTGGCAACCGATCACCGAGCAAGGGATATCTGAGGATAGAGTTCGACCCTTGACTGGAGCCCACTACTAGTAAGGGAGGCACATTCTTCTTGGCACACTAGAGCACCATGGATTCTCGCTTAAGTGAGACTCGTTGGCACAGGCTTTAGGCTTTCCGGCCACAGTGTGCTTCCCACGACTCCTCAAGGAATACCTGCCAGTCCTTTTTGCTGAGAAACCCCCCACGCGGTCTCCGTCGTCGTCACCCGAGCAGCAGGCTTACTGACACTTCACATTATTGTGACGTCCTTGGAGTCTTTCCCCCCTGAGGAGATCAACATCCCATGCATGGATCAATTCCACTTCACACAGTGGGTGGAGTACTTTGGCCTCCCTGGTCAGTGTTACATCTGCCGCCAAATGGGGCATTTGGCATGCACGTGCCCCCCTGTCGATGGGGCACGATAGGCCACGCTTTTCACTCCCAAGCATTCATAGCTCCTGAAGCAGAAGCTCCGCCTAAGCCTCGTCATCGACAGCCCCTGGACGGCCCACGTGCTCCTCATCATCGACATCTCCCACCCTCCCAGACAATCCCTTCACCACCGCATCGACAGAGGAGGAGGAGAGCCCGCGGATTGCTCCACCCCCCAACCGATGGAGGACCACCCCGAACAGCTACCTGAGTCTCCCCATTGCGAACAGTTGTGGTGATGCAATCGGGAGCTCCGACGTGCACAATGTCGTCGTGGAGCACATAAGTCCCAGGCCACTGTAGAGGGGGACCCACTCCACGAGCCCCATCTGTAGACGCTTTGTCATTATTCCTCCTCTGAAGGGGGAATAGTTCCTGAGATACCGATTCCCGTGAGACGAACCGTTATGAGCCCATACTCTCGGAGTTGGCAATAGCAACCACCATAGCAGGACCCTAGAGGGACCCCTCCCTTCAACCCCCGGTGGACCCCATCCTACCCCATCCGCCGACAGGTGCCCCTGCCACTGTCACCGCCCCCACCAGCCTCACCAACCTTGCCCGAGCCTCCTCTTCCCTCAGAGCTGGAGATCGCTGCCATCACACCCCAGGCACCTCCCCCCAGCCTCTCAAAGAAATACCACCCGCTGGCGCCCTTTCCAAAGATTCTCAGACCCCGTGGAGACCCAGATCTACTCTTCACCAGTGTCAGAGTACCCAGCTTCACCCCGGGGGCGGGGGGTGGGGGGGTGTGTCCTGCTGGGACTTCAGGTGTCTCCTCCCAGTGGATTCAGCAACAGAGTTTGAGGAGACCAGGGCACCATTGAGAGTTTGTATGGTACTTTACCACTCCTCCCCCACCTCAAAGAATGTAGGAGCCATTGTCTTCTCATTTCCCCTCAGCGTGAGAGTTGGAGTCACCTGGACTGACATGGGGGTGGAGGCTACCCTCTACGAGCAGACGACATACCACTCCTAGATGCTGCGAGATGCTCGTGCTACTGACGCAATGAAGGCGGCCTGGCCTATGGCTAGGATGGAGCTTCTGCGCTCTCCCGAAGTGGAAGGGGATTCATCTATTTGTATACTTTTACCTCACCTTTCTCACTAAGAAGGGCACATACATACATCCACCTTCACCGCCATGAGATCTCGCCGGACAAGGCGCGAACAGAGGCACTTCTGCAGTTGAGCCACCTGACCACCGCCATTCAAGGTTACTTTGAGCCGCTTCGCCCACAGGAGGATAGCCACTACTCCCCCTCCAGCTCAGTGTGGTTGACAGAGTCTCTAGCCATTGCGCGCCACCTCAGCATCCCACCATGAGAATTGCATCATGGAATATTCAAGCCCTGGGCAGTGCCTAATTTCGACGAGGCATGGAGAGGATCCGAGAGGAGCTTCAGAGAACACTGGTTGGTGGCAATCTTGATATTCTCATGGTTTAGGAGCATCATCTCACAATAGGCAGGACCTGCAACTATGGGAAGATTTTTCCCGGCAGGAGCCACACATTCTAGTCCCCAGATCTGATATGTTTTATCCCGAAGTGAGGGTGAGGATCATTGGAGATCCGACATTGGAGACCCATCACCCTCTTAGGGAGGACGTATAAGATCCTGTCCAAGGCGATCAGCCTGCATCTTCAGCCCTCCCCCCTTCATTTGATCCATGCTAGACTAGCTTCATCCGGGATTGCAACATCTTGGATAACATCTTCACCTTTTGGGAGGCGACATCCATGGCCAGACTTAGGGGGGAGGACATGGTTGTTTTGCTTCTCGACTTTGAGAAGGTATATGATAGAGTTGATTGGGCCTTTTTAGATGGGACTATGCCGAGGCTTGGATTTTTTGCCTCCCTAGATCTGGGAGTTGCGGCCCTCTAAACGGGAGCCTACAACGAAGTCCTTCAGGGCAGCTGAGGAGAGTGCTTTGCCATTTCCCACTCGGTGCGCCAAGGCTGCCCGCTTGCACCATGCATCTCTCTCTTTGTGGTTGAGGCCATGAGTTCCTTTCTTCAAGCACAGGATAGTGTGTAAACAAACATAGAATAACAGCAGAGTGCCACATAATATTTTAATAGACAGATCATTGAGTCGGAACAGCCGGCCCCCCATAGGCTTTTCTTTATTACGTAGAAGCTTTATAAGGAATCTAAGGTGGGTGCAATCTGCACCGAATTTTCCACAGATATCCTGAGCAGCTTTCTTCACAAAGCTCACATGAGATTCCGACCAAGCTTTCTTCACAAAATCCAAGCCAAATCAACACCCAAAACAGTCCAAACAATCCTCGAGTCCACCTAAAGACATCCCACTGTCTATAGCTTCCTGTCTAATGGCAAAAGTTGGAAGAAGATTGTGTAGTCAGCTCGTGCAATCCACCATAAAGAGCAGCCAGCCGGGAGAGAACATGCTGATGTACGAACAGCTTGAGGGCGGCCAACAAAAGAGAAAAAACAATGTTGCTACTGTGCCTGCACCTCTATAGCATTCAGTCAAGAAAGAATAACATATAAATTACCTTTTTAGTAGCATAATAGCCTAATACTTGGCTGGCTAGTAACTCGTGTTACACAGGAGGAGTCTATGGGTCACATACCGCTTCAATGGACGACTTAAAGTTCAAGCTCAGTCTAAGCATTGTTAACTGATTCCTTTCTCTTCCATGAAGACTTCAGGGTGACGTTCTTCTCGTCAACCTACTTCTTTTTACAGTCTTTAATATCGTGTGACTTTCTTTGTCACAATACTAGTAGCTCCTTTGAAACTTCTTCTTGTTTGCCTTCTTCTTCTTGTCATTGGAAGATGTGAAGCCTTTGCCTTTAGCATTGGTTGAAAATTAGCATCACTGTCACTGTTGGTCTTGAGCTGCATCTCCTTCCCAAGTAGCATAGCACTAAATCTGTCAAATAATAGAGGTGGTACTTTAACCTACCGTGTTTAGTGTCGTAACCAAGCTATCATACTTTTGTAGAAGAATTTAGATGCACCTTTGGGTTAGTTCCTCTCACTGGTCTTTGTAATCTCCAGAATAGCCACTTGATTCCATAGATTTTTTATTCGCATGATAAATGCTTTAGTAGCTTCTCCTTCAGCAAACTTCTTAGCATGCAATAAGTTGATTCTCCAGGTTCTCAATCTTGGTTTGATTTTGGGTCTCATATTGATTTCTTAGTATGGTCCAAGCCTTTGATACCTTAGTTGTGTATTGAATCAGAGTAAGAACAAGTTCTCTTACACTGATGATGATGTCACAAAGTATGTCAGCATTGCGTCTCTTTCGAAGAAGTGTGTATCTATGGAAGTGTATTTATGCTATTATTGGGGTCGAGAATTCCCACTAGTTTTGCATCCATTTTGAGAACAGTTTTTAGAAGTTCATAAGAGTCTAGAATGGAGTTGATTTTGAATTTCTAGAGAGTGTAGTTTGTCCCATCAAGCTTGGCTTTTGTGAGGTTTGGTGGTGCATGAATGTGCAGGAGTGGTGCAACAACAGCAGTAGGCAGCATCAGCCAAGGTAGAAGTCATCACTCCTAGTATTCTATGTAAAGAAAGACTAGACTTTATGCAACAATAATAGTAGGTAGGTAGCAATTGAAGTAGAAGCCATAACTCAAAGAAAGACTAGACTTTATACACTATTTCTGTTAAAAGAACCTAAACTTTGATACCATATAAAAATATAGCATAACAAAAAGATAGATAGCAAAACAAAGTGCAATAGATAGAGAATGAAGAGAATTTAAAATTTTGCGATAGGTATAATGTGATGGTGTTGTCAATCCCCGTGCGCTCTTAAGTAGATCTTAGATGGTGATCTAGACAGACTTTGGATAGAGGAAGTACGAAGTGTAGATGGTGTGGATGCTCATAAGCATTGGATGCCTTAACTTGTGCTAACTATGTCCATATATAGTATTGTAGGTGATGTGGTTAGACGTGTATATATAATGTGGGCCGTTTGGCTACATGGCATAAACACGATCATGGCCCTCAAAACATGGCCAACAGACCCCCGTCCACTAATAATAAACCCATACCGGGGCTTCTATCTCCCGGGTCCCAACCTACTAACGCTTAAATTCCTAACCATCAATGGTTACAATAATGACCTTATCAATGTGTCTAAGTCGGGGTTTCCACCAAAAACATGTGCGTACCAATGGTTTTTTCTCATAATGGGGAGCTTTACAAATGTGCACCAATGGTTTTTTCTCATAATGGGGGGCTTTACAAATGTGCACTAAACATAGATGTGAGATACACGCTGAGAGGTGGGCATTGAGTGTATACTTACATGTCTTCTAATGAAATAAAAGATGCGCAGTTGTGGCATGTTGGGTTTAGCCACACTTTTATTGGTGGTTTGATGCTTTTACAACAATATAGGATGTTAGATAATCTTCCTTACCTTGCTCCACTACCAAGATATGTTTGTGAAGGATGCATCCTTGGCAAACTTACTCGCCAACCTTTTTCAAAGAATGCATAGACCGAGTTAATTACAAATTGTAGCTCATACATAGTGATGTGTGTAGTCTAATGAGGACTACTTCTTTGTGGGAGGAAATTTATATTCTATAACATTCATGATTACAGTAAATTTGGCTAGTCTTACCCTATGAAAGCTAAATCAAAGGTATTTTCTTATTTTCAATACTTTGTTGCTATGGTTGAAAATGAAATTGACTTAAAATCAAACTCTTCGTTCAGACAAAGGGAGGGAATACATGTCCAATGCATTTAAAGATTTTTAGGCACAAAAAGGCATTAAGCGTCACCTTATACACCACAAAGACTATATTAGGGAGTTGGAAAAAATCCCATTACTTTGGGAATTTTCTTTTCAATATTCTTTTTAGTGTATGTTCATTATACCAAATCCAAAGTTGTCGGAGAATGTGGATTTAGAACCTACTTTTCAAGAGCTTTCCAACGATATCTTAGATGAGTTGGTTTTGATAAAAGCGTCCAATTGGTAACTAAATGTAAACACTAATAAGAGAACTAAACGTAAACACAGCTCTAAGCAATTTACAAATCAAGTACTATTTTATATACCTTATAGTTATCAGAAAATTATGTGCTAGCTTTAATGGTATTCATATTACAAAAATCTTCCTTTTTTGAATCTTGATTTAACTCACCTAAAGGCCCTTTCAAAATGTCCCCTGCTACTCCAAATATCCCTAAGTTCTCAAGAAAGAAAAGGCAACGGAGAAGCATATAACTGATGTTGTGTCCATCTTAGAATTGGTCGAAAAAATTTGATTAAAATGTTTGATGTTGGAAATCAAGGATCAAATGGAACCATACACTCTATTTTTGAATGTTCTAATCATTTAAAAAATAACATTTCAAGAAAATACTCTAGAATATTTGACCATTTAACTTTTATCAATAAAATAGTTCATTAAACCTAGGGACACTTTCATGATTTGCTTGTAGTAGTGAGCCACATCTTGTGAGATAACCACTTGCCTAGTACGTGGATTGTAACATTTATATGCCTTGCGATCTTGGTTGAAAATACCTAAGAAGTTCATGTATATTAGTTTGAAAATGTATTTCTTACAACTCCTCTTGAGAATTATTTGCAATAGCTTTAATCCCTTTTTTAAAAATGTTGTATCATTTAGATTACATGTGTTTACTACTAGCACTGTTATATTCCATCACCCTTTTCTGGTTGATGCTTTGGCTAAAGGGAATTGGATACAATTTTGACTAGAAATGACATAGAAGAAAAATATTTGTTGGAATTAACATAACATGCCAACCATGCCCAACTTTTTTAAAACATAAACCAAGTATGGTGCAGTAAAGCCATCATGGTGAACTAAAAGCTTATGTTCCAAATCCTAATTTGTTATTGTGTTCACAAAATTATGTGTGACATGATAATAGTACCAACATTGGTTTAGAGATTTATACAACTTCAAATAAAGCAATTATACAAAATACTGTTGAAGCACACAATTATGTATGACATGATAATAGTACCAACATTGGTTTAGAGATTTATACCACCACTTTAAATAAAGCAATCTCAAATATTATATAAAATAATTTTGAAGCAAATCATTTAATAAATGTTGAATTAGTACATTGTTTAGAATAGTTGCATTTTTAATTGACTGTCTCGTTAAGAAAAGTTACAAAGATGATGGCACTAAGCAAGATTCTCAAGTAATTCATGCATACTCATTTCCTACCAATAGTAAATGTTTTATTATTTCATGATTCTATGAAGGGCTTCCATGACGTTGAATGTCCCTTCATGAGGAAAAGCCTCATAACACCTAGAAATAGCAAAGGTTTCAATAGAAGAAATGTCAAGTGGTAAGTTAAGAAGGAAGCCATACTATGACTCAATCAGGCATTGCAAGAAACTCTACAAACTTAGTGTAAACTTTGAGTTTGCCCAAAACTTCTCTCAGCCGCCTTGATGGATTCTTATGCACTTTAAAGGTACCCATCAAGTATGGTGAGGGAAGGTTATTAGGATAAGGAATAAGTTTTGAAAGACTAAATTATTATTAATTATTTCTGAATCTATCTCAAAAAACTTAGTTGAATTCAGATAAAGGTTTACAAATAGAGATTGGGGTTTGGGCAAACTTATGAAGACCGCAAATGAGCAACTTAGATTTAAGCCAATTAATTTCATTTATTATGTAGAGATTTAAAAGCATGGATAGTTGTTGTGGCTGGTTGTTGAGGACAAAGTTGTCCTTTGACAATTGAGTCCTTTTTATAGAGATCATCACTCCCTCCCCCATTAATGTGAGAGAAGCATATCCAAACACTGTCCCCAGTTAGTTGTTCCAAGAGAGTGTGCTACTATGAAACTTACACTAAAAGAGATTACATTGTAGGAGCTTTGTATGATTCAAAATCCACGGTCATATGATAAAACCTATGTGCATATTACACTATGCATTTAGTTTGGTTCTCTTAGATGGTACAAACCCCTCTCAACAAGGAATAAGAGCTTATGTAGAAACTCTCAAACATAAGCATACAAAGAAATATGATGCATTTTTCTCATGAACCCTTGAAACTCTTTGTTTATGTTTTATATCACGTCCCGTATGTTTTAAGCACGTGTCTCTCTTTGAAAGAAAATTCAAAAAGCGCCCCTAGAATACTCTCTCTTTCTTGAAACATGAGTGAATTTGATTTAAAGTATACATGAAACTAAGATAGCACCTGCCAACCTGGCTCTTCGAAACAAAATGCCACCATGAACAGCAAAGAAATCTGCTTGGCTCCAAATTCTGACACAAATGTGCAGTGAACTAAGTATAGAATGATGAGTTGTCAGATAAACCGCACCCGTAATCTCCCAACAGTGAACTATGAACACAACATGTCCCAATACATTAAACAATGAACTTTGAACATATCCAATCCATAATTGCTACTACATCACGCAATGAACCTAAAACACATTCAATCCATAGCTACCAAAGCCGACCTTTAGCTGCCACATTTTTCATGCTTGGAACTCTGACTTACGATTCCCATGCACTAAAACATTGGAGCTGCTAACAGCCCCCCTCCCCCTTTGACTAGTTGCACATGGGGAGAACATGTCCTTATGGCTAGAGAAGCACACCGTCCTCCTGAGCGGCCCTAGGAGAGCACTGGAAGTAGAAGAATCGGAGTCACTTTCCTATTCTTTGTCCTTGCCCTTCTTCTTTGACGAAGACTTGTCCTTGACCTTGGCTTTGTCATTCTTCTTAGACAAACAATCCTTTGCCAAGTGGTCTTTCTTCCTACGGGAGTAGCATCAACTCTGACCTTTCTTCTACATTGTAGAAAGTGCCTTTTCCTTACCATGAAGAGAAATTTTGCCCTTACCCTGTGAAATGAGGATGGACTCTTCTTCCAAGAGAAGGGAACATCAAAATCCAACTTGCTTCTCTGACCTGACATTGTAATGCAGCCAATTGAGCAGAGCACAAGGCAGCACCCATTGCTAGTAACTGGTCATGGATAACCTTGGCCTTCATTAAAAGAGACTGCATCAAACTAGCAATAGAAAATATCAAACTATAGAGTTGCCCTTGCAGAATAACTGCCCTCATCGAGGAATTTCGAGCGTAGAGATTCTCCAACTTGGAACAAACTTGATGTGCATTGGTAAGAGTTTGCATGGCCCCGGTGAGACCTCCTTCGTAATGGTTCGCAAAAGCACTGAGGGCGCCTTCAAATCGTGATCCTCCTAGTCTTGTAATTCCACAAGGAATTCATCCTGCTGATCTTGGGCCCAACGTCTCCTTGGTGTCAGATGACGCTCGGGCTTCTTCTTAGACTGCCTTGAACAATCTCCGATAGACCCTTATGAATAAACAATGAGCATAGTTGGTTCCATCCAACTTGTCCTCCTTGTTTGTACAGGGGGACCTATGTGCATAGCAACAAAGTACACCGCAAAAACTGCAAATCTCAGCATTTTAACGGAGCCATGAGGCCCCCTCTCAAAAGTGAGAGAGGAAGGAGCTGGACAACATAAAAAATAGGCCCAAAAACTCACGGGAAAAAGCCTAATCGAAGGGGGTGGGAAGCGGCATGGCAGCCAAAGCCGCTTGTCGGACTGCACCATACGTGAACAAAACACCTCCGAATGTTGTCCAAAAAAAAAAGCCACCAAACACCACCAAAAGGCTACCAATTTCTCCGAGAAGAAAAAAAACGCAGCACCCTTAGGAATGCAGCTAAAGCTCGTAGGGGCAGGAGCACAAGAGGAGGAAAAAACGTTAATAAAGGAGAGGCACAGAGGGGAAAACACGCGTCCAACAAGAGGGAAGAAAATGCAAGGAAAGGTAGCCCAAAACCTAGGCGAATGAAACCATGTTAGAGTGTGCATAGGTGAAAGTAGAGAGAGAGATTGCAGACAAGATCACCTTGATTGATTAGCAAGAGGTTTACAATGGCGATACACAGCCAACAAATGTTCAACAAATGTTGTTACACTGCTAGCTTGGGGATTGAGGCAAGAGTGATGAGAGGAGGGCCTTTATAAAGGAGGCCATGAAGCTGGCCGACTGGCATTATGAACGTGGCCAACTAGCATAAATCAGCCACACCACGACTAGCATAAATCTATATATATAGCACAAGATAAATGCCCAACCCAATACAACCCATTCAACACATGAGATGCACATATTCTAACAGATAGGCGGTGGAAGCTGCTTGGACTGGAGGAGAGAAATAGGCGGAGGATGTGCTACAACACCTGTTGTGCCTAGAGGCAACCCACATGCAATGGCTCTGGCTCTCCTCAAGGCTGGGGTAAGAGCCAGAGAAAGAAGGAGACCTTCCGCGGACGAAGAGTATTTGACAAAAATCCTCAATGAAAGTAGCTGGGACTCCCTGCTGGGCCTATCAGTGCTACTGCACTTCCGAGCTGCCATTGGGACGATGTCAAGTGAACGCCCAATCCAACCTCATGAATCTTGATGCGAGGTGGCCATGCAGTTCTGAAAAACCACCAGGGGAACTCTGGTGCGAGTGAACGAGGCCATCCATGGAATGCTGGAGGGATCCTGGGTAGGGAGAAGCCAATCTGGTGGAATGGTAGAGTCGATGTCGTGGATCATAGTCGAGGCGGCTCCTCTCCTCTCATGGTGCCAAAGCGGTATTGTTGTGTTAGCTCCAAGAGTTTACGGGCATGAGATGGAACGGGGTACACTAGACCTCGAGAAGCTTGCCCACATAAAAACATAGACGTGAGAGAACATCACATTGGGTCCCAACTTCCCCCAAGCATGTGCCAAAAGCATCTGCACTTGATAATAGTATTTTAATCCATCAAAAATAGATTACATGGCTATTTTAGGCCAAGATTGCTCTACAAGCTTTCTTTCTTAAAAAAAAAACAAAAACTGGATAATAAAATATTTCAAAAATTTTACTCCCGTTTGACATTCCTCTCGGTTTAGGAGACAACCGTCCTCTGTTGTAACTATCAGCACACACGAGTGATCAAACACATTAATCACTTTCACATAAATTGGATTCACTCCTAATGTCCTCACACGCATCGTACATGCCTTAGAGTTGATTGAATTTACTCACAATCAAACTCACAGAAGTTACACACGTCACACGTGTCTTAGAGTTGATTGGATTCACTCATAATCAAACTCCTATATTGGATTCACTCACAATATTTTCATACGTGTCACACGTATTCACAGAGTATACCATACGTCTCACACGTGTCACAGCTGATTGGATTCATTTACTCACAACCAACTAGGGTCACCTTCGAAAGAATCAGATTCACTCTTGATTCTTATACCACATTGGGTTACCCTCATAAAGAATTAATTCAGAAGAGTTGATTGGATTCACTCACAAACCAACACTCAATTTGTGATAAGTTATCTGTCAGAGATAAATATCACTAAGTATTTATCATAGACATGTAAAAGAGACATTGTATCAAG
The DNA here is from genome assembly GCF_041138505.1 of Cibotium barometz. Classification (NCBI taxonomy): domain Eukaryota; kingdom Viridiplantae; phylum Streptophyta; class Polypodiopsida; order Cyatheales; family Cibotiaceae; genus Cibotium; species Cibotium barometz. The sequence continues at coordinate 29,513,359 of NC_141099.1, read as the reverse complement.
GACTTCTATGTGTAATAAATTCTAGTGTCCCATACCACCAAAAATTATTCCACACAAATCTAGAGATAAGTATGCATCGGAATACTTTACACATGATTAATCTTGTGTTCCATACCACAAGACTAATTCATAGAGTGAAAAATTCATAAAGTATAGTTCAAGATGGAAGGGCTAGTTCCTCTGAGAAGTTCTACTTTTGATGCATAAGAACTCTCCTTGAAATTTGCAAAAGTCTTAAATAAAATTATTGCAAAGATAAACAAATGAATATGTTACCCTAAGAGTCAGAGTAGTCGTCATGGTAGTCTTGTTCCTCATCATCATCGAGTCCAAGTTAAATAACAAATATTAAATAAAACTTGATGACATAAAAATAAAATCCAAAAGTAAGAGAGTCTTACCTTGATGCATTGTTGGCTACAAAATAAAAAGGTTAAGAGAAATAGATAATTTAAAACAATAAAGATGAGGACTTATAGTGTGTAAGTCGACATAAAAATTATTGGAAGCTCCATAGCAGAGATCATTGGTGTAACTTGCACATCATGCTTACACCACACATAAAACATGCCTATACTCATGTATAAACTCAAAACTATTATCTTCATAATTATAACATAAACTGCTTAAGAAATAAAAAAACAATCCTAGAATAACATTGGCCTTGAGCTAGGTGCATAACCGAAAAATTTACTCAAGACCCGAATCCTTGCAGATCTATCGCACAAGTCTACTCTAGTCTCGAATCCATGCATATTTATTGGCACATCTTAAGTCACTAAGTCCAAAATCCAAATAATTTTGGTCGAGAGGGTATATCACTAATCGTTACTAGAATAATTCTTTCTTTCTTTCTTTCTTCCCTTTCTTCTTTCTCTTCTTTCTCTCTTTTCCTCTTCTTTCTCTTCTTTCTTACTCTTCTTCTTCTTCTTCTCTCTCTCTCTCTTTTCCTCTTCTTTTTCTTCTTTCTTCTCTTCTCCTCCTCCTCTTCTTCTTCTCTTTCTTCTCTCCTCCTCCTTTTCTTCTTCTTCTCTTCCTTCTCTCTCCTCCTCTTCTTCTTCTTCTTTTCCTTCCCTCTCCTTCTATTCTTCTTCTTCTCTCTCCTCCTCCTCCTCTTCTTCTTTTCCTTCTCTCCTTCTTTCTCTTTCTTCTCTCCTCCTCCTCCTCCTCCTCCTCCTCTTCTTCTTCTTCTTCTTCTTCTTCTTCTTCTTCTTCTCCTTCTTCTCCTTCTCCCATGGCTCTCCACAAGCTGCCACACACCCCTCGCTTAATCCCACATAGCGGTATAAAGGGAAAACACGGCACTTCTTGCCTTTGTTTCATTTGGAGGCACTCGTGGGCTGTTGATGGAGCCCCTCGCTTTGCTGCCGTCGACGGTCGTGCTGTGCGTGTCTGTTGTGTCGGTCGTGCTGTGCGCCGTCGTGATGTCGGTAGTGTGCCGCGGCCGATATCAGTTGGTGTTGTGCCATCTTGTTGCTAGGGCTTGGTGCCATGTGTGTTTGTGTGCTATCGATGCCGTCCACCACTGGTTCCTCGCTGCTCTCTGTAGCGTGTTCATAGCAGTTGGTGTCCTATTCACCGGTATTCTGACATGCCACCATCCCACTAGGCTTCGTGCACCTTCACACAAAGGACCAACAGGTCTTGGGCCAATAGAGTGCCCCAAACACACACACACCTTTCTAACAGAGCGTACCCTGGGTTCTGATACCACTAAAATGGAAAAGTACATGGGACCTCGAGAAGCGAGCCCACAGAAAAACATAGATGCGAGAAAACACCAGATTGGGTCCCAACTGCCCCCCAAGGGTTTGCCAAAGCATCCCCACTTGAGTATTTTATAGTATTTTATTCCATAAAAAATAGATTACATGGCTATTTTAGCCCAAGCTCGCTCTACAAGCTTTCTTCTTTTTTTTACAAAAATTGGATGATAAAATATTTCAAAAATCTCAATCCTGTGACATGAGATCTATCAAATCCAAGCCTCCTTGAGGCCGGGGGCAGGACACACCAAGCCATCTTCGCCTGAGCTGGATGACTATCTCGATGTAACACAACTATAATAATTAGTATTTCCTTAATTGCGCATTGAAACTCTTGACAATTGCTAATTATGGCCATTTCAAAGTATAATTAAGAAAAATATCTCTAAAAAACACTTGATTTGGTGTATGGTTGAGAGGAATGGTGTTGCCAATTCCCTTGCAATATCAAAAACTTCCTTTGCATAGCAACCTCCAGCCAAATGTCCAAATCCTCTCCCTAATCTCTCTAATTAGTTCATAATTAAGCAAGATGTAAAGAATTATTGATAATTAAGCAAAAGATTAATGCTATCATAGATGGAGAATGGTTTGAGAAGAAAGAACTAACCCAAGTCCAACCAATCTCCAAGAATTCAGCCTCCCTTCCTCTCTTCTTCTCCACACCTACTTTCTTGATGCTACTATTCTTATTCACTTGAAAATTAAGGGCCCCTTCACACTCACTTATGCCTTTTTACATCTCTAATGTCCGGGCAACCTAAAATTTAGTTATGAGCTAAATACATATAAATGAGGTATTTATGCACACTTCTTTATCCCCCTGTGGATCCTACATCCCGTCAAGACCTGGCAAAACCATTCCCACCTCCCGACGCTTTATTAAATTTCTCGATGAAACCGACAAAAAATACATCAAAATAGCTAAAAAATGAGCATGTCCTAAAAATAGAGATAAATAACCAAAAATTTAAAAATGAGAAATTTCCTTATATATATATATATATATATATATATATATATATATATATATATGCTAAAAATAGCTAATTTTGCTAATTTTTACTCCTAGAAATTACTAAAAATTTCTAAAATATTTAATTTTTCCCAAAGGATAGGCAAATTAAGTCCCAAAATTAGGAGTTACCATTCCCCCCACACTTTATTAAATCATGCTCTCGCGAGCACTTTATCATGTCTTCATTCTGGTTCTACTACTCTCACTCGTCCATAACATCTACATAAATATAAAGAATACCACCAATTACTCGCTCTTTTGAAAAGACACACTAAGCTGTACGATATGCCCATAATGCTTCGTATAACTACTCATCCCAATCTCTTTGGTTTTCTACTACTGTCTTGATAAATAATCCACATAGAATTCTATTGGTAACCTCTACTTGACCATTTTCTCTAGATAATATGGTGTTGATTTATGATGTTTAATTTTATAAAGCTCGATTAACTCATTGATCTTATCATTTAAGAAATAGGAACTCCTATCACTCACTAGTTCCAAAGGATATCCAAAACAAGTAATAATATTCTCATATAGAAACTTAGCAACATCCACGGTTTTGTCTATCTTCAGGGGTTTTTCCTCTACCCACTTAGTCACATAATTTGTACATACCAAAATGTATCGATTGGATCTATAACGTGACAGGGGATCTATTGGTCCTACAAAATCTATTCCCCTGCACATAAAGATAGGCGTCAATGGTGTTGCAAAACTTTTAGATGGTCTACTAAATCGTTGACAAAGTTTGCAATAAAACACCAATAGTAGTTCACATGGCCTAAAAAGGCTCTATTTGTTTAAGACTACTAGGAGGAGGTAATTCACTAATCTTTCTAATCTTTGCTTCATCCATAGCTATCCCTTCCTTGGAGACTATATGTCCTAAACAATGTACCACTTTCCACACCAAAGACACATTTCTTTGGGTTCAAGGATTTCCCAACCTCAATACTAGGAGGAGGTAATTCACTAATCTTTCTAATCTTTTCTTCGTTTCATAGCTATCCCTTCCTTAGAGACTACATGTCCTAACAATGTTCCACTTTCCATACCAAAGACACATTTCTTTGGGTTCACCCAGTTCTTACCCTAAGCAGCTATCTATGTTTGCAGCTATAGGTTCTGACAAATGTGGACAGAGCTTTTGTCAACACCAAGAAGTCAGCACTGGAATTGGACAAAGGGTTAACCATGAAGAAGCTACAACGCAAGCACCAAGAGTTAGTGAGTAGAGCCAACAAGAGACTCGACAAACCACCCAATCAGCCAACTCCCAATTCAATCAAGCATGGGAAACTATAGAAGAAGAAATGAGGATCATCAACCAGAGGGATGAATCAATTGTAGGAAAAATTTCAGAACTTGTAGCTTTTAAAAGATCTACCCGCTAAAGAGTTATTCTTCTTTGTTTAAAAAGCATTTTGTATTTCGATATGTTATAATATAATCCCTCCTGTCTTTAAAAAAAAAAAGATGAACACACCCATTGATGAGGCTGTAGAATTCTCCTTCATAGTGCATTGGTGCTATCGTAAACGATTACACCTACAAGCATGACCACTAGGAGCCTATAATATCCTAGCAGCATCCGTATTTAGACTTTTCCTACTCAAGGAACCACCTCTAAGACTCGGGGAGTTCACTTAGAAATATGTAATTGTACTATGTATGATCATTAAGGCACGTTTTTTTAACTAAGATTTTGAGAAAACTTTATAGAAATCTACTTACATAAGGGGGTTTTAAATGGCATTTCAAAAAAATTCATGTAAGTTTAAAAAAAGGGGATCATTTTATAAAGTCAAAATTCACATAAAAGGTCTTTTTAATAGGTATCCTTTAAATGCACGTTATATATAGGTCTTCCTAAAGTACACCCCCCAAGATCTAGGAGTTCATGGTGCTATAGGACAAATGTGAGAGGTAGCTCCCATTTCGTCTGCCATGTGGGGTCTACATATGGCCGCTACGATAAGTGGCAAATGCATCCAAATTATTCCTCTTCTTGACGGAAGCATATGAGCTCGATAAACACTATTAAGGACCTTGACACCCACTCCCCTCTCGACGCTCACTAATCTTAGCAATAACCTTACACTCAGTTAGTCAAGATGGTCCATAAGGGATGTGAGAAAAATAGATTGTGATAAGAGAATGAGATCCTAAAAAAGGTTATTTTCTTTATGTAGATGAGTGGATAGCCCACCATTGCACTGCTCTTGTGTCACATGGCCTGACATATCATCAGGTCTATGATCTTGGTCCGATTAGGGATGGAGTTTACGTAGACCTTTTCCTTGATAATCATGGGATGAGGCCTGAGGTAGGAAAGCCCCTCACTATTCGCGGTGTTTGCATCCTTGTATGGTGGCACATATCTATAGTCGATATGTTGCCACATATGGGAGGATGCCAAACAACCGCCAGATTCCCATATACGACGCAATCCGACCCGTCCATTTGCGCACATTTGAAGATGCGATCCTAGCCGTTTATATATCTCGATTGAGGTATGAAGTGAATCTCGATCTTCAAACATACCTTGATAATGACCCAAAATCTAAGCCATCCATGTACCTTAAAGGAGATACTTAATTCAAATCGCAGTCGTCAATCCCTCACCAACCCTAAAATCAAATGCATTTCTTGGCCATTTGTCTCACTAACCCTAAAACCGTGCGTACATCCGGAGCGTGCATGCCACCGAACCTGCCACCGAACCTCGATTGAGGTTATAAGACCGAAAAGTTTTTTTTTTTTGCCTCATTGTCACACGTCGTTTTCACTCTCCTTGCTCTCTTGATTTGGATTAGCAATTAGTGGGTTCATTAGCATTGTTTTATAGCTTCATTAGTGCTACTTGGCACTAAGCATTGGACCTTTCACATTGGCCTTTCACATTGAACTACCTGTTTGTGTTAGGCTTAGCATGGAGTCACGTGAGGAGGGCCGCTCGTCTATTGTGGACCTCATTCGCAGAGATAGACCGCGAGTTAGCAGCATCCATAGGACTGCTAGAGACACACTGTCTACATTACATATCGTGTGGCGATGCTATCATCCCTTTGTAGCCTTCACGATATTGTTTATATAGATGAGTGGATAGCCCACCATCGCACTGCTCTTGTGTCACATGGCCTGACATATCGTCAGGTCTATGATCTTGGTCCGATTAGGGATGGATCCTACTTAGACCTTTTCCTTGATAGCCGTGGGATGAGGCCTGGGGTGGGAAAGCCCCTTACTATTTCGCGGTGTTTGCATCCTCGTATGGCGGCACATATCTATACTCTATATGTTGCCACATATGGGAGGATGCCAAACAACTGCCAGATTCCCATATACTTTGCAAAGCAATTATATGCGGAGTTTGTCTTAGGGGAGGAGGTGGATTACATTAGCCATCGGCCTGGTGGCGGTGCTGGCCGAGGTCATCTCTAGGACTAGGGTAGGCGGCCTCCACCATTCCTTCATGTAGCTTCTCTACAGATCCTATGTTTGTGCCTTTGTCGACGGTCGAGGCTCTTGGCACCCAGGTGGGCATCGACGTATACCACGGAGAGCATCCAGCACGTGGTGCGCTTGTTCTCACAATCAATACCGATGACAGATGCCGAGGTATTTACACATTTATTACTTCTTAAGTTTTTTCATAGTCATTTGTTTACATGTTTATATGTACTTTTCTATATTTTTAAAATGAGCGGCAGGTTGATTGTGTCACGTAGGATCCCACACCTACCACAGTGAGAGACTCAAGAGTTAATAGAGGTGAGAGCGGACATTGATCGCCTTAGAGCTGCATTGCGAATGGTAAAGGCAACCACTGTAGAGGCACGCCATGCGAGAGTCTGACATCCAGCAGGTAGGTTTCTCTTGTACGTAAAAGAGTTATAATTAAGGTCCATGCTTCAGTTAGCAATTAGCGCCTAGTGCAGATTTTTCAAGTTTCTTGGTCCTTTAAGAGGCCATGGAAAATCCCACTCTTCCCTGTACCAACGTACCCATAAATGCTCCGATGGGGACCAAACTTTCCAAGTATGTGGAGGGGACCCACCCCCCCATATGCTTGCAAAGTTTGGTCCCCATCAAAGCATGTTTGGGTTAGCAATTAGCACCCCAGTGTGGATTTTTCAAGTCTCTTGGTGCTTTAGAGGCCATGGAAAATTCCGCTCTTCCCCATACCATTATACCCAAACATGCTCTGATGGGGACGAAACTTTGCGAGCATGTGGGGGTGGGTATCCCGCTCTTCCCCATACCATCATACCCAAACATGCTCCGAGGGGGGACCAAACTTTCCAAGTATGTGGAGGGGACCCACCCCCCCATATGCTTGCAAAGTTTGGTCCCCAGCAGAGCATGTTTGGGTTAGCAATTAGCACCCCAATGTGGATTTGTCAAGTCTCTTGGTACTTAAGAGGCCATGGAAAATCCCGCTCTTCCCCATACCATCGTACCCAAACATGCTTTGATGTGGGGACGAAACGTTGCAAGCATGTGGGAGTGGGTCCCCCCATATGCTTGCAAATTTTGGTCCTCGGAGCATGTTTAGGTTAGCAATTAGCACCCAGTGCAAATTTTTCAAGTCTCTTCGTGCTTAAGAGGCCATGGAAATCCTTCTCTTTCCCATACCATCGTACCCAAACATGCCCCAATGGGGACTAAACTTTGCAAGAATGTGGAGGGGACCCACCCCCACATGCTTAAAAAGTTTGGTCCCCACATCAGAGCATGTTTGGGTTAGCAGTTAGCACCCAGTGCGGATTTTTCAAGTCTCTTGGTGCTTAAGAGGCCATGGAAAATCCCGCTCTTCCCCATACCATCGTACCCAAACATGTTTGAATGGGGACCAAACTTTTCAAGCATATGGGGGTGGGTCTCCCCCACATGTTTGCAAAGTTTTGTCACCATTGGAGCATGTTTGAATTAGCAATTAGCGCCCAGTATGGATTCTTCAAGTCTCTTGGTGCTTAAGAGGCCATGGAAAATCTCGTTCTTTCCTATACCGTCGTACCCAAACATACTCCGATGGGGACCAAACTTTGCAAGCATGTGGGGGTGGGTCCCCCCCACATGCTTGCAAAGTTTGGTCCCCATAGGAGCATGTTTGGGTACGATGGCATGGGGATTTGCAACAAATAATATGATAGCCAAAGTGTTAAAAAAATTAAAAAACCATGAACATCAACTAAAATGCAATGATCCAGAATAATGAAAAATCTCATAATGATAAAAGATCAACTAAGTACATCAGAATGTGAGCTAACCCAACCACTCTGGGTTTAGCCACTAACTCAAAAGATCAAGGCATAATGAAAATGAGCTACCCCAACTATTTTGAGGTTAGTCACTGCCAGAGTACAATGTAAGTGAGCCAACCCAGCTAGTCTGAGTTTAGTCACTACTATCAAGATAAAGATCTAGTCAACAGCACCCTCTCTAGCTCTCAAATGCTCTAGAATGCTCTCAAATGCTCTAGAATGCTCTCATGATCATCCACTCGAATATGAAAACGAGGGTGAGAACTCTGTTTTCGGCTCTATACTTACTCAATCAAGGGTGAGCCTGGTAGCAACCACTAGATGAGAGAACTGAATCTGCACTCAACTTGCCATTCTGATCCAACGGCACTGAGATAGGCTTAGAGCCTATCATACCATACTTGGATAACATGTCCAAGCCATACTGTCTCTGCCGTAATCCAATACCATGTGGTGACCTAATCACCTCAATGCCCAAGAAATATCTGAGCTCCCCCAGATCCTTCATCTCAAACTTCTCTCTAAGTAGGATCTTTCAATCAACGATCTCTGCATCATGGTCCCCCGTAATGATCAGGTCATCTACATAGATGACAACAAGCACAACCCCTCTATCACTGTGTCTCACATACAGCGAGAAATCTGCATTGGCTACATGAAAGCCAATAGCGACAAGATATTCAAAAATCTTGTCAGACCATGCTCTTGGTGCTTGTTTTAAGCCATACAAGGATTTCTTTAACCTGCAAATATGCTCGGAGTGACTCACATCCTCATAACTAGGTGGCTGCAACATATACACCTCTTCCTACAAATCCCCATGCAAGAATGCATTCTTTACATCCATCTGCTGATGTAAAGACCATTGCTTTGACGTAGCCACTGCTATCACAACTCTCACTGTTGCCATCTTGGCAATTGGGCTGAAAGTTTCCTCATAATCAATGCCATATGTCTGCGCATATCCTTTGGCTACCAATCTAGCCTTGTACCTGCTTATGCTTCCATCACTGTTATGTTTTACTTTGTACACCCACTTGCATCCAATGGCTTTCTTGCCTTCAGGCAATTGCACTAAATCCCAAGTCTCATTTCCATATAGTGCATCCATCTCCTCATCCATAGCTTTCTCCCAACACACATTTCCAACAGCCTCATCAATGCATGTGGGCTCTACAACCTATACAACTTTTGCCATGTATGCACAATGATGTGCCACATAACCATCATAGGTAAACCTCTGCACAGGATTCTTCACTCTCCCAGATCTTTATAGCTTTGCATTCATGGCTTCCATAGCCTTCTTTACACTAGGTGTTCTCATAGCTGGTATCCCAAGATCCTCATCAAGGCTCATCTCTGAGCCACTAGACTCTCCATCAACATCAAAATGCCCTGCAGAAATTTCAGGCATACTAAGGGGCTCAACCACTTTCTCTTTGCCTTTATGTGATGTACTAATCACATTTACAGGACTGGTATTATGATGCAGAGCCTGGCACTCCATGGTCTATCAATTAAACCACTAGATGAGGACTCTCCTGGTCCACGCTGACTTGCATTCTGTGCAACCACATTCCCACTCACATCAGCCCCAACATCTTCTTTTTCAACAGCATACCAGCTGCTCATCTCATCAAAAACAACATCCCTGCTTACCCTCAACTCACGTGTAGCCGGGTTATAACACCTGTATCCCTTTTGCTCAAGGGAATATCCACTAAATATACATTTTTTAGCTTTTGGATCAAGCTTAGTTCTCAGCTCATCTGGCACATGCACATGTAATACCTGTAGCCTCCCATAGACATGGTCTTCGTAGGACCCCATACATCTGAATGCACAACATCTAGCGCATTTCTGCTCACATTTCTATCACGTGGAAATACATGCTTTGTTTGCTTTCCAAATCGGCATGCTTCACATATTTTTTGCATACCTTTAACTTTAAACTTTGGCAGCCCCGTCACAATTCCTTTAGTCTGCATAGACTTCATTCTCTGCACATTCACATGTCCAATTCTTTTATGCCAAATGTCTGTGTCTGCAACAATTCTTGAACCATTTGGAAGCACTCACTTTAGGCGTGTTTACATTCAATGTAAACATTCTGCCCACTCTGTTGCCTTTTGCAACCAACCTGCACTTGTCTTTAAAGTCTTCAACATAACAACCATCAGAGGGTTAAACCGAACCTGCAAACCTGCTCAATCATCTGGCCAACTGAAACCAGATTCTTTGTTATGTTCGGAACATGAAGTACATCTGCAAGGTACTTCACTTTGCCATCCTGCATAGACAATGGCACATCTCCAACATGGGCAATTGGATGAGCAGTGTCATCCCCTGTTTCCACATAACCTAGTCTTTCAAGGTTTTGCATCTCCTTGAACCACTCCCCATGACTTGTCATGTGGTTTGAAGCACCTGAATCAACGTACCATACATCATCTTTATGTGCTGCTTCAACATTTTCAGACATGGCATTAACGACATGCTGCATAACAAAAACCTTTCATTATCCTCATTGTTTCTGCTCAAGGATGCATAGTTGTTTTGGTGCAATTTCCCATTTTGCATGTCAGCCTGCTTCTTATAACAATCTGCCTGCACATGTCTAGGCTTACGACAATAAAAGCATCCACATGTATCATTATACTGCCTTTGCCAATTTCCATGACCTCTTTGACTCCCCCTATCTCTAAATTTACCTCTTCCACTTGCGTGTTGTTGTTGTGAATTCTGGGACTGTTGTTGTTACTGCTGCTGGCCATAATTCTGATTACCTATTCGACCACCTCCTTGGCCACGTCCACGGCCTCCTCTACCTCGGCCTCTTCTTGAACTTGTGTAGAAGGCTTGTTGCTCTGAACTATTTTTGTTTTGTGAAGACTGTTGGTCTTCACCCAAGCTCTTCTCTCCTATAATCAACATAGACACCAAATCTGTGAAATTGGGAATGTTTTCCCGAGTCTGAATAGATGTCTTGAATGCCTTGTATTTGTGAGATCCCTGTTCCCACCGCGCAACGGATTCGGGGTACTAGCAACGGAAGTAGCACTTCTTGCGCGAGGCAGGGTCCCACACTCGGGGCCTCGCCCACGGATATCCGGACAAGAGACTAATCCGTCGGTTTGTCCAAAACCGAAACTGGAAAAACTTCCTTTACCCGGAAAGCATGGGCGATTCCACCAGGATAACTCTTTACTCTAACGTAGTCAAGATCATTACGGATCAACTGATCTGACTGTACCTTTAACGGTACTTGGTCAAATCAAGGAAGAAACTTGCACTTGGATCATTGAGATCAACGCTTTTTTCCCCATCAAGAGGCACAGCCGTTGATTCCTATCCATAGAACAATTTCTATCCGGGATTTACTTCATCTATCGTAATAATAGAAATTAAATCTCGATTTACGGATCCATCAGTCCAGCCTAACCCCATCCGATCCCATGGGTTAGCCAACCGCCCAACCACTGTAGTGATGGGATCCAATTTGGAATTTGGTTAGGTTTTGTCCCGGGTACCAAGGAAAAGAGTTCCAAGGCCCCCTAGCCGGAATTTCATGCAAACATAAAACTAGCCACACCACTTACACACCCAATATGAAAATTGCCTTTTTCTTAGCATCAGCTAACTTTAAAACAATCCTTTAATGAAACCATAGTACCACTGATCACAATCTCCCAATTTATCCAGCTGATTCATAATTTCCCATCATTCCTTCATCAGAGTATCTATGGCATCATTGGCAACTAGAACGCTCACCACCTGTCCACACAGGGGCCGTTTCAATAGTTCCTAGCCCATAATACTCAACAATATAATCACTTATCAAGATGGACTCTCGTTGAAGATCAGCAAGATCAACCAACAGATCCATATAAAAGAGCCATGGGCTCATCCGTTGAGGACCAGCAAGGTCAGTCAACCAGATCCATGCCCGGTTCCAGAAAACAACTCTTACTCCTTGTTCCAATATCTTCCTCGACGCACGCGTGGGTATCCTGGGCGACCCAGAGCCCGAGCACCGTATGGTCAGCACCCTCTAGGATCCTTCGCAGGTGACCTAGCGCTTCACTCATAGGCCGCTTCCTTGGTCCCTCATCCACCGTACCGGAAGCTCACCATTTTAATCGAACCGAGGCTGGTCAAGACCTCGGTCGACCTTGCTACGCGAGACGTCCTCCATTGACTCTCCGTCAGCAGTTGCAACTTTATCAGTTAGGTCTTCATGACCTTAATCCACAAGATGGTCAAAATGCTTCCCCAGCATTCTTGACATAAAACAGTCATTTACAAACAGTCACAAAATACAGTTTCTAAATCAAACTCTCGTCTTTCCACATTATCCCTCCTTAGTCCACATTACTTATTCCACATTCCATTCAATGTGTACTCATTCTCATCCATTTCCTCATATCGACGACACATTAATTCACATTCACATTCATACATCCACATTTACATGGATACATCCATTTTCACATCCTCATTTATACATCCACATCCCATATCCACATTCATACATACACATCCATATCCACATCCATACATCCACATTCACATCCACATTCACATTCACATCCACATTCACATCCTCATTTATACATCCACATCCACATCCATATTCACATCCATACATCCACATCTACATGCATACCTCCATTTTCACATCCTCATTTATACATCCACATCCCTTATCTACATTCATACATACACATCCATATCCACATCCACATCCACATTCATATTCACATCCATATATCCACATCTACATGCATACATCCATTATCACGTCCTCATTCTTACATCCACATCCACATACATACATACATCCACATCCACATTCCCATTCACATCTATACATCCACATCTACATCCACATCCACATTCCCATTCACATCTATACATCCACATCTACATCCACATTTATATACATCCACATCCACATTCCCATTCACATCTATACATTCACATCTACATCCACATACATACATACATCCACATCCACATTCCCATTCACATCTATACATCCACATCTACATCCACATACATACATACATCCACATCCACATTCCCATTCACATCTATACATCCACATCTACATCCACATTCATATACATCCACATCCACATTCCCATTCACATCTATACATTCACATCTACATCCACATACATACATACATCCACATCCACATTCCCATTCACATCTATACATCCACATCTACATCCACATTCACATCTATGCATATACATCTTCATGCATACATCCATTTTCACATTCATACATCCACTTTCACATTCATACATCCATACTCCCATCTCCACATCCACACATCCACATACATCCATTTCCACATTCCCATTCATGTAACCCCATATGTCTTCACATCTAATCTTTTACATCACATCCATTCTCGCCCTATCACAACCCATATACATCCTATTCTATCACATACACTTCTTACCTCATCCCATACACATCTTATCACATCCTATCACTTTCCATACGCATCTTATCAAATCTTATCACATCTCATACACCTCTTATCACATCTTATCACATTTCATATCTTTTTTTTTTAAAAGAGAATTCTTATATTTGATTTAAGATTTCTCTACACATTTATTTATACATAAATTCCATTTAAGGAGACTAACACTTTCGAAATTAAAATCAATCTTTTATGCATCTTCTTATGCATAAATTCAGTTTGGTAGGAAATTACACTTTTAGAATAAAAGAATTTCTCTTATGCATCTAAGTTAAGCATAAAATCCATTTATGAGAAAAATCACACTTTTAGTATAAAAAGAATATCTTTTATGCATACCTATATGCATGAAATCCAATATGATAAAAGTAACACTCTTACAATAAAATAATCAACTTTTATGCATACCTCTATGCATGAAATTCAATTATGATATAAGTCACACTTTTATAATAAAATAATCAACTCTTATGCATACTTTTATGCATGAAAATTAAAAATGATAAAAGTAACACTTTTGATATAAAAATTTATCATTATGCATACTCTTATGCATGAAAATAGAAATGATAAAAGTAACACTTTTGATATAAAAATTTATCATTATGCATATTCCTATGCATGAAAATAGAAATGATAAAAGTAACACTTTTGATATAAAAATTTATCATTATGCATACTCTTATGCATGAAAATAGAAATGATAAAAGTAACACTTTTGATATAAAAATTTATCATTATGCATATTCCTATGCATGAAAATAAAAATGATAAAAGTAACACTTTTGATATAAAAATTTATCATTATGCATACTCTTATGCATGAAATAAAAATGGTAAAAATAACACTTTTGATATAAAAATTTATCCATTATGCATACTTCTATGCATGAAATAAAAATGGTAAAAATAACACTTTTGATAGAAAAACTTATCCTTTATGCATGATATTAAAATTCAATTTCTCCATGATTGTAATGAAATTCTTTCAATTAATCTAGGATGATAATTCCTAGAATATGGTAGGAAGTCCTCTTTTTATGCTTTGAATGAGATTATTTTATGCATAATTTTTATAAAAATTTTGCCATAGCTCCGCTGCTATGACTGATAAATCTCAATTTTTCTAAGGGATAATGCTTATCATTAAGAAAATAATTAAAATAATCTCTAATTGGATTATTAATCCATAATGGATTGAATCATTAATATACATAAACTAAAAGCATAGAAAAAAGGCATTAATTTGGCCTCAAGCATAGTTCAATCTTGGGTTAAGGAAAAGCTTTATGAAAAGCTTGATTTGGATTGAGAATGGGTCATGAGTATGACCATTTCTTGAGTGAGAGAGAGAATTTACATAAAAATCATTAGAATTTAAACATAAATGAAAATTAACTTCAATAGCATTATGTAACTCTTCACTACTATTCAAACTTCAATAGCATTTAAAAAAAAACCATACCAATTAAACTTCTCAAGCTTGAGAGGGGTTGAGAAGAGAGAAACATTGAGAAATTATAGAAGATCAATATTCACTAATTACCTTACAACTTGCTTGATTCTTTGTTCACGGTAGAGGCCCCCAACCAATCAATTGGTTAAGTATGTTGATGGAGTCACTAATGGGGATTGAAGAAAGAGGGAAGCTCCAAAAACTAGTGAATTATTAAATGAATTCACAGTTCTTGGCTTAGGTGGAGTAGAGTAACGATGCATAAACACTATATATTTTTCAACAAGGGGGAGGCTTCTATTTATAGGAAAAATTGAGCTCCTAACCAAACAAACTGATTCTAGAATTTTCTAAATCAGTTTGCTCAATATTTGACCATTTTTAGGTCAGTTAAGCTAACTTTTTGGAACTAGACTTAAATGAGGAGAGAGGAGAGATGAAATATCTCAATTTTTATGAGTTTATTACTCATTCTAGCATGTGAAATATGCACCTCCTTTAAAGAACTCTCTTTCCTTACATATGTGTCATAATGGAATCATTTTAATATTGCTCATAGTTTTTTTACTAATAAACCTCGTACATTTTCAACTCTTCACCTTATGTGAGCATTTACTCATTTTTGGGTATCTTCTTTTTTACAAATTGGATTTATCTACTCCCTACACATGGATTGATGCTATTGGCCCATAGGAACCTTAATTGGACCATAGTCTAAAGATTTCTGAAAATCTAGACCCTTAGACTAAGGTTCTTTATACCTATTTCCAATTAATTCCAATTGCACATTGGAAAATTCTTTTTGAATTTCTGTTTCAGGGGAACTCATCTGAATTATAAGAGATATTTTTCTATCCAAAAATATTCAAAATCTGAATATTCTCTCTCTAGAATATTTTCTCTCTCTAGGCTAAAATATTTAGAAACAAGGTCTTTATATTTCTGAAGAGGGGTTGATTACAGGGGAAGATACTAGACATCAAAAAGGGGTTGGGAGAGGAATCTTACATTCTACCCCACTTAAAAAACGCGAGATGTCCTCATCTCGCAGGTGGAGTATGATTTCTTTCATCACATCTTCTTCTTCTTCAATCACATTCAACTTTTCCCTGGTATTCTGCTGGAGTATGGATGACTTGAGAACTGTCGGTTAAGTCCTTGGTTTTTCAATTGCAGTAAAGATCTGCCCTTCTTTCCTCTTCTACTTCTTCTGAAATTGTGACTGCTCTGGCTGCTGCAGTCTGAGGTGGAATTCTTTCTCTTTGGTTGCCCCTGTTCTGGAAAGGAGTTCTAAGGTTATTCTGGGTAGAGGTAGATGGTTGATTTGGAGTTCTTCTGGGGTTACCCTGGCTTGGGTGAGACGGACCCTGATTAGACTGGTATGAAGGAATTGGTCTTTGAATTCGGGGTCCTAGACTTCCCTGTCCCCTTGACATGGCAGGAGTTGGGCAGTCTTTTAACTGATGACCAAAACCTTGGCATCCAAAACACCGGTTCTCACTTCTGGGTTCATTGTTCTGCATCCTTAAAATAGATGGTCCTCCTGAGAAAGTATTTTGGGGGAAGGATCTTCCTTCACTTTGGAATCTTCCTGCATCTTGATTCTGAAACGGTCCTTGCTGCCTCTTTGGAGGTGGAAAGTTTGAAGTACCTTCCTGGGCTTGGAATCTTTTAAAGTTAGAGGGTGCAGGTTTTGGCGGGACCTTTACTACAAAGGCTTTGGCAAAATCCTTTGCCATTTTTACTGCTTCAGCCATGGACACTGGTTTGGCATTTTTGACCAGTGTGTCCAAAGGTTCGTTCATTGCCCGAATGAACCTGGCCATGAGCTGTTCTTCATCTAGAGGTGGTGAGTATTTGAGTAGATGAGCAAAGGCCTGGTGATATTCTTCAATGGTTTTGTTCTCCTGCTTTAGTTCTAAAAATTCGTTCATTTTGGTTTCCAAAAATCCAGGGGGACAGAATCTCTTTCTCAAATAGGTTTTTAGGTCATTCCAAGATTGGGTATTTCTATTTAGACGGTTGGTATCACAGTGGTTCCTCCATGCTACCCTGGCTGTTTCCACTATTTTCAACCGGCCAAGAGCTATTTTGCTCAGCTCATTATAACCTGTGACGTCAAAATACTCTTCCATGGCTTCCACCCATTTCTCCACAGTCTCACCTAGGTTCTCCCCTTCTCCTTTGAAGGGTCCTGGTTGAGTCCTATGAAGAGCCTTGCGAACATCAGGATCAAGTTCGTTATCTTCAGTGACAGGGTCTGGCTGCTGACGGCTACGATTTCCTCGTCTCATGATTCTGTCAAAAATTTATATATTAGAGAGAGAATAGTTATAATTTCAATAGTTCCTAGCCCATAATACTCGGCAATATAATCACTTATAAAAATCAAGATGGACTCTCGTTGAAGATCAGCAAGATCAACCAACAGATCCATATAAAGAGCCATGGACTCATCCATTGAAGACCAGCAAGGTCAATCAACCAGATCCATGCCCGGTTTCACAAAACAACTCTTACTCCTTGTTCCAATATCTTCCTCGACGCACGCGTGGGTATCCTGGGCGACCCAGAGCCCGAGCACCGTATGGTCAGCACCCTCTAGGATCCTTCGCAGGTGACCTAGCGCTTCACTCATAGGCCGCTTCCTTGGTCCCTCATCCACCGTACCGGAAGCTCACCATTTTAATCGAACCGAGGCTGGTCAAGACCTCGGTCGACCTTGCTACGCGAGACGTCCTCCATTGACTCTCCGTCAGCAGTTGCAACTTTATCAGTTAGGTCTTCATGACCTTAATCCACAAGATGGTCAAAATGCTTCCCCAGCATTCTTGACATAAAACAGTCATTTACAAACAGTCACAAAATACAGTTTCTAAATCAAACTCTCGTCTTTCCACATTATCCCTCCTTAGTCCACATTACTTATTCCACATTCCATTCAATGTGTACTCATTCTCATCCATTTCCTCATATCGACGACACATTAATTCACATTCACATTCATACATCCACATTTACATGGATACATCCATTTTCACATCCTCATTTATACATCCACATCCCATATCCACATTCATACATACACATCCATATCCACATCCATACATCCACATTCACATCCACATTCACATTCACATCCACATTCACATCCTCATTTATACATCCACATCCACATCCATATTCACATCCATACATCCACATCTACATGCATACCTCCATTTTCACATCCTCATTTATACATCCACATCCCTTATCTACATTCATACATACACATCCATATCCACATCCACATCCACATTCATATTCACATCCATATATCCACATCTACATGCATACATCCATTATCACGTCCTCATTCTTACATCCACATCCACATACATACATACATCCACATCCACATTCCCATTCACATCTATACATCCACATCTACATCCACATCCACATTCCCATTCACATCTATACATCCACATCTACATCCACATTTATATACATCCACATCCACATTCCCATTCACATCTATACATTCACATCTACATCCACATACATACATACATCCACATCCACATTCCCATTCACATCTATACATCCACATCTACATCCACATACATACATACATCCACATCCACATTCCCATTCACATCTATACATCCACATCTACATCCACATTCATATACATCCACATCCACATTCCCATTCACATCTATACATTCACATCTACATCCACATACATACATACATCCACATCCACATTCTCATTCACATCTATACATCCACATCTACATCCACATTCACATCTATGCATATACATCTTCATGCATACATCCATTTTCACATTCATACATCCACTTTCACATTCATACATCCATACTCCCATCTCCACATCCACACATCCACATACATACATCCATTTCCACATTCCCATTCATGTAACCCCATATGTCTTCACATCTAATCTTTTACATCACATCCATTCTCGCCCTATCACAACCCATATACATCCTATTCTATCACATACACTTCTTACCTCATCCCATACACATCTTATCACATCCTATCACTTTCCATACGCATCTTATCAAATCTTATCACATCTCATACACCTCTTATCACATCTTATCACATTTCATATCTTTTTTTTTTAAAGAGAATTCTTATATTTGATTTAAGATTTCTCTACACATTTATTTATACATAAATTCCATTTAAGGAGACTAACACTTTCGAAATTAAAATCAATCTTTTATGCATCTTCTTATGCATAAATTCAGTTTGGTAGGAAATTACACTTTTAGAATAAAAGAATTTCTCTTATGCATCTAAGTTAAGCATAAAATCCATTTATGAGAAAAATCACACTTTTAGTATAAAAAGAATATCTTTTATGCATACCTATATGCATGAAATCCAATATGATAAAAGTAACACTCTTACAATAAAATAATCAACTTTTATGCATACCTCTATGCATGAAATTCAATTATGATATAAGTCACACTTTTATAATAAAATAATCAACTCTTATGCATACTTTTATGCATGAAAATTAAAAATGATAAAAGTAACACTTTTGATATAAAAATTTATCATTATGCATACTCTTATGCATGAAAATAGAAATGATAAAAGTAACACTTTTGATATAAAAATTTATCATTATGCATATTCCTATGCATGAAAATAGAAATGATAAAAGTAACACTTTTGATATAAAAATTTATCATTATGCATACTCTTATGCATGAAAATAGAAATGATAAAAGTAACACTTTTGATATAAAAATTTATCATTATGCATATTCCTATGCATGAAAATAAAAATGATAAAAGTAACACTTTTGATATAAAAATTTATCATTATGCATACTCTTATGCATGAAATAAAAATGGTAAAAATAACACTTTTGATGTAAAAATTTATCCATTATGCATACTTCTATGCATGAAATAAAAATGGTAAAAATAACACTTTTGATAGAAAAACTTATCCTTTATGCATGATATTAAAATTCAATTTCTCCATGATTGTAATGAAATTCTTTCAATTAATCTAGGATGATAATTCCTAGAATATGGTAGGAAGTCCTCTTTTTATGCTTTGAATGAGATTATTTTATGCATAATTTTTATAAAAATTTTGCCATAGCTCCGCTGCTATGACTGATAAATCTCAATTTTTCTAAGGGATAATGCTTATCATTAAGAAAATAATTAAAATAATCTCTAATTGGATTATTAATCCATAATGGATTGAATCATTAATATACATAAACTAAAAGCATAGAAAAAAGGCATTAATTTGGCCTCAAGCATAGTTCAATCTTGGGTTAAGGAAAAGCTTTATGAAAAGCTTGATTTGGATTGAGAATGGGTCATGAGTATGACCATTTCTTGAGTGAGAGAGAGAATTTACATAAAAATCATTAGAATTTAAACATAAATGAAAATTAACTTCAATAGCATTATGTAACTCTTCACTACTATTCAAACTTCAATAGCATTTAAAAAAAAACCATACCAATTAAACTTCTCAAGCTTGAGAGGGGTTGAGAAGAGAGAAACATTGAGAAATTATAGAAGATCAATATTCACTAATTACCTTACAACTTGCTTGATTCTTTGTTCACGGTAGAGGCCCCCAACCAATCAATTGGTTAAGTATGTTGATGGAGTCACTAATGGGGATTGAAGAAAGAGGGAAGCTCCAAAAACTAGTGAATTATTAAATGAATTCACAGTTCTTGGCTTAGGTGGAGTAGAGTAACGATGCATAAACACTATATATTTTTCAACAAGGGGGAGGCTTCTATTTATAGGAAAAATTGAGCTCCTAACCAAACAAACTGATTCTAGAATTTTCTAAATCAGTTTGCTCAATATTTGACCATTTTTAGGTCAGTTAAGCTAACTTTTTGGAACTAGACTTAAATGAGGAGAGAGGAGAGATGAAATATCTCAATTTTTATGAGTTTATTACTCATTCTAGCATGTGAAATATGCACCTCCTTTAAAGAACTCTCTTTCCTTACATATGTGTCATAATGGAATCATTTTAATATTGCTCATAGTTTTTTTACTAATAAACCTCGTACATTTTCAACTCTTCACCTTATGTGAGCATTTACTCATTTTTGGGTATCTTCTTTTTTACAAATTGGATTTATCTACTCCCTACACATGGATTGATGCTATTGGCCCATAGGAACCTTAATTGGACCATAGTCTAAAGATTTCTGAAAATCTAGACCCTTAGACTAAGGTTCTTTATACCTATTTCCAATTAATTCCAATTGCACATTGGAAAATTCTTTTTGAATTTCTGTTTCAGGGGAACTCATCTGAATTATAAGAGATATTTTTCTATCCAAAAATATTCAAAATCTGAATATTCTCTCTCTAGAATATTTTCTCTCTCTAGGCTAAAATATTTAGAAACAAGGTCTTTATATTTCTGAAGAGGGGTTGATTACAGGGGAAGATACTAGACATCAAAAAGGGGTTGGGAGAGGAATCTTACATTCTACCCCACTTAAAAAACGCGAGATGTCCTCATCTCGCAGGTGGAGTATGATTTCTTTCATCACATCTTCTTCTTCTTCAATCACATTCAACTTTTCCCTGGTATTCTGCTGGAGTATGGATGACTTGAGAACTGTCGGTTAAGTCCTTGGTTTTTCAATTGCAGTAAAGATCTGCCCTTCTTTCCTCTTCTACTTCTTCTGAAATTGTGACTGCTCTGGCTGCTGCAGTCTGAGGTGGAATTCTTTCTCTTTGGTTGCCCCTGTTCTGGAAAGGAGTTCTAAGGTTATTCTGGGTAGAGGTAGATGGTTGATTTGGAGTTCTTCTGGGGTTACCCTGGCTTGGGTGAGACGGACCCTGATTAGACTGGTATGAAGGAATTGGTCTTTGAATTCGGGGTCCTAGACTTCCCTGTCCCCTTGACATGGCAGGAGTTGGGCAGTCTTTTAACTGATGACCAAAACCTTGGCATCCAAAACACCGGTTCTCACTTCTGGGTTCATTGTTCTGCATCCTTAAAATAGATGGTCCTCCTGAGAAAGTATTTTGGGGGAAGGATCTTCCTTCACTTTGGAATCTTCCTGCATCTTGATTCTGAAACGGTCCTTGCTGCCTCTTTGGAGGTGGAAAGTTTGAAGTACCTTCCTGGGCTTGGAATCTTTTAAAGTTAGAGGGTGCAGGTTTTGGCGGGACCTTTACTACAAAGGCTTTGGCAAAATCCTTTGCCATTTTTACTGCTTCAGCCATGGACACTGGTTTGGCATTTTTGACCAGTGTGTCCAAAGGTTCGTTCATTGCCCGAATGAACCTGGCCATGAGCTGTTCTTCATCTAGAGGTGGTGAGTATTTGAGTAGATGAGCAAAGGCCTGGTGATATTCTTCAATGGTTTTGTTCTCCTGCTTTAGTTCTAAAAATTCGTTCATTTTGGTTTCCAAAAATCCAGGGGGACAGAATCTCTTTCTCAAATAGGTTTTTAGGTCATTCCAAGATTGGGTATTTCTATTTAGACGGTTGGTATCACAGTGGTTCCTCCATGCTACCCTGGCTGTTTCCACTATTTTCAACCGGCCAAGAGCTATTTTGCTCAGCTCATTATAACCTGTGACGTCAAAATACTCTTCCATGGCTTCCACCCATTTCTCCACAGTCTCACCTAGGTTCTCCCCTTCTCCTTTGAAGGGTCCTGGTTGAGTCCTATGAAGAGCCTTGCGAACATCAGGATCAAGTTCGTTATCTTCAGTGACAGGGTCTGGCTGCTGACGGCTACGATTTCCTCGTCTCATGATTCTGTCAAAAATTTATATATTAGAGAGAGAATAGTTATAAGATTAGAGAGGAGATTCTTATTTTTGAATACCTCAAAAACTGGGGAGAATTCTTACATTCTACCCCACTTAAAAAAAAGCGCAAGATGTTCTCATCTCGTAGGAAGAGAACAACTCTTTTTCTTAAGATCCAATTTTATTCTGGGGTTCCTTATATTCTGGTCAACCCAACAGAATACTAGGATAAATATGCCTTAGAACTTATCAACAATTCATTCAGATCATATCATTCATATCTTTAACATGATAATGGTCCATTAGACCGAAAAATTTCCTTCTGAACATTCCTCCACGGGAATTTTAGTCAAGTAAGTTCTCAATTTGTCATCCCTTAACTTGATCTAATGGTCAAGTATTAATATTAGCAATCTGACAGCACAATCCACTAATCTCATAGTGATTTGCTGAAATCATTATCATCATTCGAGTTATGAATATCATCACAGGGACTCGTCCCATTCATCCTCATTGAGGTTTCGCTCAGCTTATTACATTTCAACCAAATTTCAAGGATCATCATTTTTCAATCAGAATCCAATTCAATTCATCAATTCTCAAATAGAATTAAAAATCATATCAACCACATTCGAAATCATCCTCTGGATAGCATTAACGCTTATAATTTCAAGTCTTAGATTTACTCGTATATACTGTCAGTAAAGAGCTGCAGTATACTCTCGGTATATACGGGTAGTCACGGCCCTTGGAATTATAAGGTAAATACCATCATGTCTAGGCCTCAAGCAAGTCAGGGATTCTATATAATTGTGGTACTTCCATCTGAAGACCCAATTACCAAATTACAAATTTTAGTTTGAATATCAATTTGTATGACTTATATCACACAATTACAACCTTTTTTTGTTTCTTGATAAATTTTTGACATATTTGTCTTCTCAGTTGATCTTTATTAACCAAAGGCTCTGATACCAACTGTAAGATCCCTGTTCCCACCGAGCAACGGATTCAGGATACTGGCAGCGGAAGTAGCACATCATGTGCGGGTAGGGGTCTCACACTCGGGGCCTCGCCCACCACGGATATCCAGACAAGAGACTAATCCGTCGGTTTGTCCAAAACCGAAACCGGAAAAACTTCCTTTACCCGGAAAGCATGGGCGATTCCACCAGGATAACTCTTTACTCTAACGTAGTCAAGATCATTGCGGATCAACTGATCTGACTGCACCTTTAACGGTACTTGGTCAAATCAAGGAAGAAACTTGCACTTGGATCATTGAGATCAACGCTTTTTTCCCCATCAAGAGGCACAGCCGTTGATTCCTATCCATAGAACAATTTCTATCCGGGATTTACTTCATCTATCGTAATAATAGAAATTAAATCTCGATTTACGGATCCATCAGTCCAGCCTAACCCCATCCGATCCCATGGGTTAGCCAACCGCCCAACCACTGTAGTGATGGGATCCAATTTGGAATTTGGTTAGGTTTTGTCCCGGGTACCAAGGAAAAGAGTTCCAAGGCCCCCTAGCCGGAATTTCATGCAAACATAAAACTAGCCACACCACTTACACACCCAATATGAAAATTGCCTTTTTCTTAGCATCAGCTAACTTTAAAACAATCCTTTAATGAAACCATAGTACCACTGATCACAATCTCCCAATTTATCCAGCTGATTCATAATTTCCCATCATTCCTTCATCAGAGTATCTATGGCATCATTGGCAACTAGAACGCTCACCACCTGTCCACACAGGGGCCGTTTCAATAGTTCCTAGCCCATAATACTCAACAATATAATCACTTATCAAGATGGACTCTCGTTGAAGATCAGCAAGATCAACCAACAGATCCATATAAAAGAGCCATGGGCTCATCCGTTGAGGACCAGCAAGGTCAGTCAACCAGATCCATGCCCGGTTCCAGAAAACAACTCTTACTCCTTGTTCCAATATCTTCCTCGACGCACGCGTGGGTATCCTGGGCGACCCAGAGCCCGAGCACCGTATGGTCAGCACCCTCTAGGATCCTTCGCAGGTGACCTAGCGCTTCACTCATAGGCCGCTTCCTTGGTCCCTCATCCACCGTACCGGAAGCTCACCATTTTAATCGAACCGAGGCTGGTCAAGACCTCGGTCGACCTTGCTACGCGAGACGTCCTCCATTGACTCTCCGTCAGCAGTTGCAACTTTATCAGTTAGGTCTTCATGACCTTAATCCACAAGATGGTCAAAATGCTTCCCCAGCATTCTTGACATAAAACAGTCATTTACAAACAGTCACAAAATACAGTTTCTAAATCAAACTCTCGTCTTTCCACATTATCCCTCCTTAGTCCACATTACTTATTCCACATTCCATTCAATGTGTACTCATTCTCATCCATTTCCTCATATCGACGACACATTAATTCACATTCACATTCATACATCCACATTTACATGGATACATCCATTTTCACATCCTCATTTATACATCCACATCCCATATCCACATTCATACATACACATCCATATCCACATCCATACATCCACATTCACATCCACATTCACATTCACATCCACATTCACATCCTCATTTATACATCCACATCCACATCCATATTCACATCCATACATCCACATCTACATGCATACCTCCATTTTCACATCCTCATTTATACATCCACATCCCTTATCTACATTCATACATACACATCCATATCCACATCCACATCCACATTCATATTCACATCCATATATCCACATCTACATGCATACATCCATTATCACGTCCTCATTCTTACATCCACATCCACATACATACATACATCCACATCCACATTCCCATTCACATCTATACATCCACATCTACATCCACATCCACATTCCCATTCACATCTATACATCCACATCTACATCCACATTTATATACATCCACATCCACATTCCCATTCACATCTATACATTCACATCTACATCCACATACATACATACATCCACATCCACATTCCCATTCACATCTATACATCCACATCTACATCCACATACATACATACATCCACATCCACATTCCCATTCACATCTATACATCCACATCTACATCCACATTCATATACATCCACATCCACATTCCCATTCACATCTATACATTCACATCTACATCCACATACATACATACATCCACATCCACATTCCCATTCACATCTATACATCCACATCTACATCCACATTCACATCTATGCATATACATCTTCATGCATACATCCATTTTCACATTCATACATCCACTTTCACATTCATACATCCATACTCCCATCTCCACATCCACACATCCACATACATACATCCATTTCCACATTCCCATTCATGTAACCCCATATGTCTTCACATCTAATCTTTTACATCACATCCATTCTCGCCCTATCACAACCCATATACATCCTATTCTATCACATACACTTCTTACCTCATCCCATACACATCTTATCACATCCTATCACTTTCCATACGCATCTTATCAAATCTTATCACATCTCATACACCTCTTATCACATCTTATCACATTTCATATCTTTTTTTTTAAAAAGAGAATTCTTATATTTGATTTAAGATTTCTCTACACATTTATTTATACATAAATTCCATTTAAGGAGACTAACACTTTCGAAATTAAAATCAATCTTTTATGCATCTTCTTATGCATAAATTCAGTTTGGTAGGAAATTACACTTTTAGAATAAAAGAATTTCTCTTATGCATCTAAGTTAAGCATAAAATCCATTTATGAGAAAAATCACACTTTTAGTATAAAAAGAATATCTTTTATGCATACCTATATGCATGAAATCCAATATGATAAAAGTAACACTCTTACAATAAAATAATCAACTTTTATGCATACCTCTATGCATGAAATTCAATTATGATATAAGTCACACTTTTATAATAAAATAATCAACTCTTATGCATACTTTTATGCATGAAAATTAAAAATGATAAAAGTAACACTTTTGATATAAAAATTTATCATTATGCATACTCTTATGCATGAAAATAGAAATGATAAAAGTAACACTTTTGATATAAAAATTTATCATTATGCATATTCCTATGCATGAAAATAGAAATGATAAAAGTAACACTTTTGATATAAAAATTTATCATTATGCATACTCTTATGCATGAAAATAGAAATGATAAAAGTAACACTTTTGATATAAAAATTTATCATTATGCATATTCCTATGCATGAAAATAAAAATGATAAAAGTAACACTTTTGATATAAAAATTTATCATTATGCATACTCTTATGCATGAAATAAAAATGGTAAAAATAACACTTTTGATATAAAAATTTATCCATTATGCATACTTCTATGCATGAAATAAAAATGGTAAAAATAACACTTTTGATAGAAAAACTTATCCTTTATGCATGATATTAAAATTCAATTTCTCCATGATTGTAATGAAATTCTTTCAATTAATCTAGGATGATAATTCCTAGAATATGGTAGGAAGTCCTCTTTTTATGCTTTGAATGAGATTATTTTATGCATAATTTTTATAAAAATTTTGCCATAGCTCCGCTGCTATGACTGATAAATCTCAATTTTTCTAAGGGATAATGCTTATCATTAAGAAAATAATTAAAATAATCTCTAATTGGATTATTAATCCATAATGGATTGAATCATTAATATACATAAACTAAAAGCATAGAAAAAAGGCATTAATTTGGCCTCAAGCATAGTTCAATCTTGGGTTAAGGAAAAGCTTTATGAAAAGCTTGATTTGGATTGAGAATGGGTCATGAGTATGACCATTTCTTGAGTGAGAGAGAGAATTTACATAAAAATCATTAGAATTTAAACATAAATGAAAATTAACTTCAATAGCATTATGTAACTCTTCACTACTATTCAAACTTCAATAGCATTTAAAAAAAAACCATACCAATTAAACTTCTCAAGCTTGAGAGGGGTTGAGAAGAGAGAAACATTGAGAAATTATAGAAGATCAATATTCACTAATTACCTTACAACTTGCTTGATTCTTTGTTCACGGTAGAGGCCCCCAACCAATCAATTGGTTAAGTATGTTGATGGAGTCACTAATGGGGATTGAAGAAAGAGGGAAGCTCCAAAAACTAGTGAATTATTAAATGAATTCACAGTTCTTGGCTTAGGTGGAGTAGAGTAACGATGCATAAACACTATATATTTTTCAACAAGGGGGAGGCTTCTATTTATAGGAAAAATTGAGCTCCTAACCAAACAAACTGATTCTAGAATTTTCTAAATCAGTTTGCTCAATATTTGACCATTTTTAGGTCAGTTAAGCTAACTTTTTGGAACTAGACTTAAATGAGGAGAGAGGAGAGATGAAATATCTCAATTTTTATGAGTTTATTACTCATTCTAGCATGTGAAATATGCACCTCCTTTAAAGAACTCTCTTTCCTTACATATGTGTCATAATGGAATCATTTTAATATTGCTCATAGTTTTTTTACTAATAAACCTCGTACATTTTCAACTCTTCACCTTATGTGAGCATTTACTCATTTTTGGGTATCTTCTTTTTTACAAATTGGATTTATCTACTCCCTACACATGGATTGATGCTATTGGCCCATAGGAACCTTAATTGGACCATAGTCTAAAGATTTCTGAAAATCTAGACCCTTAGACTAAGGTTCTTTATACCTATTTCCAATTAATTCCAATTGCACATTGGAAAATTCTTTTTGAATTTCTGTTTCAGGGGAACTCATCTGAATTATAAGAGATATTTTTCTATCCAAAAATATTCAAAATCTGAATATTCTCTCTCTAGAATATTTTCTCTCTCTAGGCTAAAATATTTAGAAACAAGGTCTTTATATTTCTGAAGAGGGGTTGATTACAGGGGAAGATACTAGACATCAAAAAGGGGTTGGGAGAGGAATCTTACATTCTACCCCACTTAAAAAACGCGAGATGTCCTCATCTCGCAGGTGGAGTATGATTTCTTTCATCACATCTTCTTCTTCTTCAATCACATTCAACTTTTCCCTGGTATTCTGCTGGAGTATGGATGACTTGAGAACTGTCGGTTAAGTCCTTGGTTTTTCAATTGCAGTAAAGATCTGCCCTTCTTTCCTCTTCTACTTCTTCTGAAATTGTGACTGCTCTGGCTGCTGCAGTCTGAGGTGGAATTCTTTCTCTTTGGTTGCCCCTGTTCTGGAAAGGAGTTCTAAGGTTATTCTGGGTAGAGGTAGATGGTTGATTTGGAGTTCTTCTGGGGTTACCCTGGCTTGGGTGAGACGGACCCTGATTAGACTGGTATGAAGGAATTGGTCTTTGAATTCGGGGTCCTAGACTTCCCTGTCCCCTTGACATGGCAGGAGTTGGGCAGTCTTTTAACTGATGACCAAAACCTTGGCATCCAAAACACCGGTTCTCACTTCTGGGTTCATTGTTCTGCATCCTTAAAATAGATGGTCCTCCTGAGAAAGTATTTTGGGGGAAGGATCTTCCTTCACTTTGGAATCTTCCTGCATCTTGATTCTGAAACGGTCCTTGCTGCCTCTTTGGAGGTGGAAAGTTTGAAGTACCTTCCTGGGCTTGGAATCTTTTAAAGTTAGAGGGTGCAGGTTTTGGCGGGACCTTTACTACAAAGGCTTTGGCAAAATCCTTTGCCATTTTTACTGCTTCAGCCATGGACACTGGTTTGGCATTTTTGACCAGTGTGTCCAAAGGTTCGTTCATTGCCCGAATGAACCTGGCCATGAGCTGTTCTTCATCTAGAGGTGGTGAGTATTTGAGTAGATGAGCAAAGGCCTGGTGATATTCTTCAATGGTTTTGTTCTCCTGCTTTAGTTCTAAAAATTCGTTCATTTTGGTTTCCAAAAATCCAGGGGGACAGAATCTCTTTCTCAAATAGGTTTTTAGGTCATTCCAAGATTGGGTATTTCTATTTAGACGGTTGGTATCACAGTGGTTCCTCCATGCTACCCTGGCTGTTTCCACTATTTTCAACCGGCCAAGAGCTATTTTGCTCAGCTCATTATAACCTGTGACGTCAAAATACTCTTCCATGGCTTCCACCCATTTCTCCACAGTCTCACCTAGGTTCTCCCCTTCTCCTTTGAAGGGTCCTGGTTGAGTCCTATGAAGAGCCTTGCGAACATCAGGATCAAGTTCGTTATCTTCAGTGACAGGGTCTGGCTGCTGACGGCTACGATTTCCTCGTCTCATGATTCTGTCAAAAATTTATATATTAGAGAGAGAATAGTTATAAGATTAGAGAGGAGATTCTTATTTTTGAATACCTCAAAAACTGGGGAGAATTCTTACATTCTACCCCACTTAAAAAAAAGCGCAAGATGTTCTCATCTCGTAGGAAGAGAACAACTCTTTTTCTTAAGATCCAATTTTATTCTGGGGTTCCTTATATTCTGGTCAACCCAACAGAATACTAGGATAAATATGCCTTAGAACTTATCAACAATTCATTCAGATCATATCATTCATATCTTTAACATGATAATGGTCCATTAGACCGAAAAATTTCCTTCTGAACATTCCTCCACGGGAATTTTAGTCAAGTAAGTTCTCAATTTGTCATCCCTTAACTTGATCTAATGGTCAAGTATTAATATTAGCAATCTGACAGCACAATCCACTAATCTCATAGTGATTTGCTGAAATCATTATCATCATTCGAGTTATGAATATCATCACAGGAACTCGTCCCATTCATCCTCATGTGGTTTCGCTCAGCTTATTACATTTCAACTAAATTTCGGAAATCATCATTTTTCAATCAGAATCCAAATCAATTTCATCAGTTCTCAAACAGAATTAAAAATCATATCAACCACATTCGAATTCATCATCTGGATAGCATTAACGCTTAAAATTTCAAGTCTTAGATTTACTCGTATATACTGTCAGTAAAGAGCTGCAGTATACTCTTGGTATATACGGGTAGTCACGGCCCTTGGAATTATAAGGTAAATACCATCATGTCTAGGCCTCAAGCAAGTCAGGGATTCTATATAATTGCGGTACTTCCATCTGAAGACCCAATTACCAATTTACAAATTTTAGTTTGAATATCAAATTGTATGACTTATATCACACAATTACAACCTTTTTGTGTTTCTTGATAAATGTTTGACATATTTGTCTTCTCAGTTGATCTTTATTAACCAAATGCTCTGATACCAACTGTGAGATCCCTGTTCCCACCGCGCAACGGATTCGGGGTACTAGCAACGGAAGTAGCACTTCTTGCGCGAGGCAGGGTCCCACACTCGGGGCCTCGCCCACGGATATCCGGACAAGAGACTAATCCGTCGGTTTGTCCAAAATCGAAACTGGAAAAACTTCCTTTACCCGGAAAGCATGGGCGATTCCACCAGGATAACTCTTTACTCTAACGTAGTCAAGATCATTACGGATCAACTGATCTGACTGTACCTTTAACGGTACTTGGTCAAATCAAGGAAGAAACTTGCACTTGGATCATTGAGATCAACGCTTTTTTCCCCATCAAGAGGCACAGCCGTTGATTCCTATCCATAGAACAATTTCTATCCGGGATTTACTTCATCTATCGTAATAATAGAAATTAAATCTCGATTTACGGATCCATCAGTCCAGCCTAACCCCATCCAATCCCATGGGTTAGCCAACCGCCCAACCACTGTAGTGATGGGATCCAATTTGGAATTTGGTTAGGTTTTGTCCCGGGTACCAAGGAAAAGAGTTCCAAGGCCCCCTAGCCGGAATTTCATGCAAACATAAAACTAGCCACACCACTTACACACCCAATATGAAAATTGCCTTTTTCTTAGCATCAGCTAACTTTAAAACAATCCTTTAATGAAACCATAGTACCACTGATCACAATCTCCCAATTTATCCAGCTGATTCATAATTTCCCATCATTCCTTCATCAGAGTATCTATGGCATCATTGGCAACTAGAACGCTCACCACCTGTCCACACAGGGGCCGTTTCAATAGTTCCTAGCCCATAATACTCAACAATATAATCACTTATCAAGATGGACTCTCGTTGAAGATCAGCAAGATCAACCAACAGATCCATATAAAAGAGCCATGGGCTCATCCGTTGAGGACCAGCAAGGTCAGTCAACCAGATCCATGCCCGGTTCCAGAAAACAACTCTTACTCCTTGTTCCAATATCTTCCTCGACGCACGCGTGGGTATCCTGGGCGACCCAGAGCCCGAGCACCGTATGGTCAGCACCCTCTAGGATCCTTCGCAGGTGACCTAGCGCTTCACTCATAGGCCGCTTCCTTGGTCCCTCATCCACCGTACCGGAAGCTCACCATTTTAATCGAACCGAGGCTGGTCAAGACCTCGGTCGACCTTGCTACGCGAGACGTCCTCCATTGACTCTCCGTCAGCAGTTGCAACTTTATCAGTTAGGTCTTCATGACCTTAATCCACAAGATGGTCAAAATGCTTCCCCAGCATTCTTGACATAAAACAGTCATTTACAAACAGTCACAAAATACAGTTTCTAAATCAAACTCTCGTCTTTCCACATTATCCCTCCTTAGTCCACATTACTTATTCCACATTCCATTCAATGTGTACTCATTCTCATCCATTTCCTCATATCGACGACACATTAATTCACATTCACATTCATACATCCACATTTACATGGATACATCCATTTTCACATCCTCATTTATACATCCACATCCCATATCCACATTCATACATACACATCCATATCCACATCCATACATCCACATTCACATCCACATTCACATTCACATCCACATTCACATCCTCATTTATACATCCACATCCACATCCATATTCACATCCATACATCCACATCTACATGCATACCTCCATTTTCACATCCTCATTTATACATCCACATCCCTTATCTACATTCATACATACACATCCATATCCACATCCACATCCACATTCATATTCACATCCATATATCCACATCTACATGCATACATCCATTATCACGTCCTCATTCTTACATCCACATCCACATACATACATACATCCACATCCACATTCCCATTCACATCTATACATCCACATCTACATCCACATCCACATTCCCATTCACATCTATACATCCACATCTACATCCACATTTATATACATCCACATCCACATTCCCATTCACATCTATACATTCACATCTACATCCACATACATACATACATCCACATCCACATTCCCATTCACATCTATACATCCACATCTACATCCACATACATACATACATCCACATCCACATTCCCATTCACATCTATACATCCACATCTACATCCACATTCATATACATCCACATCCACATTCCCATTCACATCTATACATTCACATCTACATCCACATACATACATACATCCACATCCACATTCCCATTCACATCTATACATCCACATCTACATCCACATTCACATCTATGCATATACATCTTCATGCATACATCCATTTTCACATTCATACATCCACTTTCACATTCATACATCCATACTCCCATCTCCACATCCACACATCCACATACATACATCCATTTCCACATTCCCATTCATGTAACCCCATATGTCTTCACATCTAATCTTTTACATCACATCCATTCTCGCCCTATCACAACCCATATACATCCTATTCTATCACATACACTTCTTACCTCATCCCATACACATCTTATCACATCCTATCACTTTCCATACGCATCTTATCAAATCTTATCACATCTCATACACCTCTTATCACATCTTATCACATTTCATATCTTTTTTTTTTAAAAGAGAATTCTTATATTTGATTTAAGATTTCTCTACACATTTATTTATACATAAATTCCATTTAAGGAGACTAACACTTTCGAAATTAAAATCAATCTTTTATGCATCTTCTTATGCATAAATTCAGTTTGGTAGGAAATTACACTTTTAGAATAAAAGAATTTCTCTTATGCATCTAAGTTAAGCATAAAATCCATTTATGAGAAAAATCACACTTTTAGTATAAAAAGAATATCTTTTATGCATACCTATATGCATGAAATCCAATATGATAAAAGTAACACTCTTACAATAAAATAATCAACTTTTATGCATACCTCTATGCATGAAATTCAATTATGATATAAGTCACACTTTTATAATAAAATAATCAACTCTTATGCATACTTTTATGCATGAAAATTAAAAATGATAAAAGTAACACTTTTGATATAAAAATTTATCATTATGCATACTCTTATGCATGAAAATAGAAATGATAAAAGTAACACTTTTGATATAAAAATTTATCATTATGCATATTCCTATGCATGAAAATAGAAATGATAAAAGTAACACTTTTGATATAAAAATTTATCATTATGCATACTCTTATGCATGAAAATAGAAATGATAAAAGTAACACTTTTGATATAAAAATTTATCATTATGCATATTCCTATGCATGAAAATAAAAATGATAAAAGTAACACTTTTGATATAAAAATTTATCATTATGCATACTCTTATGCATGAAATAAAAATGGTAAAAATAACACTTTTGATATAAAAATTTATCCATTATGCATACTTCTATGCATGAAATAAAAATGGTAAAAATAACACTTTTGATAGAAAAACTTATCCTTTATGCATGATATTAAAATTCAATTTCTCCATGATTGTAATGAAATTCTTTCAATTAATCTAGGATGATAATTCCTAGAATATGGTAGGAAGTCCTCTTTTTATGCTTTGAATGAGATTATTTTATGCATAATTTTTATAAAAATTTTGCCATAGCTCCGCTGCTATGACTGATAAATCTCAATTTTTCTAAGGGATAATGCTTATCATTAAGAAAATAATTAAAATAATCTCTAATTGGATTATTAATCCATAATGGATTGAATCATTAATATACATAAACTAAAAGCATAGAAAAAAGGCATTAATTTGGCCTCAAGCATAGTTCAATCTTGGGTTAAGGAAAAGCTTTATGAAAAGCTTGATTTGGATTGAGAATGGGTCATGAGTATGACCATTTCTTGAGTGAGAGAGAGAATTTACATAAAAATCATTAGAATTTAAACATAAATGAAAATTAACTTCAATAGCATTATGTAACTCTTCACTACTATTCAAACTTCAATAGCATTTAAAAAAAAACCATACCAATTAAACTTCTCAAGCTTGAGAGGGGTTGAGAAGAGAGAAACATTGAGAAATTATAGAAGATCAATATTCACTAATTACCTTACAACTTGCTTGATTCTTTGTTCACGGTAGAGGCCCCCAACCAATCAATTGGTTAAGTATGTTGATGGAGTCACTAATGGGGATTGAAGAAAGAGGGAAGCTCCAAAAACTAGTGAATTATTAAATGAATTCACAGTTCTTGGCTTAGGTGGAGTAGAGTAACGATGCATAAACACTATATATTTTTCAACAAGGGGGAGGCTTCTATTTATAGGAAAAATTGAGCTCCTAACCAAACAAACTGATTCTAGAATTTTCTAAATCAGTTTGCTCAATATTTGACCATTTTTAGGTCAGTTAAGCTAACTTTTTGGAACTAGACTTAAATGAGGAGAGAGGAGAGATGAAATATCTCAATTTTTATGAGTTTATTACTCATTCTAGCATGTGAAATATGCACCTCCTTTAAAGAACTCTCTTTCCTTACATATGTGTCATAATGGAATCATTTTAATATTGCTCATAGTTTTTTTACTAATAAACCTCGTACATTTTCAACTCTTCACCTTATGTGAGCATTTACTCATTTTTGGGTATCTTCTTTTTTACAAATTGGATTTATCTACTCCCTACACATGGATTGATGCTATTGGCCCATAGGAACCTTAATTGGACCATAGTCTAAAGATTTCTGAAAATCTAGACCCTTAGACTAAGGTTCTTTATACCTATTTCCAATTAATTCCAATTGCACATTGGAAAATTCTTTTTGAATTTCTGTTTCAGGGGAACTCATCTGAATTATAAGAGATATTTTTCTATCCAAAAATATTCAAAATCTGAATATTCTCTCTCTAGAATATTTTCTCTCTCTAGGCTAAAATATTTAGAAACAAGGTCTTTATATTTCTGAAGAGGGGTTGATTACAGGGGAAGATACTAGACATCAAAAAGGGGTTGGGAGAGGAATCTTACAGTATTGTGGCCCGAGACCACATAGACAGACTTCCACCTTATCATCATCATCCACTGAAACACCAATAGATGCAAGGGATTCCACAATACCCTTGATCTTCAATGCATAGACATTCACAGACATACTCTTTTTCTCCACAGTATGAAGTTCATTCTTCAACTGTATCTTTCGTGCCTTGGTATTCGTTTCATAGAGTTTTACCAAGGTGTCCCACACCTCCTTGGGGGACTTGGCATCGTGTATGTGCCCAATAATGGTGTCTTGCATACTGATAGAGAGCCAATACATAACTTTTCTGGCTCCTTGGTTCCAATCCTTGAAGTCTTTCACATCTGCAGTAGTCGGATTGATCTTTGGTATCTCTAGTGCCTCTTCATGCTCACCTTCTATGTAGTCCCAGCAGTAACCCTTTCCCATCAAGAAATTTGTCAACCTGAACCTCCAAGCATGGAAGTTGTTCTTGTCAAGATTCTTAGCAACAATCTAGTTTATGCCATCATTTGACATCTTGCCAGACACACAAATTTACCAGAAACAGCACTCTGGTTTGTCCTGCACAAACTGCTATATTTTCTATAGTGGTACTGTACTACACTCAAATGTCACAGCCAGTGACCTCAATGTGCATACATACACCCAATGGCAACTCTTTTACCTCCTTGCAGCAGCATAGAATCGATGACTTACCTGCAGTGCTTGAAATCGCCTGCTTTTTGAAAAACGGAGGTCCTAACGTGCCCGAAACGTGTTTTCGGCCCAAAAAAATATGTCCAATAGGACTATATAGTTGCCTTATAGCTTTACTCCCGCGAAGAAAGCTCCTCAATCAGAGAGCATTTTGCAGGTTCCTCCCGTAGAGCTCCCAACGACAAGGGTGTAGTTGCCAACACAAATAGGGAAGAGTAGATGAAGCTCTTACCCTCATACTGCTTCCTGTGCTTCTCTTGCTTACAGCTCAGCCCTTAGCATGAACCAGGCTCTGATACCATGAAAAGATGCAGGGGAGAAGAGAGCTTGAGCTCTTGCAAGCAGACACACGAGAGGCTAAAAATCTTATTCTTCTACACACAACACTCAACACACCATATAAAAAGATAAGAGTACACACAATATGAAAAGGTACTCAACCAAATACATACTAGGGTTCTCTATAGTGTGAACCCAACTAAATGAGCTGGCGTTATAACTATGCCAGTCTCTAGAATGGCTGTCACACAGCCTGTCATCTCACTGGCCGCATATCACCCATGATCTCACCAACCATGCCAGTGGTGTAAGTGTAGGGCCTATCCCCCAGGCGGGGCATCAGTGTCCACCGCCTCACTAGATGAGCTCGATATCTCAACATGTCCTTAGTGCCATGCCAATGCACATTGTGCTTGCAAGAATAGAAATGTGTAGAGAGAATGGCCCTAGGGCTAATCTTCCATCCATGATGTGCTTTAGAATGACCCTATGGCCATTCTACCATCCACAATATGCTTTAGATTGGCCATTGTCCCATTTTGCCATGCACAATGTACCTAAAAGATTGGATCTAGGTTTATTCTACCATTCATGATGTTCTTTCCAATGGCCCCAGGGCCATTCCTTCAAGCACATTGTGCATGGTGGAACGGCTTTAGGGTCATGCTAATTCACATTGTTCTTGCATGAATGGCCCTAAGGCCATTCTCAACTCCCTTGTGTCATTTCCCTAGGGCCAATCTCTACCATCCATAATGTGCTTTAGAAAATGGCCCTAGGACCATTCTACTATACACAAAGGGCTTGCGAGAATGGCCCCAAGTTTTATAGAATAGACCTAGGGCCATTGTTTCAAGCACACTTTGCATGGTGAAATGGCCTTAGGGCCATTATTTCAACCAGATTGTGCATGGTGGAATGGCTTTAGGGCCAATCTTGATGTATTCTGCATGCATTGTGCATTTTAGAATGGTTTTAGGGATAATCTACCATCCATGATGTGCTTTAGAATGGCTCTAGGGCCATTATACCATCCACAATGTGCTTTAAAATGGCCATAGGGCTATTCTACAATGCACAATGTGCTTGAAAGATTGGATCTAGGTCCAGTCTGACATCCATGCCATTCTTTAGAATGGACCTAAGGCCATTCTTTCAAGCACAGTTTTCATGGTGGAATGGCCTTTGGGCCATTCCAATTCACATTGTTCTTGTTGCAAGAATGTCCGTAGGGCCACTCTCCAGTGCCCTCAACATTTCCCTACAGTCAATCGCTAACATCCATGATGTGCTTGAGAGAATAGCCATACGTCCATTTTACCATACACAATGTGCTTAAGAGATTGGAAATAGGTTCATTCTACCATCCATGATGTTCTTTAAAATGGTCCTAGGGCCATTGCCTCAAGCACATTATGAATGGTGGAATGGCCTTAGGGACATGCAATTGCACATTGTGTTTGCAAGAATGGCCCTAGGGCCACTCTACCATGCACAATGTTCTTGAGAGAATGGACCTAGGTCAATTCTACCATCCATGCAGTTGTTTAGAATTGCCCTAGGACATTCTTTCAAACACATTGTGCGTGGTGAAATGGCCCTAGGGCCATTCTCTACCTCCTTGTGTTAATTCCCTATGGCCAATATCTACATATGCATGCAAAATACATCACCATTGTCCATGGAAGAATGGCCCTAGGGCCAATCTCCACACATGCATGCTTAATACAATGTGCTCACAACATTGGACCTAGGTCCATACTAACATCCATGATGTTGAGTTTTAGGAAGGCCCTTGTGCCAATCTCTCCACGTGCATGGTATACTTCAATCTGAAGACTCAATTACCAATTTATGAATTTCAGTTTGTATGACAATTTGTATGAATTTTATCACACAATTTCAACCTTTTACTCCTACTTCATCAATTTGACATTTTTGGCTTCTCAGTTGATCCACTTTAGCCAACCTGGCTCTGATACCAGCTGTAAGATCCCTGTCCTCACTGCACAACGAATTGAGGGATGCTAGCAGTGGAAGTAGCACTTCTTACATGGGGCAAGGTCCCACACTCGGGGCCTCGCCCACCACCCACGGATATCCGGACAAGAGACTAATCCATCAGTTCTTCCAAAACCAAACTCAGAAATACTTCCCTTGCCTAGAAAGCATGGGCGATTCCTCCAGGATAATTTTTCTCTAACGTAGTCAAAAGCCTTAACTCACTGAACTGATCTGACCGAACCCGTAAGTCCCATAGTCAGATTAGGAAAAAGATTGCACTTGGATCATAGAGACTAACGCTTTTTTCCTCATTGAGAGGCACAGCCGTTGATTCTTTTCCATAGAACA
The DNA here is from genome assembly GCF_041138505.1 of Cibotium barometz. Lineage (NCBI taxonomy): Eukaryota > Viridiplantae > Streptophyta > Polypodiopsida > Cyatheales > Cibotiaceae > Cibotium > Cibotium barometz. The sequence goes on along the minus strand of NC_141099.1, from coordinate 29,474,054 downwards.
ATTTTTATCCAGGATTTACTTCATCTATCGTACCATAACAGAATTGAGTCTCAATTTAGAGATCCATCAGTCCACCCTAACCCCATCCAGTCCCATGGGTAGCCAACCGCCCAACCACTGTAGTGATGGGATCCAATTAAGAATTTGGTTAGGTTTTGTCCCGGGTACTAGGGAAAACAGTTCCCAGGCTCCCTAGCCGGATATTCATGCAAACCAAAAACTAGTCACACCACTTACACACCCAATATGAAATTGTCTTTTTCACAGAATCAGCTATCTTTAAAAACAATCATTTAATGAAACCATTGTGTCAGTGATCATAATCCTCAAAATCTTCGGTTGAAGCCTTATTTCCAACCATTCTTTCATCGGTGTACCTATGGCATCATTGGCAACCAGAACGCTCACCACCTGTCCACTCATCAAGGGCCCCGATGGTTCCTAGCTCATAGTACTCAACAATATATTCACATATCAAAATGAAATCTCCATTGAAGATCAGCAAGATCAACCAACAGGTCCATATAAAAGAGCCATGGACTCATCCGTTGAGGACTAGCAAGGTCAATCAACTAGATCCATGCCCAAATTCAGAAAACAACTCTTACTCCTTGTTCCAATATCTTCCTCGACGCACGTGTGGGTATCATCGGTGACCCAGAGCCCGAGCATCGTATGGTCAGCACCCTCTAGGATCCTTTGCAGGTGACCTAGCGCTTCACTCATAGGTCGCTTCCTTGGTCCCTCATCCACCGTACCGGAAGCTCACCGAGGCTGGTCTCAAGACCTTGGTCGACCTTGCTACGCGAGACATCCTCCATTGACTCTTCGTCAGCTGTTGCAACTTTATGAGATTAGGTCTCCACCCACGACCTTATTCACAAGACGGTCAATATGCTTCCCCAGCATTCTTGACATAAAACAGTCATTTAAAAATATGTCATAAATACAGTTTCTATAACGAACTCTCGTCTTTCCACATTGTTCCATTATCAATCCACATTATTTGATTTCACAATCATTTCATAAGTATTCCTATTCTCATCTAATCACATCATTTTCATCTCATCACATCTTTCCTAAATTTATCCTCATCAGATCTCATCCACTCGCATCTACCCATATCCACATCTCATCACACTATATTCATTCACATCTCATCCATTCAGACCACATCTCATCCACTCGCATCTACCCATATCCACATCTCATCACACTATATTCATTCACATCTCATCCATTCAGACCACATCACATTCACTCACATCACATCTCATTCATTTTACCTCACATCTCATTCATTCACATCTATCTCGATTCACATCCCATCACATCACATTCATTCATATCCATCACATTCACATTCATTCATATCTGTCACATTCATTCTTATCACCATTATATCACATCACTTCTATCCACATCATATCTCATTCATACACATCTCATCTCATTCATCCACATCCATCCAATTGTTCACATGTACGACGTCTCACATCTATCTATACATTCTTCACATCCACATATATTTATGACACATCACATCACATTCTTTCACATACACATCTATATCCATTCTTTCACTTACATCCACATCCATTTTCATCACATATCATCCACTCATATCCCATATCATTCATTTACATCCTGATTCACATGACATCACATCTCATCCATCCATTCACATCTATCTCATTCACATCACATCTCATCACATCTATTCACCTCACATCTCATCACCTCTATTCACATCACATCCATCCATCCATTCAATTCACATCTATCTGATTCACATCACATCTCATCACATCTATTCACCTCACATCTCATCACCTCTATTCACATCACATCCATCCATCCATTCACATCTATCTGATTCACATCACATCTCATTACTCACATCTATTCACCTCACATCTCATCACCTCTATTCACATTACATCACATCCATCCATTCACATCTATCGGATTCACATCACATCTCATCACATCTATTCACCTCACATCTCATCACCTCTATTCACATTACATCACATCCATCCATTCACATCTATCTAATTCACATCACATCCATCCATCCATTCACATCTATCTAATTCACATCACATCTCATCATCACATCTATTCACCTCACATCTCATCACCTCTATTCACATCACATCACATCCATCCATTCACCTCACATTCTCATCACTTCTATTCATAGAATTTAAACATAGAATTTAAGAGAATTCTAAATTTTGATATAAAGATTCTTTATGCATCTATTTATGCATCTATTTATGCATAATTTAAATTTAAAGAAAATAACACTTTTGAAATCAAAAAATAAATCTTTTATGCATCTTTCTAGGCATAAAATCAATTTTAACGAGAATAACACTTTTGAATTAAAATAAATCTTTTATGCATCTTTCTATGCATAAATCAATTTTAATGAGAATAACACTTTTGAAATAAAAATTAAATCTTTTATGCATCTTTCCATGCATAAAAATTAAATATAATGAAAATAACACTTTTATAATAAATATTTATATTATGCATCTTTCCATGCATAGAATTTAAATCCAATGAGAATAACACTTTTGAGTTAAAAATAAATCTTTTATGCATCTTTCCATGCATAGAAATGAAATATAATGAAAATAACACTTTTATAATAAAAATTTCTATTATGCATCTTTCCATGCATAGAAATCAAATATAATGAAAATTACACTTTTAGAAATAAAAATTTCTATTATGCATCTTTCCATGCATAGAACTTAAATATAATTAAAATAACACTTTTATAATAAAAATTTCTATTATACATCTTTTCATGCATAGAATTTAAATCCAATGAGAATAACACTTTTGAATTAAAAATAAATCTTTTATGCATCTTTCCATGCATAGAAAGTAAATATAATGAAGATAGCACTTTTATAATAAAAATTTCTATTATGCATCTTTCCATGCATAGAAATTAAATATAATGAAAATAACACTTTTATAATAAAAGTTTTTATTATGCATCTTTTCATGCATAGAATTTAAATCCAATGAGAATAACACTTTTATATAAAAGAAAATCCTTTTATGCATCTATTTATGCATAAAATAGGAATAACACTTTTAAAATAAAAAGAATTTCTTTTAGAATACACAAACGGTGGGGATTACTCTTAGAATAACATAAAGATAAAATTAATTTCCACAAAAATTTAAGAAAATTTTGCCATAACCTCCTTTGTATGGCTGACCATTTCTCAATTTTTACATTCTAATATTACTTTAAATTTAATCCCAAGTTGAAGTAAAGTACTCTAATCTACTCAATTTTCACTTCAAGTGAGTAAACAATAAGAAAAGTTTAAATCAATTTATTTGTTACTCATTTTAGGATAAAGAAAGGCTGAATTCTTAATGAAGAGAAGGGGGTGGCCTTTTCATTAAGGCATAACATCCATATTCACATTAATCAACTAAAAAAGCAAAGAAATCAGAAAACCATAGATTAGAATTTAAAAAAAAAGTAGAATTTTTAACTTACATGGAGTTTTGTGAGCTTTCCTTTGGCTTGAGGGATTGAGGGTTCTACTCTTGTTTGGATCAAGAGTGGCCACCAATTTTTTGTAGAGGATTTAGTCAAAAACAATTGAATTATTAAGTGAATTCAATGTTTTTGGCTCTGGGGAGGAGTAGAGTAACAGTGCATAAACACTATTAAGCTTTTACAAAGGGGGAGGCTTCTATTTATAAGAAAAAGTGAGCCTCAAACCAAGCAAACTGATTCTAGAATTTTCCAGATCAGTTTGGTCAATTTTTGACCATTTTTGGGTTAGTTCAGAACTAGACTTGAATTAGGAGAGAGAAGAGATGAAATATCTCATTTTATTGATTTAAAATGGAAAGAAATGATGAGAAAAAAGGCACCTCCTTCATGAGAGGGAATCCCCACTCTGAGGTGTCAAAAATCAAATTTTTAACTATTTTCCTTGGTCCTTAGTCCACTCTTCGTCTTATGTGAGTATTTACTCATTTTTGGGGGGTTTTTCTTTATTTCTTCAATTTATCTCCTCCCTACATTTGGATTAATCTTATTGGTCCCTCAGAACCTTAATCTAAAATTTTCAGAAAATCTGGACCCTTAGGCTAAGGCCTTTTGAGTAGATTATAATTTATTTCTAATGCACCTCAGGAAATTATTTTTAAACTTCTATTTCAGGGGAATTTAGTTTAATAAGAAAGGATATTTTTTCATCCAAAGATATCTAAAAACTGAGTTACCTCTCTCTAGAACATTTTCTTTCTCTAGGCCAAAACAGGTAGAAACAAGATCTTTTATTATTCTGAAAAGGGGATTGATTATAGGGGAAGAAACTGAATATCTTGGGGGGGCTGGGGAGGAATCTTACATAAGGCTTAGCCATAATGCTTAAGTTTAAGCCTCAATGCATTATCCTTAAACATTATGCTTAAGCCTTATACATAGAGGCTTTAAGCTTAAGGCTCCATACATTATGCATCCACAACAAATGCATAATGCATAGAGGCTTAAACATAAAGCCTTTATGCCTCTATATGTCTATGCATAAGGCTTAAGCATTATGGCTTCATGCATGAAGCCTTTATGCTTAAGGCTTATGCATTATGGATTTATGCATAAAAGATTCATGTATGAAGCCATAATACATAAAGGCTTCATGCATAGAGACATAAGTCTTAAGCCTCTATGCATTATGCTTAAACATTATGCTTAAGCCTTGTACATAGAGGTTTTATGCTTAAGGCTCTATGCATTATGCATCCACAATGAATGCATAATGCATAGAGTCTTAAACATAAAGCCTCTATGTCTCTATGCATAAGGCTTAAGCATTATGGCTTCATGCGCATATGAAGTCTTTATCCTTAAGGCTTATACATTATGGCATTATGCATAAAGGCTTCATGCATGAAGCCATAATACATAAAGGCTTCATGCATAGAGACATAATGCATAAAGGCTTAATGCATGGAGCTTCATGCATAATGAAGCCATGAGCTTTATGCAAAGAGGCTTTATGCATAAAGGCTTCATGCATGAAGCCATAATGCATAAGGCATAGAGCCTCTATGCGTAGAGTACTCTCATGAAAAGCCACTATGCATAGAGTCTCATGCAAAGAGCCTCTATGCATAGAGTCTCATGCCAAAGTGCCTCTATCAATAGAGCTTCATGAGCTTCATGAATCTCTATGCAGAGAGACTTCATAAAGCTCTATGCAAAGAGGCTTCATGAAGCTCTATGCATGAAGCTACAAAATAAGTAATTAAAAAAAAACTCCAGAGCACCCAGGGATGCACCATAAGAATGCAAAATATTAAGAGAGGTGTAAGTATTAAGCTCTTACTTCAAGAGGTTTGTTTGTGTTGACTTGAAGATGTAGAAGAAGAGCCTACAAATAAAACCAAAATAAATCAATTATTAATCAACATTTTATAAGTTCTCTACACAAAAAAAGTTATAAATAAACTACATTTTATTATATGAGAAAGGAAGAGGAGAAAAGAAGAAGTCGAAGAAGAGAAGAGGAGAAGTGCAAGAGGAGAAGAGCAAGGTGAGTCACTCTAACCCTAACTGTAACTCTAATACTAATAAAAAACTAGTGAACAATAGAGCCTTAATAATAAAAAGTGCATGGATCATGCAAGCCTAAACCTAGCTTCTAATTAGAAAGTCCAATAGAGAGCTTTGATGGAGAGCTCTCCACTATGAAAGCTATATATTAGGGTTTCTATGTAAAAGCTAGGGTTAGGGTTAAGCGTTAAGAGTGGGAAAAGAGAGTAGAAAAGAGAGAAAAACCTTACAAGAGAAGGGAGATGAAGCTTTCATGGAGAACTTGTTTACATAGGAGATTTAGATAAGTCTTTCATGGAAAGCTCACGTGCATAAAAATAAAGAAAAAAGCACATACCTTGCTTGAGTGTATGAGTGGAAGAGGTGGATTGAAGAGAAGGAGAGACACATGCTTGCAGAGAATCCTATAATTTACTTTTTTAAATGATGTTTTGAAGGATGTATAAAAATGCATCGTGCAATGAAACAAGCAGGAGTACATTTTGCCTAGGTCATTTTGCTAAGCAGCAAAATTTTGCTGTTAATTCTATTTCCCGACAACGATATTTCATTTTTGAGTAGAAATATTGTAATGCTGCTACTACTGGCAATGTATTAGCAACGAAAAAATGCTACTCAGCAGGGTTAAAAAACCCCGACACCCATGCTACAAGAACGCTACTAAAAAACACTAGTGTGTTCTTGACGTGTTGTAGTGTTTGTTGCCAAGTGTGACATGCCATAAAATTAAGAGCTACCAAGGTAAGCAACAAAGTTTATTGATGCCATTTTCTATGGGGGAAAAAATCTTGATGATGGACTTTATGATAGGATTTCCTACTACACTAAGTTTTGATGACAAGTGATAATGATATGATTAGATGATACCATGGCTTACCTCTCGATGCAGACAAGTTAGCATTTAGGAACCATCCTAGAGAAGATATTTGGGGGTGAGATGCCTGAGTGAGTTTTTCATTCTTTTCAAGACCTCATTCATTTATATAATCAAAATTTTAATTGAGGTCAGTTGCTAGCTCAAGAAAGAGGGAATGTTACATCTCATCCCTTTATGGCTATTTGGGGATGCTTGGTAATGATTATACCATGTTGACTAGTTGGTATCATGGGTGACACCACTTAATACTGACGCGACTAAGTGTTAGTGTATGTGTATTTGGACCCATGCTAGTGTTATTGGTATATGTACTTGGGGCCATGCTAGTGTTATTGGTATATGTACTTGGGGCCATGCTAGTGTTATTGGTATATGTACTTGGGGCCATGCTAGTGTTATTGGTATATGTATTTCGGGACCATGCTAGTGTTATTAATACTACTACTGTTATTGGTATATGTATTTAGGGCCATGCTAGTGTTATTAGTACCACTAGTGTTGTTGGTATATGTATTTGCAAGGGCCATGCTAGCATTAGTAGTATTACTAGTGTTATTGGTATTTGTATTTGGGGCCATGCTAGTGTTATTAATATTACTAGTCTTATTGGTATTTGGGGCCATACTAGTGTTAGTAGTATTGCTAGTGTTAGTAGTATTGCTAGTGTTATTGGTATACATATATTTGGGATATGCTAGTGTTAATAGTATTGCCGATTATCTTTGTATTAAATATTAAACTAGTGTATTATTTGGGGCCATGCTAGTGTTATTATTATTGTAGGTGATCTCCATATTCAATGGTGAGCTAGTGTTTTACTATTAGTGTATGCGTTTACCACTATGACATGTTGGGATTGATTCTGTGGATTATAATTAATTGTTTTAACTAGAATGGTTGATGCTAACTTTTGGAATACAATTTTTAAATAACCATGTGAGAAGAGGGAGGATTTCAAGTCAGGGGGGGAGATTGCTTCCAATGTTAGATCACTTTTTGTTCATGCTTTGTCTTGGGTTGTTTAATCTGCATATGTCGGTTTAGTACGCTAGACTGATTTGTGTGGTTGACTAATATCTCCTTGTCCAAGATCCTATCAAAGACCATGATGTAGTATAAAATCTTTGCCAATCCACACACCACTAGCATAAGCATAAGCACCACAATCGACTTCAGGCACATAACCCACAAGCATGAGTTGAGTCTTGATGGAGACACCAAGTGGGATCTATAATCATAGGCACCTATGTCTCCTCAAAAGTACGGGCATAGGATAAATGATTCTAACAAGGTGCAACTCTAGCCTATAGCCTATACATGACTCTTGACCTTCAATTGTTGCTACTTATGGCACAATCTAAGGCGTGCCACACCCCCCTCCAACCTTGTGACAATTGCACTCCCAACTATATATATATATATAGTTATCACCATGTAGCATCAATTATTTTTGGCCTATCCGTGTAAAAGGATAGTCAAAGTGCTGTTCCAAACATTTTGTTAAGCAAAAAATAGAGATTTAGGAACAAGAAAATCTAAAATATCTTTAGGCGATTATTAATAATGATGTCATGTTAAGAAATTTTATACTCATAATAGTTTATTTTTGTATTTTTGATACTTTGTGATTCCCCTCATCTCTTTTTTAAGATGAAATCCTATTTAATCTATCTTTTGTAGTAATATAATGCCATGCAATGATTTGTAGATCTCATCCATGATTTTTATTGGGGTGGTGATTCTTAATGTAATCTCCTTGTCTTTTTTTGGTACATGTTAAATCTCATGTGTGTGTGTGTGTGCATGCGTGCGAGTGTGTGTGTGTGTGTGTGTGTGTGTGTGTGGTGAGAGAGAGAGAGAGAGAGAGAGAGAGAGAGAGAGAGAGAGAGAGAGAGAGAGAGAGAGAAGATTCTCTTTAATTTTATAAAATAGGATAATATTCTTAAATTTTCTATTAGAATTTCTAAAGTAAATACTATTTCCTTAAAATTCATTAAAAATTGAAGACGTGTATTGAGAAACCTCCCTTTTGTTTACCTACATATAAATACACTTGAGTTGTTTATTTATTATATTTATTTATCACAACTCTAAAAGATAACTTATATTGAAAATAGTAGATGGATTTAAGATAATACTAAATTTTAATATCTTACAAGAGTTGTATGATCATCTAGAATATTATGGATTTCTCCAACACAACAAAAACAAGGAGGCAGATTGACCATCTACAGACTTCTTAGGTGATGTTATCAAATCTACTTGCATCCTGCACATGTGCATTATGTATGTCAAATGACTTAGTTAATATATGTACTTTTCATTACATATTATCGAGTTAGATCAGCATTTGTCTTTTTCTTCTTATTGAATCAAAATACAAACTTTGTCATGAAACATCCCATTTTCTCTTCACATTTTGTGATAATATGCAGGAAGACCAAGCTTGCCAAAGGAGTTGCTGCTTTGTTGTTAAATCCATTTACTGATGTTCCAATTACTGTTGGTATATTTGGTCCATGGGGCATGGGAAAGTCTAGTATAATGTTTCAAGTACACATAATGTCACACCTCACATACATGGTACTTTTTAGTAACATTTTAAAATAAAACACATTCTTTGTGTGCTTTTTGTAGATTGAGATCAGTATGCTAATGACCATTGTTCAAAGAAATTTATTATGCTCTAGACAAACAAAAGAAGACTTTCCAGGTCTTTTAGAAGATAAATCATCTGAGGAAGGGGTTACATTACAAGAAAAGGTACTTCAAACATTCATGGTATCAAAAAGTACAAATGGACCAAAAGTTTCCCTAGTAAACAAGTGCAAGGTATGAATGTTGCTCTTGTCCTTTATGCTCTACAATATTTTTTTTAAGATTATTTCATACATAGTATAAAGGTGAACAAAGCAAAGTGCTAGTATATCATGCATATTGATCTACTTTTTTCACACATAGTATAAAGGTAAATAAAGCAAAGTACTAGTATATTGATCAACTTGTAGATATTGATCAACTTGTAGATATTGATCAACTTGTACTAAAATATATCATGTATATTGATCTACTTGTATTCTAAACAAATCACTACGTCTACAAAGAGTGTGTATGTAATTGAAATAACTAAACCAAATATTGTTAAGTAGTCTCTCATGAACATTTGATTTGGTATATAGGTAATTTCAGACCTAGAGGAATGTGTACGTATGAGAGACATGTTAATGCTTTCTAATTAGAACATGTGTAACCTTAGACCAACTTATTTTTACCATTTTGCATATAATTTTTATTAGTAGAATATGTCTTCTTGTGTACATATATAGAATTCATGCGCACATTAAAAATCCCACTAGGTGTGTTCATAATTTTTTCTATTTTTATCATAATTTTACTTGATTTGATAAACTTTTAATTTGAACACACACTTGTGCACACGCATGCATGCACACACACACACACACACACACACGTACATACATGCATGCACGTATACACATGTGATATGTATGTATGTATCTCTATGTGTACACACACATATGTATATATGTATGTATGTATGTATGTATGTATGTATGTATGTATGTATGTATGTATACACACACACACACACATGTATCTATACATGTATGTATATATGTATACATACATACATGTATGTGTTCATATATATATATATATATATATATATATATATATATATATATATATATATATATGCATGTTTCTATACATATAAGCATATACATATTTATATGTATGTATGTGTGTGTGTGTGTGTGCGTGAATCTATATTTATGTATATTTGTATATATGTATCTATGTATCTATACATATAAATATAAATATATATGTATGTGTAAATAAATAAAAAAGAGTAACATACATCTTGTCTTAAGAGGCTCACCATATTTTTTATTGCATTTATTTGCACTACTTGTAATTTTTTATGCACATATTGTCATAGAGATATGAAACTTAGTCAAAACATCCTATATGTACCCAGGGTTTGTTAGTGTGGCATCGCAAAAAGGAAAGAGGACGAGATGAAAAAGTACCGAAAAAATGACCTCATGAAAAGGAACATGAGAAGTTGAAAGAGTTTTTAAGGGACTACAAGGATGAATGGATGCCTCTTTACAAGGGCTTAGCCCTAGCTGATCGCAGGAAACTGGTGTGTGTGTGTGTGTGTGTGTGTGTGTGTGTGTGTGTGTGTGTGTGTATTGTAATTACACTCTTTGCCATGCACTTCAAAACAAGAATTTCATTTGCTTTTGTAAAATTCCATGTTGCTAACGTATCTATATCTGTATGTCACCATAGGTCACACAAAAAGAAAATTCTATTGATTATCAACAGAAAGAAAATTTTGGTGAAATACCGACACTTTTGACCAGACGCTATAATGCATGGTTTTATCAAGGTGAAATTGAGGCCTCTGCAGGGCTTGCCCTAAGTATAATGAAGGAGATGGAAGCCTGCATGAATACTTGCCAATGGTTGAGGAATTGTTGGTCTTACTCCTTTATGAAAAAGCCTGACTTTATATGTGTCAACCTAATGCTCCCAACCATAATGATTGTGGTCCTTGGAGGGCTGATCCTATGGTTGGCTTGGAGATTGTTGTCTATACCCAACAATCACATCCTTGATGCATTCAAATATGGATCCTTACCTTTGAGCATGCTAGCCATCACATGGAGCATCTTACAAAATATTATGGGTGTTATGAAGCCAGCTAGTGAACAACTTCTAGAATGCAGCATGAACAGAAATTGGGATATTCACTCTGAGATCCCATTGCCCCCTCTGCGCACCGGATTCCCGGATGGTAGCAGCGGAAGTAGCTTCCTCTTGCGCCGGGGCAAGGTTTCTCACTCTCGGGGCCTGGCCCTCGAATGTCCAGGCACGAGACTAAGCTGGTGGTCATTCTGAAAACCAAAACCGGGAAAATTTCCATGCCCGGAATGCGGGGACGATTCCAACATTTTGAATTTATTAACGAATTTTTCTAACGAAGTCAAGACTGATCTAACCTTCATCTGAATAAACCAGATAGAAGGGAAACTAAAACAGACTTAACTTGAAGGAATCAACGCTTTTTTCCTAATTGAATTAGGCACAACCGTTGATCTATTCATTTGAGAAGTCTTCAGGTTAGCCATCGCCCAACCACTGGAATTGGTAGAACCAGACAAGTACTCACCCACCCATAATTGAATGCCTTTCTTAACTTTTGCTTTAGAATACAGATACGCACACACTCCTCTTTAAACTTTAATTTATAAAACAATCCATTGACAAATAATTACTGGGTACAGATGTCTCAACTCCAATTTCTCACAAAACAGTATCACTCTAGACTCTCCGTTGAGACCAGCAGGTCAGCAACAAGATCCAGTAACAGATTACAATAATTTTCTCGTCTCATCATACATACATATATCTTCCACGACATATGCATGGGTGTCCTAAGCACCGCGAGCCCGTGCATCGCATGGTCAGAACCCTCTAGGATCCTCCTTAGGTGTCCTGCAACTTCACTCAAGGATCGCTTCGTCGGCCCTTGCCCATCGTACTAGAAGCACACTATTTTACACCATAACAAGGCTGGTCAAGACCTGGGTAGGTTTTGGCTGTGTGAGTCGTCCTTTGAACACTCCCGCCAGCTATTGCAACCGAACTTCCCTTAGAAAAACACATATACCAAATGCTCCCTCCACAGCATTCTGGCGTAAGATAGTCCTTTAAGAAAACAGGGTTTCTATGCAAGTTTTGAGTTTTGATTTTCTTTTGAATACAATAGATATATCTTAATTTCGTATCCCAAGACTTCTAGATCACAGGTCTGGATTCCCAAGCAGAATTCCTCGAATTCTGTAATCTTGATTCTCAGATCAAAATCAAAGGTCTCAATTTAATTTCAGATTCGGTGGGTGATTTGAGTGTAGATTATTGAACTGGTCACATCGTCTTTTCTTAAAACTGACGAAGGAGATTAAGTCGAGATCATAGTCTGATTCAGGGTTCGAGTCTGGAAAGGTTCTTCCTGAACTATCTTTCTCGAAGGGTAATATTTCAATTACTACTTTACTGAATTTCATTCATTGAGTATTTTGCTTAATTGAATTCAAAACTAGTCACGAATTCCTATGAGGAGTAAATTAGTCATTTATCTAAAATTTTGACTTCGATAGTTTTTCTGAATTTTCTCATCCATCCTAGAGAATATGAAACGGTATAATTTTCCTTCACTGAGTATTTACTTATTCATTTTCCAATATTCATGGGATTTAAACATAGGATTAAAGTGAACTCTTATTTTGATATAAAAAAATTTGTATGCATCTATTTATGCATAAAATCCAACTTCTATGGAAATAACCCTTTTATAAAAAAAGAAAATCCTTTTATGCATCTATTTATGCATAAAAATCAATATTGACGAAAGTAACACTTTTATAATAAAAAAATTCTTTTATGCATCTATTTATGCATAAAAATCAATATTAGTGAAAGTAACACTTTTACAATAAAAAAATTCTTGTATGCATCTATTTATGCATAAAAATCAATATTGATGAAAGTAACACTTTTATAATAAAAATTCTTTTATGTATCTATTTATGCATAAAAATCAATATTGATGAAAGTAACACTTTTATAATAAAAAAAATCTTTTATGCATCATTTTATGCATTAAAATCCATTTTGATGAAAGTAACACTTTTATAATAAAAAAATATTATTTATGCATCTATTTTTGCATAAAATCCATTTTGATGAAAGTAACACTTTTATAATAAAAACAATATTCTTTTATGCATTTATGCATAAAATCCATTTTGATGAAAGTAACAATTTTATAATTAAAAAAATACTCTTTTACGCATCTATTTATGCATAAAATCCATTTTGATGAAAGTAACACTTTTGTAATAAATAAAAAAATTAACCAATATGCATCTTTCTATGCATAGAACTTAAATCTAATGAAAATCACTCTTTTATAATAATAAAAAATAATCAATATGCATCTTTCTATGCATAGAATTTATATCTAATGAAAATCACTCTTTCTAATTAAAAAAATAACCAATATGCATCTTTCTATGCATAGAATTTAAATCTAATGGAAATAACACTTTTAGAATAAATATATTTCTACTATGCATTTTTCTATGCATATTTTTTGTGTGTGGTGAGATAAGACGTTTAATATTATCAATCACTGCTATGTGATGGGCCCTCTTTTGTTTCACTTTGTGCTTCTCTGTTGTTTGGAGTTGGCATATTTGCAATAGTTGCTACTCTAGGTGCCACGATCTTCTCTACTGCTTTAGGTGCTTCTCTAGTCATCCTATGATGCACTAACCATATGGTACTCTAGCTGCCCATGAATGTCTTCTTCTCATTGTGCAGCTATTGTTTGAGTTGAGGTTATCGTAGTGTGATGCTACTTTACACACATCATAGCACCGCCCAAGGCACCTTGACCATGTCTACTACTATAGTAGGTGTGTTATTTATTTACAAACTGCACGCTCTGGAAGGTCTGCAAATCACCTAAATCTTACTCTTGAAGCGCTTGGAATGTACTACTTAAAAATGCCTTGTAGTTTGGAATGTTGCTTGGAATCTACTACCTAAAAATGCCTTGTAGTTTTGATATGAAAGTTGAATGTTGTGCCTCTTCTCTAGCACTCATACATGTGCTTGAGCTATAGCTAGTCTCACTTCTTTTGGGATACTCACAAAAGCTAGAGAGAATAACATGCCTTAATCTGAAAACCTCCTAAACCTAATGTTCTTAATCACTTGCTAATAATGAGCTAGCACATCTAGGCTCTGATACCGTGTTAGAAATCATGAATCTAGGGTAGCTCATATTAAGAAAAAATACTAATACAAGATTGTGCTAGAGATTAAGCAATCACACAACAATAGGAATATAAACTTAATAATCTCATTGCATTAGAGTTTATCCAAGTACATCCTTTTATAGCTCTCATGGACCTCCCATCTCACAAGATGTGTGCACCCTAGTGCCAACCATGTGTCCATAAATTCTCACACTACATGTGCCTCCTTGCACTTTTCATGTGCTACCTTTTTAACCTTTGACTTCACCTTTTACAAATGACCATACATATCAACCTTTTCCAATGTACCCTTAGTCTATCCTTTTCTAATGTGCATGCTCCTCCCCTTGCTCTACTTATGTTGCACCCTCAAACATTGTATCTCCCAACATCCTCCTCCTAGCTCAACCTAACCCAACCTAGCCTTTGTTGAGCCCTCAATCATCTCTTCTCAGTCTTCTTTCCTCCCCCCTCATCCTCCCTTTCTCTTCCTATCCCAACCCGGCCTACCCCTCAATCCTCTCTCTTCGAACTCTTCTCTCCTCCTCCCTCCTCTTCTCATCCCCACCCGGCTTGTCTAGCCCTCAATACTCTCTCTCTCTCTCTCTCTCTCTCTCTCTCTCTCTCTCTCTCTCTCTCTCGTGCCTCCCCCTCTCTCTCTCTCACTCTGTCTCATCTTCCTCTCTCTTCTCCTCTTCTCTCTCTCTCTCTCTCTCTCTCTCTCTCTCTCTCTCTCTCTATCCCTGCCTCTCTCTATCCCTTCCTTTCTCTCCTCCTCTTCTCTCTCTCTCTCTCTCTCTCTCTCTCTCTCTCTCTCCCTCTCTCTCTCTCTCTCTCTCTCTCTCTCTCTCTCTCTCTCTCTCTCTCTCTCCCCATACCCTTTCTTTGTCTGTACCTCTTATTCATTGTCCTTGCAAACACAAAACTATCCTTGAGTGTTTTTCTATCACAAAGATGATATTAGTAGCCATTGAGAGAGAGAAAAAGAGAGGCCAACATGTAGTGTTGATTGCATTCTACAATTTGATATTAAGAATTGAATGCAAGAAAAATAGAGTACAAAAAAAAAGGGAGAAAGAGGGTGGATGGGGGGTAGAGAGCACTGAGCAAGATAATGAGAGAGAGAGAGAGAGAGAGAGATCCCCTCCCCCAACCCCAAGTTGTGAGCTTGCCACTTTGGGACTGGGAGAGGCACAAAAAAAGTTTTAAAAAAATGTGTTGCCCCTCCCCCACCCCTAAGTGGTGATCTTAGAACTTGGAAGGTGGGGAGGGGAATTTTATTTTTTATTTTTCATTTTTCATAAATAAATAGTTATAAAAAGTATATTTCCACTTCGGAGGAGAGAGAGAGAGAGAGAGAGAGAGAGAGAGAGAGAGAGAGAGAGAGAGAGAGAGAGAGATTTCCCCTCCCCCACCCCCACCCCCAAGTGGTGAGCTTGCCAGTTAGGGGGTGGGGGAGGGAAAAAAGGATTATATAAGGATATATATATATATATATATATATATATATATAGAGAGAGAGAGAGAGAGAGAGAGAGAGAGAGAGAGAGAGAGAGAGAGAGAGAGAGAGAGAGAGAGAGAGAGAGAGAGTGGTTTAAGAGGAAAAATAAAGAGAAAAGAGGGATAAAGTGGAGAGAGGAGAGAGATAAAGTGGAGAGAGGAGAGAGAAATAAGATAGAGGAGAGTTTTTTGAGAGGGGAGAGAGGGAAGAGAGAGAGAGAGAGAGAGAGAGAGAGAGAGAGAGAGAGAGAGAGAGAGAGAGAGAGAGAGAGAGAGAGAGTGGTTGATGAGGGAGAGAGGGAGGGGGGAGAGAGAGGGAGGGAGGGAGAGAGAGAGAGAGGAGAGAGAGAGAGAGAGAGAGAGAGAGAGAGAGGAGAGTGAAGTGAGGGCTGAGATGTAGGCTATAGTGGAAGGAGAGAGGATGAGGGGAGAAGACAGAGTGACCATGGGTAATGGAGAGAGAGTGGAGTGAAGTCGGGTTGTGCTGTTAGGAGGGAGGATGTGGGGGGGGGGGAGAGAGAGAGAGAGAGAGAGAGAGAGAGAGAGAGAGAGAGAGAGAGAGAGAGAGAGAGAGAGAGAGGGAGGGTGGGAGAGAGAGAGAGAGAGAGCGATAGAGATACAAAGAGAGAGGAGGGGCGGTGGGGGGAGAGAGAGAGAGAGAGAGAGAGAGAGAGAGAGAGAGAGAGAGAGAGAGAGAGAGAGAGAGAGATACTGATTGTATATGCATGAATGCATCTCTTTAAGTGGGTTAAGGGACTTAGACTGACTATGGCTGAGAATGACCTACGTAGCTCGTGCCTGAATTATCCTAGACTGAGGATATACAATGGGATCACGGCGTACGACAAATATCATCCTAAATGGAACTAATACTGTAAAACTGTTGCACTGATGATGATGAGCCTGCTTGTCACCATGCATTGCAGTGCAGAGTGCATGTGACAAGTGGGTGTTGATGCCCTTCGGAGTCTAGGTGCCAAGAACAAAAGTTGCCACCATCTTCACCGGCTGGAAAGACACCCAGCTGTGGTGGCAGACAGTTTCAGCTAGGCAGTGAAAGGGTCCGCAGATGAATCCACATGCCTAGGGGATAAGGTTGCGAGCTCTATCAAGTCCCCTTGACACACAAGGTTTTTGGAGCTGGTTTGGATGAATAGTGATAGTTTGTCCTAATGCAGAGATGCTCTAAGTGGGAGCGAATGTAGGTCTCCAAGTAAGACCACTTTTGTATATACGCCCATCCTTCTAGGGCTAACTTATCTTTGTACATTGACACAATCTAATACACTTTGTGTTGTGTGCATTCTTGCTTCTTCTTCTCCAAGCTTTGTGTGCTTTCCTGCAACCCTAATTCCAACATTTGGTATCAGAGCAGGCATCAGCTCCCAGGGCTACGTCGCCAGCACCCTCCGACTCACGTTCTCCGATTGAGGTGAGTTTTCACGACAGCTTCCAGGTCCCTATACTCTGCAAATAGGCCCGTAGGGCTTTGCGTTCTCAGAATTCGCATCTGAGGTCGTTTCGGGCTCCGTTTTTGCATTTCAAGTTCTGCACAGGTGTTTTCGTCATTTTCTGCAGAAATTTTGACAGTGCAGTTTTCTGCAAAACAGGCATACGTATTCTATTGTGGACCGTGCTACATAGCACGAGTTGTTTTTTGTTCAGTCTTTGCTTCATTACAGGCAGCTTTTGCATCAGTTTCAGTCAGTGGCCATGGCTGATAACAGTAATGATGTATTTCGCATGTTGTCTGCTGAAGACAAACTGGATGGAGATAGCAACTACCCACTTTGGGCATACATGATGCAGCATGTTTTGGTTGCAAAAGGAGTGTGGAATATTGTGCAGGGTACGGATGTACATCCAGGTTCTGTGGATATAGGATCTGTTGAGGATGTTGCAGGTTCTAGCAGCTCTACTATTGCTGCTGTTTTACCCACTGCTGAACAAGCTCGTTGGGATGGTAAAGATGCGCAGGCTCATGCCTTGATTGCACTTTCTGTCAAACGTAACATCACCCCACATATTCGTTCAGCTAAAACAGCAAAACAGGCTTGGGATATTCTAGCTGGTTTGTATGCAGGTCGTAACGAGGCAAAAATCGCTTACCTGCGTAAAGAGCTAGAATTGAAGATTATGCAGGAAGATGATGACATGAATGTTTTTCTTGCTGAGATTAAAGATCTCAAAGAACAGTTGATTTCTGCAGGTGAGATTATTCCTGATCATTCTCTTGTGCAGACTGTTCTTGATGCTTTACCTGAGACATATCAGACTTTTGCTTCCACGTGGAGACTTCTTAATGAGGACAGACCTGATGCTGTCAAGTATGATACTTTAGTCAACAAGCTCTTGCAAGAAGCGCAGTCCAGGCAAAACAGGGCCAGGCAGCGTGCAGTTGATCAAGCATTTATTGCTGCCCAGCAGTAGAGAAGAAGTGGCAAGGCAGTCCCTTCCACTGTTTCTTCTCCTATTAGTAGGTCTGCAACTTCTTCTCCTTCCACAGGTAGCAACAATAAGTCTGAGAAGGCTCTTGATAAAGGCAAGAAAAAGACCAGGTGCAACTATTGTAAGGCAAATGATCATGTCATTAAGAATTGCCCTAAACTAAAGGCTAAAGAGGCAAAGAAGAAAGAGTTAAATGCAGCCACAATAGCGGATGCTTCTACAAATGCAGATTTTGCAAATGTTGTGCAGGATACAGAATGGGCGTTTAGCGTGTATTGCCAGTATGACCCATCTGTACATGATGCATGTTTGGCAGTTTCTGTTGACTCTCATGTTTGGTATTTTGACAGTGGTGCTACAAAGCACATTACCTCGCATCGTGATATGTTCACTTCTCTTGAGGCTGTCCCTAATGGGAATACTGTCACATGTGCCAATAATGCTTCTTACCCAGTGAAGGGCATTGGTAAAATTATGCTTACTGCTGCAAATGGCAGCGCTTTCACACTTTCAGATGCTTTGTATGTGCCAGGGATAAAGAAGAATCTATTGTCTGTCTCTGCACTTGCTAGACTTGGATTTGTAATCAAATTTGTGGATGACAGATGTACTGTTCATGATTTGACTTCTGGTGATACGATTATTGTATCTGGCACCTTGTTTCGTGGGCTGTATAGGCTCAATTCTTATGACAAGTGTGTGGAAGATTCAGCAAATGCAGTTTCTGATGAAAAGGCAGTTTCAGATGCAAAACTATGGCATGCTCTTTTGGTCATCTGAACTTTGCTAGTTTGCTGCGTTTGCAGAAATTTGATATGGTTGCTTCATTGCCCCCTCTTGAGGCACCATTGAAACATGTTTGTGAAGGCTGTATTTTGGGCAAAATGCAGCGTTCTGCGTTTCCAAAGGATGGTTCTGTGCGGGCCACTTGCAAATTGCAGCTTGTACATAGTGATGTATGTGGGCCTATGCAAACTCCGTCATTTGGTAAACACTTGTACTTCGTGACTTTCATTGATGATTACTCAAGGCATGCATGGGTATATCCACTGAAGGCAAAGTCCGAAGTGTTTTTGTGCTTCAAACAGTTTTTTCTTATGGCTGAAAATGTATCCAATTGTACTGTGGGCACCCTCCGTACTGATCGAGGGGGGGAGTACATGTCTAAAGAGTTTGATGCATTTCTGGCTAGTCGTGGGATAAAACACCAATGTACAGTGCCGTATACCTCTCAGCAAAATGGTGTTGCTGAGAGGAAGAACAGGTCACTTATGGAGATGGCACGATGTATGGTCAAGAGCCAAGCTTTGCCACATGCGTTTTGGCTTGAGGCTGTCATGTGTGCTGCATATGTACTCAACAGGTGTCCCACTAAGGCCTTGCAGTCTATTACTCCATACGAAGCTTGGCATGGCAGGAAGCCTTCTATTGGTCACTTGCGTGTCTTTGGTTGCTTGGCCTATGCTTTAGTGCCTGTGCAACAACGCAGAAAATTGGATGATAAGGCTGTCAAATGCATTTTTGTTGGTTATAGTGCTGAGAGCAAGGGTTACAGATTGTATCATCCGCAGTCAAAGCGTATCTTGATTAGTCGAGATGTTGTTTTTGTGGAAGATGCTGTGCAGCCCTTGTTATCATGTACCAAAGAGACAGGTGTAGGCTCACGGGATGTATTTGATACGTTGTTGCCTCTCTTTACAGGTGGGAATTCAAATGTAAGTCCTAATGAGGCAAATATTCAGCCTATGCAGATTTCAAACGACATCATAGATCAGCCTATTTCTGATGCAGATTTACAGGATGTAATTCATGAGGATAGGGCTGAAAATGAGCAGGCTAGAGGTATGCCTAAATGGCTGGTGCAAACCTTGCGTGATAGTAAGATTGATGCACCTATTACTAGTCGTACTCGTTCAGGTTTTCAGCATGCCTCTTATGCATCAGATTGTTATGCTTTGGCTGTGTCTAGTATGTGTGAAGAGGAAGAACCTCTTTCATTTGATGAGGCACAAAATTCAGAAAACTGGTTGGCTGCAATGCAAAGTGAATATGATGCTATAATGAAGAATGGTACATGGTCTTTGTGTGATTTGCCTATTGGTAAAAAGGCCATTGGATGTAAGTGGGTTTTTAAATTGAAACGAAAGCCAGATGGTAGTGTTGATCGCTATAAGGCTAGACTTGTTGCAAAGGGTTATGCTCAAGAAAAGGGCATTGATTTTGATGAGACCTTTGCTCCCACTTGTCGTATGACTACCATTCGTAGCATTTGTGCATTGGCAGCTCATAATGGTTGGAATGTACATCAGCTGGACATAAAGACTGCGTTCTTGAATGGAGATTTGCATGAGGAGGTGTATGTATCGCAGCCTCAAGGTTTTGTTCAAAGAGGGCAGGAAAACAAAGTGTGCAGGTTGAAAAAGGCTTTATATGGTTTAAAGCAAGCTCCACGAGCTTGGTATGAAAAGATACATGCATATTTGACTGCACATGGGTTTCAGAATAGTCCAACAGAAAGCACTTTGTATGTTAAACGTGTGGATGGTGTACATCTAATCATTGCTCTCTATGTCGATGACATGCTGCTCACAGGACCAAATGAGAGTCATATTGCTGATTTTAAGGCCGATTTGAATGCCTCTTTTGAAATGTCAGATTTGGGGCATTTGCATCAATATTTGGGAATACAATTTAAGCAGTGTGATGGAGGTATTGCTTTGTGCCAGACAAAGTATATTGAGACATTGTTGCGGAGATTTGGCCTTGAAGACTGCAAGCCTATTGCTACTCCAATGGAGACAGGTTTGAAGTTGAGTCTTCATGATGCTGGAGATCACTTTGATGTCACACTCTATCAGACAGCTGTTGGTTGCCTCATTTATGTATGCATTACGAGGCCGGACATTCAGTTTGCAGTCTCACAGGTGAGCAGGTTTATGCATAGCCCAGGGTCTCAGCATTGGAAGGCAGTTAAACGCATCTTTCGCTACTTGAGTGGCACCATACATCTTGGGTTGTTTTATCCCAAGGGGGGATCGTTGCCACCATATTTACATGCTTTTTCGGACTCAGATTGGGCTGGTTGCTATGACACAAGAGTGTCCACAAGTGGTTTTTGTTTCATGCTCGGTAGCTCATGCATATCTTGGTTGAGCAAGAAGCAACCTACTGTGGCCACTTCTAGTTGTGAAGCTGAGTACAGGGCAGCTTTCACAGCTACGGTTGAATGTGTGTGGCTCAGACGGCTTATGGCTGACTTGGGTGTTGGACAGGAGTCTGCCACCTCTATCTTCACTGACAGTCAGAGCGCATTGGCAGTTGCGAGAAACCCAGTTTTTCATGCTCGCACAAAGCACATTGAGGTGCATTATCACTATGTCAGGGAGAGACTCTCAGCAGGAGAGATCAGCTTGGCCTATGTGCCAACACAGGACAACCTCGCCGATCTTTTCACAAAGGCGCTTCCTCGTGAGAAGTTCGAAGCTTTCCGCAAAGCTTTGGGCTTGCTCCCCTTTGTGGATTGATCTACTTCGGGCATGGCACTCCCCTATACATGAGTGCCAGCTCTCGTTCACACCATCACTCCCAGGGGGGATTTGTTGCCATATATATAGGCAGTGATGTGTGTGAACACACTTAGGACCGCCGGGGCACTTTTTCCCTCTTTAGGAGGTTTTTTCCCCCGGCTTGTATATACGCCCATCCTTCTAGGGCTAACTTATCTTTGTACATTGACACAATCTAATACACTTTGTGTTGTGTGCATTCTTGCTTCTTCTTCTCCAAGCTTTGTGTGCTTTCCTGCAACCCTAATTCCAACAACTTTGCAATGGCCTTGTGTCCATGTGAAATGAGCCATCAAGCTCTTTGTAGCTGGAATAATCAAGCTCCAGACTTGCTGCTGGTGAGGCCTAGCTGACGGCATCCGTGAGGCAAAGGTAGTGAACAAACGGAGAAGCCAATGACTAGGTCCCGAATGGTGTTAGCCTCTAAGAAACTGTCTCAAACTGTGTTGGGGGCCACACTCAGTGGGAAGGAGAAGACAGCAGCCCCTACATCATGCTTGGTACATTGGGAATACTAGACAGACTTGAAGGGGGGCCGCCACCTCAACAGTGTTATCATGCAAGCAAATGACAGACTCAGCCAAATTAATTCAAGGATACTTTTTTACCACATCAAAGGGAAGAATTCACTTGCAACAAAAACTTGGCAAGGTTAAGCAAGATCCTTAAAGAAAAATATCCTCAGCAAACATATAAGCCATCTTTGCCAACCCACAAATCCTCGCTCACTGTAGAAATGGTGGCGGCAATACAGCCTTATAGTAGGGAAGATGACATTCGGTAAACAAAAGGCCAACATCAAATCTGCAAAAGAAAAATGGGAGAATATTATGGATATGTTCCAAAAGATGAAGCTTTCCAGGAGGATCAACAAATCCCAAAAGACGGATGAAGCCATAATATCAGGTTTGAACCCAAGACTTGATTTTGAAATAGTTAAAGACTTGTCTTTAGATTCAAAAGACAAAAAAGCCGCAACATTCATGTTACAAGAAGCCCCTTCTACCATCAATTTTGCAGAAGGTGATACTGGATGGAGAGAATACATCTCTCATGAAGGCGCAAATGGTAGAAAGCTCCATGGAGAAGATATAAATAATATCACAAGAAGAGCTCTCTACATCCAAAATGACCAACCTATTTTCCGAGTTGCATGGGTAATAGATGATGAAGATATGGGAGAAGGAAAATCCCTCACATTCAGTTGTTGGGGGGGAAGAGAAAGTCGACGACTCTGAAAGGGTCTTTGACTACAACAAACGGCTTGCAAAAGCTAAACTCATCATGAGCAACAATGGAAAGGTCAATATGGAAGTAGTTCCCTTTGAGAAAGGAGAGCCATCAGCAAAGCTACTAAACAAAGGAGAACTGTAATCAATAAACCTAGATGGGCATACAAAGCAACAAGCCAAAGAAGTCCTTGACAAAATGACTACATATTTCTTCAGAAAAACTTCCATCAATCAGAAAGATCAAAATCAGGTAATGCTCACCCTACTCACCTTCTTTGAAGGAAATCTAAGAACATGGTGGTACAAGCTTCCTATAGAAACACAAACCATAGAGATGGGAAAAGGGATAACCTCTCTTGAGAAGCTTCTACTCCGAATGTTTTTTGAAGAAGCAATTGATGAGAAGGAACACTATAGAAATCAGTTCTGGAGGAGAATGAAGTGATGTGATCTAACAAGAATCAATGAATATTGGGATAATATTCAACACTTGATCTACCAAGACAGCTATGGAATGATCCCCCGCCAAGCACTACATAAAATCTTATCCAAAGGAGTTTTCAGAAAAGGTTGTTAAAGATCTTCAAACCACAGAAGATGAAACAAATAACAAAGGTCTTGAGCAGCTTCAGAACATGACATTTGGAGAAGTGCATAGGCACATCCTCCTCACTCTCCAACAAATGTGCAAAGATAAAAGGGCATTAAAGATGATGAAGAGTTATAATGAAAGCACAAACCTTCCAGGAAAGCTTTGTGATACTTGGAATGAATCTAGAAACTATGGATACAAGTTTGGAACAAAAAGTTGCTCTTGCAAGAAGTCAAACAAAGCAAAGCACAAAGCCTTCAAAGGACAAAAAAGATTTTTCAAAAGAAAACCATTCAGAAGAGTCTTTAAAAGGAAGCAGTAAATATAGGGGATGCATGCTTTCTCTGTGTGGCAAGAAAGGCCACTATGCAAAAGATTGCCCTAAGGCAAGTAAAAAGAAGGTAAAGGCTCTCCTTGTTGCAAAAAATGTAGAGTATGAATTGGTCCAAATAGATTCGGAACTTGCAAGAGATATCTCCGTGGACGTCCTCAAACAGACTACTTGGATTCAAAAGAAGAACCAACTCTTCCACCGTCGTCTACAGAAGAAGAATCCTCCTTCGACTTTGGAGAAGAACTAGTAAAAACTGTCAGGATCAATGCATTCAGAACTAAACCTCAGTTTCCTAGTCCTGAAATGCAAAAATGGAAGCAAATCGAGCATCAACAGGGAAGAACTGGTGGACATTGGAAGCAAAAGGAGCATCAGCAAAAAGGAAGCACTGGTGGACATGGTGGAAATAACAATAACCACCATTGGGAAACACCCGACTACAATGAGAATTCCTCTACAACAACCGATCTTAGAAACAGTAGTACAAACAACTGAAGAACTACTGCAAGACAATCAGATGACTTAGATGAAGAGGAATGTTCTAAAAAGAAGAAGAATGATCTCACCCTATAGCAGGTAGCACAAATAAAGAAAGGATTTTCTTGGAGCAGAGATGAATCTCCACCCAGACTGCCAGTCAAAGCGAAAGGAAAATTCTAGAGCAACACGAAAGAAGTGATAAAGCTTAAAGCATAATTGGGTGAGCAATGAAAAGAACTGAGACAAGTAACCTACTACTACAACCATTCCATAGTGGATAATCAATCATCTGCCCAGGATAATATGCAGCTAAAGGAAGAACTTGCAAAGTACAAAAAGGCACTTTCCAGAGAGCAATCTCGACTGACTACTAAAAAAGAATATTGAACTCCTGGCTAAAATGGAGCTACTAAAAATACAACGCACATAAGCACTGGCCAATTCCTTTAAAACTAGTATCAAGATGGATCTCTCTTGATCAGATAATTCTCCGAACAAGGTCAAAACAGAGTGTGCGCTTTTGCCACACGAGTCGTAGCTGGGGACTTGCCGAACACCGTATGCGAGCCACAAATGGCTACAAGCATACAACCAGGAAAGCAAGCTCAAACAGAATGCAAAGGTGTGTCACTCACCGCTAAAACCGTCGCCGTGAAGGATTCTTGCGTTGCAGTGAAGGAGGAGCCACCGTCGCTACTCTATCGCCTCGCCGCCGCCGTGCCGCTACACAGTGCTCTCTCACTCTCTCACTCTCTCTCTCTCTCTCACACACACACACGCAAGAGAAGGAAACCAAGAAGATAAGGCAAGAGCACTCTTGAATTCAACACATGAGAATGAGGGTTTTAGGGTTACATTTGACTCTTATAGGTGACTTGGCCATTCACACATGGACGCCCATACATGGCCGACCGATCCTAACCCTTATCCTACTGATATTCAAGGTGCGCCTCTCATCGGCGATCACCCAATCCCTTTATCCTTTGCATATGGTACCGACAAGCCCAGCCCATGACTCAGAATACTTAATATTAATTACATGACGTAAAACATAGTACATCTCAATGTCCGTCATAGGTTAACATGCCCCCCTTCCTGATGTAGATTCCGTCCTCGGAAGCTATGGTATGGTAAGCTCGATAGGGTTTGTTGTGGTAGACCGTCTGCAAAACAGGGAAGTAGAGTGAAAGTATGCTGGAATTCAAAAGATATAAAGTGTAATAAATTTAAGCATGTTAGACCATAATGGATGTTGCTATGAGAACTTAGTTTAAGGGGTCACATGAATGAGCTAGTGTAGCTATTAACAGGAGTTTAAAATTATTGAAAGTAAATCAAGAGTTAGCAAGGTGTCAAAGGTTAATCAAAGTTTATAAGTGGCCTAAGTCAAGGAAAATAACCAAGCTTAATAAATAAACAGATGACCACAATGTGTCTACTCTAAGAACAAGTTAATACCACGAGCCTAGGGACACGAGAACATCAGAGTTATAGGAGCCTTTTGCCTTTATTTCTTTATGCACGTGACAATTTTTACACATAATGGCGACCTCCCTAAGGCAAAACTAACATCGATCCTGGTACCATGTTTAACACAAAGCATTATCCAGGAATCTATTAGTTTACCTTAGGCAAGGCTACCCCCCCTACCAACCAAGGCTACCCCCCCTACCAACCAAGGCATCGGTCTGGAGTAGAATACTCCTCACCTACCAAGTGTCAATAAGGCGATAGGCCAACATTAGAGTACATAATAGACTTGTATTGCCATTTATTGTAGGCTTTTTTTTAAAAAAAAATATTTCTTTTGATCTTCGCTCCTGAACTATAATTTGTCTTGCATCCTTTCGACAAAGGGGTAAAAACTATGTCCTAGAGGTCAACATACACACAGCCAGTTGTTTAAACATTACGATGGTTTTAACCCTAGACTTAAGACAATCGTATTCCAAGGTTAACTAAAGACTGCATGCATTCTCAAGAATATATCCAATAAGGTTAAACTCATTAATGATTCACACTAGCACGTCAGGCAACTTTAAAAACTAAGTAATCTTTGACAAGTTCCATGTGGTCATTCCTTCAGTTCATGCAATTAATTGAACAGTAAAAATGAAAGAGAGTGGGCATGGAAGAATTACACCTATATTTTGGAGATCTCCTTGATTCGATGAGAGAAATGCCCGCAATTTGATGAGATATTTATGTATGAGCGTTGCGGCTATCTCAAGACTTGAAAGCGAACCCACCTCAAACTTTTCAACCTGTACAATCAACTAAAAAGCACTATACCTCAAGAGGCACATCAGTGTGAAAAAATAAAGACTCGTTTAAGGACTCCAAACTAGAAACAACTTGAAAACACTAACCTACCTACCAGTCACCACACTACTACTGAGGATATGGTAAGAGGATGTTGTAGAGTCCTGGCGCTAGCCCTAAGGCTAAGCCTCTATCCACATCATCCAAATAAATAAAGTCAGTCTCAGTGTAGTGCCATGAGTTTCATCCGTCCATTCATCATCGTCAGATATATCGTTTTCGTTTTCCCATCCACATAAACTCATCAAGAATGTAACCATGCGAGGATAGTCATCTTGTGGAAAAGGAAAGCATTGGGCTATCGGGGATATTTCCTCTACGGAGTAGGGGTCAGTCATGGTCAATAGGCGAATTAGCCATTCTAATTCCTCAACATTTTCCTCTCTGGCTAGTACATCTATATGATTCCATTCAGTTTCAATTACAGGATAGCACATGTGAAATATCTGAGAAAGGTACAGATGATACCTCTCACCAAAGGTGGGAGTGGATGAAGTGTATGATGATCGTGCATTTGCCATATCTGCAAACACAGATATAGCATCAGCAGGTTTATGACAGGTCAATCTAGTTCCTGATTGTATATACGGATATTGCTGCTCTTAATGTGCTCTTGCTCTTTTTACTATTTTTTTCTTTTTTTTTCTTTTCTTTTCTATGTATGAAGCTATATATATACATCACCTTGAATTTGGCAATTACATGGTCAAGGGAGAAGGTTAAGGAGGAAGCATTAGAATGTCGAGCGTGAGTACATGCTCCCCCTTTCCTTGGGTAGATCATATTTTTTGCAATGATGTTGCAGCCTCTTGGAACCAATTTGTCCAGCCAGTCATAGGTTGTGATGTGGGCAGATAGCTTTTTATGACCCTTGTGGCCACATCCAACTGCAGAGATGGTAGTGTACGCTCCCATTGACGAATGGAGGAAATGATTTCCGATGATACTTTTACAAAGGGAGACATAGACTCATTGGTCTCTTGTTGGGTGTTGACAAGAGTAGGTGTAGAGCATGAAGAAACTTCTATATCAACGTGTGTTTGGCATGAGGAGCTAGAAGCTTCATGTGGCTCCTCCCTTCCTGAGCTAGGTGGTATTGATCAATATCGTTTGGGAATCC
The DNA here is from genome assembly GCF_041138505.1 of Cibotium barometz. Classification (NCBI taxonomy): domain Eukaryota; kingdom Viridiplantae; phylum Streptophyta; class Polypodiopsida; order Cyatheales; family Cibotiaceae; genus Cibotium; species Cibotium barometz. The sequence continues at coordinate 29,446,113 of NC_141099.1, read as the reverse complement.
AAACTAGCTCTGGAAGAAGTGGTGCGGAGCACTCTGTTACCTTTCCTTTACCACGGTCTTGAATTGTCGCAACATTTGGTTTGTAAGGTTTTACAGGTGATGTAAAGGGATTCAGCTTATGTTTAGGGACACATACTCTATACGGTCCCTTACCAGCATATTTGAGCTTCTTCTTTTCGTTATGCACTCCATACATCAGGACTTTATCCCCAACCTTGATGTCCTTGTCCTTCAGGTGGCGATCAAACCATTTTTTCCTTCTATCCTTCTCCACAAGGGCATTGTATACAGCCAATTGTCTTTCTTCGTTTAGCCGCTCAAGGATATATAGACGCTCTACTAAGGGATTACCATCCCAACCCTCTTATGTAGCAACACAAAGACTAGGAATGACAAATTCCCACGGCATGACCGCTTCTTGGCCATATACCATTTTGAATGGTGTGCAATTAATAGCCACTTTGTACGCAGTACGATAGGCCCATAAAGCTGTCGTAAGCTTTAGATCCCAATCTGTGCGATGAGCTTCAACTGTCTTTGTCAAAACAAAGATTAAAGTCTTGTTGGTACTCTCGGCTTGGCCATTCGCTTGCAAATAGTAAGGAGTAGATTTATGATGGGATATCATGAAATTTGTTGTGAGCTCCTTAATCACTTCATTTATAAAATGTGTACCATTGTTGCTCACAAGTTCAAAAGGACAACCGAAGCGTGTGATTATATTTTCAAAGAGGAATTTGGTTGTTGTCCTTGCATCTGCCTTATGGGTTGCCTTCGCTTCAGCCCATTTGGTCATATAGTCAGTGGCCACAATAATATAGCGAGATTGTGTGTTTCGGGCCGCTGGGCTAATTGGACCTACAAAGTCTAAACCCCACTTTTCAAATGGTTGGTTTACTTTTATTGGATGTAGGGGCATCTGATCCTTCCGCTGGGGTTTCTTGTATCATTGGCATTCATCGCAACCCTTCACAAAGAGTGATGCATCTTGGAACATAGTGGTCCACCAATACCCTGATTGTAAGATCTTTCGCGCAGTTAAGTCTCCTGAGAAGTGACCACCGGCTACACCCATATGTGCCTCTTGCAAAATGTATAGATACTCATCCTCTCGGGCACAACGCCTAAGAACGTCATCCTTTCCTCTTTTATAAAGAGTCCCGGCTATCAAGCAATAGGGTTCGCATTCTTTGATCAGCTTTCGAGCTAGATCTTTACGAAGCTCCTTGGGTGGAAAGCCATTAACCAAAAAGTTAACAATCTTCTCACTCCATTCAGGCATTGTCTCCACCATGAACAGGGAAGTGTCAGAAAAGTCATCATCAACCCCCGTAGGAGCTTCACCATTAGGTATGCGAGACAAATGATCAGCCATGACATGTTTTTGCCAGGTCTCACAACAACAGTGAAATCAAACTCAAGAAGAATCAATAGCCATCGTGTGATTCTTCCTGTGGAGCATGGTTTGTTTACCAGATACAACAATGCTTGATGATCCACATAGAAAACAAACTTGGTGGCAAGGAGGTAATAACGAAATTTCTTTACTGCATATATCATTGCCAACCCTTCTCGCTCCGTAGTGGTGTAGTTCATCTCAGCATCGTTCAACTGGCGCGACTGGCAAAGCTAATGGGGTAGTCTAATTTGTGTTCTCCAGGTTGAGTTAACACACACCCACAATAGCAAAGTTTGATGCATCAATATGCACATGGAAGATTAAATCCTAGTTAGGCATTCGCAAGATTGGAGCACTCGCCAAGGCCTTCTTTAATAGCTCATATGCACAGTCACAATCTTCAGTCCAAATAAACTCGATGAGAAGCTTATACAATGGTTGAGCTACCTCGGTGAAGAATAGAATAAACCTTCGATAATAACCAACATGGCCCATAAAGCGTTGGACTCCTTTATAGTTGGGTGGGGGCAATTCCAGAATGACCTTGATTTTACTCTCGTCAGTGGAAATCCCATTTTTGGACACTATATGCCCTAAGATAACTCCGTGTTTAACCCAAAATTGGCATTTGAAAGGATTTAATGAGATACGATATAATCTACACCTTTCAAATATTTTTCGTAAACACATCAAGTGCTCGTCCCAAGAGGAATGAACACAAAGATCACCTAAGAAAGCTTCACAAAATTCCCGTAGATATTCCTTAAAGGCCGTGTTTATCAATCGTTGGAATGTTGCAGGTGCATTGGTCAAGCCAAAAGCCATGACGCGAAAGGCAAACACTCCAAATTCCGTGATAAATGCTATTTTAGCTTGGTCCTCTACTGCAATTGTGATTTGATTATAACCAGAGTACCCATCTAAAAAGCTATATGCCTCCTTGCCTGCAACTCTTTCAAGCACATGTTCAGAATATGGTAAGGGGTAATGATCCCTTCCGGTGGCTGCATTAACCTTTTTGAGATCAACGCACACTCTAAGTTTCCCGATCTTCTTTGGTACGATGACTATTGGAGAAACCCATTTTGAGTGCTCAATAGGGTATATGAATCCACATTTTACAAGCTTTTCAATTTCCTCTTGTACAATCTTTGCGTACTTAGGATTCATTGGGTAGGGACGTTACTGGACTGGTTTAGCGGTGCTAATCATTGGAATCGTGTGTTGCATCCACAGAGGGTGGGAACCCCTTCATATCATGATATGTCTAAGCAAATATGTCCTTGAATTCCTTGAGAAGCTTCTTAAGTGCAGCTTCTTCCGCCGTTTGGGTGAGGTCTTGAGCAATAAAAACTGGTTTAGACTCCTCACCCGGATCTGCTAAGTCTATCTCCTTAACTACCACAGGGCCATCGTAGACATCGCTACTCCCATTGGTAGGCGTTCGTTGGGCTTTTGTGTAGACCACTTTACGTTCCCCTGTGGTGAATGATTTGAAATGCTCGGGTGCGGGGTGTAAGTCTACTGGTTCTTGTTGTGCCAGGTTTTTTTCTTTTAATTCCGCATCCTTTTGTTGCTAAGCTAACTCTTGGTTTTGCCGCCTTCTCGCAGTACGACTTAGATTTGGCTTCTCTTCGATTTCTGATTGGGTGACGTCATGAGATTGCGGAATACACCACATGACACTTTGGAGGTATTGTCCCCAATTATCTGCTAACTTCCGCGATGAGCGTCAATAGCTCCTACATAACTAAGCCATTCTGCAGTGCGTACATTAGCTCGATAGCGTACATTAGCAGTGCGTACATTAGCTCGATAGCGTTGGCGCTTATGTCTCGTTTTCTTCTTACCAAGTTTTTGATTTTTGTTTTTGTCAGATTCAAACTTGGTCGATCTTCACTTGTGTCCCCCTCACTTTCGGATGAATTGTAGGAGGTCACTGTCCTAGGCCTTGAGCACCTTGCTTCCACATTTGGGTGAATATTTGATTCATCCCCCCCATCAGGCTCAGAGTTAGTTTCTTCTTGAGATTCAGACGACTCAGAGTTACATTGGTCAGAGTCCTCGCTACTTACAGTGTCAGTGGAGTTTGCCGCTTTCTCGCCATCAGGAGTCCAAGTGCATAACACCTATCATGTTTATTGGCACTAACGGTGGCATATCTTGCCCCTCAGGTGTTACCCAACTTGTGTCTCTATTTCCTCATGTGTCTATGGTTGCCGCTAGGTGTACCCAATCCACGTTATCCGACTCAGTCATACCCGGTAGGACATCCATATAAGGAGAATCTTTTTCATCATCAGTCTCTTTTTTGCATGTATAGCAATACCTTAATGGGGCTGAGTGAATAGTGGTATCCGATCGATTATCGATGATAACCTTGCTTCCTAAGGGATGTGCATGACCATTCTCAAGATCAACTCGAATGACAGAGTCCTAGAATTGTAGGTAGACATCGTTTTTCGACTAGTCATGCACCATTTGTGCTTCCCTCATGAAAGGACATCCTAAGATCATTTGATATGACATAGGATGCTTGGAGAAATCCATTACAATGAAGGTATGTCTTACCTTGTATCCCAGAACCTTGATCTTAAGGTCCCTTAACATTCCAATAGGTTTAGCTATAGTTCCGTTTGCCATCTTAACCACTGTGTTTGTGACTTCGAGGTGAGGTCTTCCCATAGATTCCCAATAGTTTTTAGTCACAATGCTCACGCCCGCACCACCATCAAGGATTCCCTTTAAAGTTAATCCCTTGGTAGTAATGGGGAGGGTCGCATTAGATTCATCACCTTCAAAGTACTATCCCAACTTGTTTGACAGGTATTTCAACGACCGAATCTTCATCTAGGTTGGGTTGTAGATCCCAATGTTCCCCTTCATCTTGAAGTGTGGTAGCCCCGCCTTTAGTTCTCCATTGAGAAATGCCCGAAGAGCTAAGAATAGCTCAGGATCTCCGTATAATTTGGATATGATCGTGGTTCTGATTTCAGAGGACATGAAATCCATTAGCTTAGACACATTCAATGGTACTTTTTGAGACATCGCCCCTTGACTAGGGACTGGTGAAGATGGAATCACTTCCTCTTCGATGGGGTCAAGCATTCCCTCACTAAACATTCTTTCAAGAAAAAAGGGTGTTTGCCCACTTCTTGATGTCCTATCCTCACTTTCTTCCCGAATGATACTAGGTATAGCTAACGGTTTTTGGTTCCTGTGAGGCTGAACTTGTGTAGGAAACATTGTCTGGAATTTTGATTTTTCTCGGGTTTGTTTGGCTCCAGTTCTCTGTGTGTTTCTTCCACCAAACCCCTTAAGTGTTGCACTTGTTCAATCTCCTCAACTGGGTTCGGGTAAGTTTCAATCTTTTTCTTGAGGGTCTTTGGCCCACGTGGCTTGTCTTGGGGAATCTCAGTCAGTTTGGGTGGTCGATGAAAAGATGCAGGGGGGAAAAGAGCTTGAGCTCTTGCAAGCACACACACACACTCACAAAACCCTAATAGAGAACACACAAGGTGAGAGGCTGAAATCTTCTTCTTCTCTACTCAACACTCAACACACCATATACAAGATAAGAGTACACATAATATGAAAGGTACTCAACCAATACATACACGGGTTCTCTATAGTGTGAACCCGACTAAATGAGCTGGCGCTATAACTATGCCAGTCTCTAGAATGGCTGTCACACAGCCTGTCATCCCACTGGCTGCATATCTCCCATGATCTCACCAACCATGCCCAGTGGTGTAAGTGTGGGGCCTATCCCCCAGTCAGTGGCCACCGCCTCACTAGACGAGCTCGATATCTCAACACTCCCCCTCGAGCTCAACTCCATCTCATGTACACCAAGCAAAACCCTGAATCTGCGGAGCTTCTCTGTACCCAATGCTTTGGTGAAGATGTCAGCTACCTGATCCTCTGTGCTGACATAAACAAGGTCAAGGTCTCCTGCCACGACCCTCTCTCTGACGAAGTGGTAGTGGACCTCTATGTGCTTCGTACGAGCATGAAAGACTGGGTTCCTGGCCAACTGTATACTGCTAATGTTGTCACAGAAAATGACAACCTGTCTATCCACTGATAGACCCAAATCTGCAAGTAGCTTTCTCAACCAAGCTACCTCACATGCTGCCATACAGCTCCTTTGTACTCGGCCTCTGTACTCGATAGAGCAACCGTAGGCTGCTTCTTGCTGCTCCAAGTCACAGCAGCACTCCCCAAAGAAAACATGAAGCCACTGGTAGATCTTCTGTCTGAGATACTACCAGCACAATCAGCATCTGTGTACCCATGTACACATATCTCTGTCCCAGTCTCATAGAATAGTCCACAATGCAAAGTAGACTTCACATACCTCAGTATGCGTCTCACTGCATCCAAATGCGGTTTCCGTGGAACCTGCATAAACTGACTCACCAACCCAACAGCATAGCTCAAATCTGGTCTGGTGATCGTCATGTAGATTAAACTTCCTACTATGCGTCTGTACATAGTAGGATCCTCCAAGATCTCTCCTGAATCTGCACTCAACTTGCCATTCTGATCCAATGGCATAGAAATAGGCTTACAGCCTGTCATACCATACTTGGACAACATGTCCAAGCCATACTGTCTCTGCAGTAATCCAATACCATGTGGTGACCTAATCACCTCAATGCCCAAGAAATATCTGAGCTCCCCCAGATCCTTCATCTCAAACTTCTGTCTAAGCAAGATCTTTACATCAAAGATCTCTGCATCATGGTCCCTCGTAATGATCAAGTCATCTACATAGATGACAACAAGCACAACTCCTCTATCACCATGTCTCACATACAATGAGAAATCTGCATTGGCTACATGAAAGCCAATAGTGACAAGATATTCAGAAATCTTGTCAGACCATGCTCTTGGTGCTTGCTTTAAGCCATACAAGGCTTTCTTTAACCTACAAACATGCTCGGGGTGACCCACATCCTCATATCCAGGTGGCTGCAACATATACACCTCTTCTTGCAAATCCCCATGCAAGAATGCATTCTTTACATCCATCTGATGTAAAGACCATTGTTTTGACGCAGCCACTGCTATCACAACTCTCACCGTTGCCATCTTGGCAACTAGACTGAAAGTTTCCTCATAATCAATCCCATATGTCTGCGCATATCCTTTGGCTACCAATCTAGCCTTGTACCTGTTTATGCTTCCATCACTGTTATGTTTAACTTTGTACACCCACTTGCATCCAATGGCTTTCTTGCCTTCAGGAAATTGCACTAAGTCCCAAGTTTCATTTCCATATAGTGCATCCATCTCCTCATCCATAGCTTTCTCCCAACACACATTTCCAATAGCCTCATCAATGCATGTGGGCTCAACAACCTGCACAACCTTTGCCATATATGCATAGTGATGTGCCACATAACCATCATATGTAAATCTCTGCACAGGGTTCTTCACTCTCCCTGATCTTCGCAGCTTTTCATTCATGGCTTCCATAGCCTTCTTTACACCAGGTGTTCTCATAGCTGGGATCCCAAGCTCCTCATCAAGGCTCATATCTGAGCCACTAGACTCTCCATCAACATGAGAGTGCCCTGCAGAAATGTCAGGCATACCAAGGGGCTCAACCACTTTCTCTTTTCCTTTACGTGATGTAGTAATCACATTTGCAGGGCTGATATTATGACGCAGCCTGCCACTCCATGGTCTATCAACAGACCCACTAGCAGATGAGGACTCTCTTGGTCCACTCAAAGATTGTGATTGCTGACCTGCATTCGGTGCAACCACACTTCCACTCACATCAGCCCCAACAGCTTCTTTTTCAGTAGCATACCAGCTGCTCATCTCATCAAAGACAACATCCCTGCTTACCCTCAACTCACGTGTAGCAGGGTTATAACACCTGTATCCCTTTTGCTCAAGGGAATATCCAATAAACACACATTTTTCAGCTTTCGGATCCAGCTTAGTTCTCAGCTCATCTGGCACATGCACATATGTAATGCATCCAAAGACTTTCAGATGAGACAAATCTGGTTTCCTGCCAGTAAACCTCTCCTCTGGAGTTACATCATGTATGGCTACAGTTGGAGTCCTGTTCATGATGTATACTGCTGTAGAAACAGCCTCAGCCCAATAGCAATGCGGCATATTCTTCTCTTCCATCAATGCTCGCGCAATCTCAGCAATGTGCCTGTTTTTCCGCTCAGCAACTCCATTTTGCTGCGGAGTGTATCTGCATGTAAACTGTCTCCGAATACCATTCTTCTTCAAGAATTCAGAGAACTCATTGGAGAAGTATTCTCCCCCTCCATCTGACCTTAGGCACTTGACATATTTCCCTGTTTGCTTTTCAACCAATACTCTGAAATTCTGAAAATGAGTGAACACCTCACTCTTCTCCTTCATGAAATATACCCACACTTTCCTTGTGTGGTCATCAATAAATGTGACATAGTACCTGCAGCCTCCCATAGACACGGTCTTCGTAGGACCCCATACATCTGAATGCACAACATCTAGTGCATTTCTGCTCACATATCTATTACGTGGAAACACATGCTTTGTTTGCTTCCCAAATTGGCATGCTTCACATATTTTCTGCATACCTTCCACTTTAAATTTTGGCAGCCCTGTCACAATTCCTTTTGTCTGCATAGACTTCAATCTCTGCACATTCACATGACCAATCCTTTTATGCCAAATGTCTGTGTCTGCAACAACTCCTGAACCATTTGCAAACATCGCAGCACTCATTTCAGGCATGTCTACATTCAACGTAAACATTCTGCCCACTCTGTTGCCTTTTGCAACCAACCTGCACTTGTCTTTAAAATCTTCAACATAACATCCATCAGGGTTAAACCGAACCTGCAAACCCTGCTCAATCATCTGGCCAACTGAAACCAGATTCTTTGTTATGTTCGGTACATGAAGTACATCTACAAGGTACTTCACTTTGCCATCCTGCATAGACAATGGCACATCTCCAATGTGGGCAATTGGATGAGCAGTGTCATCCCCTGTTTCCACAAAACCTGGTCTTTCCGGGTTTTTCATCTCCTTGAACCACTCCCCATGACTCGTCATGTGGTTCGAAGCGCCTGAATCCACATACCATACATTATCTTTTTGTGCTGCATCAACATTTTCAGACATGGCATTCACGACATGCTGCATAACAAACAACCTCTCATTATCCTCATTATTTCTGCTTGAGGATGCATAGTTGTTTTGCTGCACTTTCCCATTTTGCATGTCAGCTTGCTTTTTATAACATTCTGCCTGCACATGTCCAGGCTTACCACAATAATAGCATTCACGTGCATCATTGTACTGCCTTTGCCAATTTCCACGGCCTCTTTGACTCCCCCTGCCTCTGAATTTGCCTCTTCCACCTGCGTGTTGTTGTTGTTGTTGATTCTGGGACTGTTGTTGTTGCTGCTGCTGCTGGCCATAATTCTGATTACCTGTTCGGCCACCTCCTTGACCGCGTCCACGGCCTCCTCTACCTCGTTCTCTTCCTGAACTCGTGTAGAAAGCCTGTTGCTCTGAACTGTTTTTACCATGTGAAGACTGTTGGTCTTCACCCAAGTTCTTCTCTTCGATAATCAGCATAGACACCAAATCTGTAAAGTTGGGAATGTTTTCCCGAGTTTGAATAGACGTCTTAAACGCCTTGTATTGTGTCCCGAGACCACGTAGACAGACTTCCACCTTGTCATCATCATCTACTGACACACCAATAGATGCAAGGGATTCCACAATACCCTTTATCTTCAGCGTATAGTCATTCACAGACATGCTCTTTTTCTCCACAGTATGAAGTTCATTCTTCAACTGTATCTTACGTGCCTTGGTGTTTGTTTCATAGAGCTTTACCAAGGTGTCCCACGCCTCCTTGGGGGACTTGGCATCCTGAATGTGCCCAATCATGGTGTCCTGTATACTAATGGAAAGCCAATACATAACCTTCCTGGCTCCTTGGTTCCAGTCTTTAAACTCTTTCACATCTGCAGAGCAGTCGGATTTATATCCGGTATCTCCGCGGTGCCTCTTCATGCTCACCTTCTATGTAGTCCCAATAGCCTTTTCCCATCAGGAAATTCGTCAACCTGAACCTCCAAGCATGGAAGTTATTCTTATCCAGCTTCTCAGCCACAATCTGTGTTATGCCATCATTAGACATCTTGCCAAACACACAATTCTACCAGAAACTGCACTCTGGTTTTTCTGCACAACTGCTGTATTTTCTGCACAGCGGTACTGTCGTACTCTCAAATGTCACCAACAGTGACTTCAATGTGCATACATACACCCAATGGAAACTGTAGACCTCTTTGCAGCACCCACAGTGTCTGCACAGTCAATCTGTCTTCCTGCAGTTCTTAAAATAGAGTTTTGCAGAGAATCGATGACTTACCCGCAGTGCTCGAAATCGCCTGCTTTCTGAAAAACGGAGGTCCAGATGCGCCCGAAACGCGTTTTCGGCCCGAAAATATCAGTCCGAAGGACTACTACAGTCCGAAGGACTGTATAGTTGCCCTATAGCTTTACTCCCGCGAAGAAAGCTCCTCAATCAGAGACCATTTGCCGGTGCCTCCCGTAGAGCTCCCGACAAGGGTGTAGTCACCAACACAATAAGGAAGAGTAGTTGAAGCTCTTACCCTCTCACCTTGTGTGTTCTCTTGCTTGCAGCTCAGCCCTTAGGCTCTGATACCATGAAAAGATGTAGGGGGGAAGAGAGCTTGAGCTCTTGCAAGCACACACACACACTCACAAAACCCTAATAGAGAACACACAAGGTGAGAGGCTGAAATCTTCTTCTTCTCTACTCAACACTCAACACACCATATACAAGATAAGAGTACACATAATATGAAAGGTACTCAACCAATACATACACGGGTTCTCTATAGTGTGAACCCGACTAAATGAGCTGGCGCTATAACTATGCCAGTCTCTAGAATGGCTGTCACACAGCCTGTCATCCCACTGGCCGCATATCTCCCATGATCTCACCAACCATGCCAGTGGTGTAAGTGTGGGGCCTATCCCCCAGTCAGTGGCCACCGCCTCACTAGACGAGCTCGATATCTCAACAGTCGAGAGGGCATTAACTGACTTGGTTGTGGGGCCGAGGAAGTTTCCTTCTATTTCCCCTTATTTATGTACTCGCTTGATTCTCCGTCGTTGAGCTCCCGAGTGGGGTCCTCCCTTAAGGTAATGGCTTTGGTCCCCATGGTTTCTATTGAATCAGAATCATCTTCAAGATCATTCATATACACGGGGTCGTCTCCTGTCCCTATGTTCTTTGAACTAGGCTTGGAGCTCGTGGCATTAAGCGATCTCTTCCGTCGCGTTTTCTTTTTCTTTGCTCGAGCAATTGATGCAGTATCCATCTCTTCAAGAATGTAGTTTTGATTTTGAAGCATTGACCGTGTAACTACATTCGTGGGTACAACGGGTGTGGTTCCTCGTGCCTGGTTGGTGACCTCAACCAAATTCAATGGCGTAATCTTGGGTGCATTAGGATTATGTGGACATTGAGCAATCAAATGATCTATGTCACAACAATTACATGTAAGTACCGGCATTCCTGATGTGCTCCCTTGATTTGGTTGCATCTGAGTAGCGATCTTCTGTAACCTATTAGGGCACTCCGCTACACGATGCGGTCCACCACAATCATAGCATTGAAGAGGTGGTCTCCTTGCCAAGGTATTAAGGTTTTGCCCTCTTGTGGCGAGAGCAACCGCTTGATATACAGGCTTGACTTGCCCGAAATGATCCTCCATGTAATTCCTACAAAGGCCATTCTACCATGCACAATCCTGATATTTTATGCATGCACATGTAGAGATTGGCCCTATGGCCATCCTAAAATTCACCATCATGGATGGTAGAATGGACCTAGGTCCAATCTAGGTCCAATCTTTCAAAGCACACTGTATCATGGATGCATGTGTAGAGATTGGCATAGGGCCATTCTTCCATGGACAATCTTGATGTATTTTGCATGCAAATGTAGATATTGCCCCTAGGGAGTTGACACAAGGGAGTGAAGAATGGCCCTAGGGTCAATTCTTGTAGGCACATTGTGTAGGTAGAAAGGCTCCATGGCCCCTCTAGAACACATTGTGCGTACAAGAAAGGGCCATTCTACCATGCACAGTCTAGATTGGCCCTAGGGCCATTCTTTCAAGCACATTGTGCATGGTGGAATGTCCTTATGGCCAATCTTGATGCATTTTTCATGCATGTGTAGAGAGAATGGCCCTAGGGCCAATCTAGATTGTCCATGGTAGAATGGCCCTATGACCATTCTTGTAAGAACAATGTGTTCTAGAGGGGCCATGGGGACACCATTCTATCTACACAATGTGCTTGTAATGACTCTAGGGCCATTCTTCACTCCCTTGTGTCAACTCCTTAGGGCCAATATCTATATATGCATGCAAAATACATCAAGATTGCCCATGGAAGAATGGCCCTATGGTGGCCAATCGTTACACATGCATGCATGATATAGTGTGCTTGAAATATTGGACCTAGGTCCATGCTACCATCCATGATGGGGTGAATTTTAGGATGGCCATAGGGCCAATCTCTACACGTGCATGCATAAAATATCAGGATTGTGCATGGTAGATTGGCCCTCGTAGGCCCAATGTGCTCTAGAGTTTCCATGGGGCCATTCTACCTACACAATGTGCTTGAGAATGGTCCTAGGGACATTCTTGCTAGTCTTAATATTCTAATATTTTATGCAAGAACATTTAGAGATTTTCCCAAGGACCATTCTAAAATTTACCGACAGTTGATACAAGGGAGTGGCGAACGGCCCTAGTTGTGTAGGCCGAATGGCCCCATGGCCACTCTAGAGCACATTGTGCCTACAATAATGGCCCAAGGGCCATTCTACCATGCACAATATTGATATTTTATGTATACACGTGTAGAGATTGGCCCTATGGCCATCCTAAAATTCACCATCATGGATGGTAGAATGGACCTAGCTCCAATCTTGCAAGCACACTGTATCATGCATGTATGTGTAGAGATTGGCCCTAGGAGCTGACACAAGGAGTGGAGAATGGCCCTTAGGGCCATTGTGTAGGTAGAATAGCCCCATTGCCACTCTAGAGCACATTGTGTAGGTAGAATGTCCCCATGGCCACTTTAGAGCACATTGTGTAGGTAGAATGGCCCCATGGCCACTCTAGAGCACATTGTGCCTCCAAGAATGGCTCAAGAACCATTCTACTATGCACAATCTAGACTGGCCCTAGGGTCATTACAATGGATTTTTGACACCTCACAATAGGGATTCCCCTCATCAGTGAGGCACCTACTTCACACATGTGGTGGAGTTTTAAATCATTAAAAATTGAGATATTTCATCTCTCCTCTCTCCTAATTCAAGTCTAGTTCCAAAAAGTAAGCTAAATTGACCTAAAAATGGTCAAAAATTGACTAAACTAAACTAGAAAATTCTAGAACCAGTTTGCGTAGTTAGGAGATCACTTTTTCCTACAAATAGAAGCCTCCCCCTTTGTTGAAGCTTAATAGTGTTTTATGCACTGTTACTCTACTCCTTCCAAGAGCCAAGAACTGTGAATTTCTTAATAATTCACTAGTTTTTGACCATTCCCTCTTCTAAAGATTTGGTGGCCACTCTTGTTGCAAACAAGAGTAGAACCCTCAAACCATCAAGCCAAAGGAAAGCTCCCAGAATTCATGTAAGTTAGAAATCTTATATTTTTCTTTACTCTTTTTCTTGGAAAGGCTTCCCCCTCTCTCATTCTTAAAATCAGTCCTTCTTTATCCTAGTTAAGTGATCTAATAATTGGAATTAAACTTTTCATATTATTTCTCTCTTAAAAGTGAAAACTGATTAGTTTAGAATGCTTTAAACCAATTGGGGATAACTCCTAAGTAGATTAAGATTAGAAAAATTAAAAAATGGTCAGCCATGCAAAGGAGGTTATGGCAAAATTTTCTAAAAAATTGTGAAATAAATTTCATCTTTTATTAATCAAAAAGAGTAATCCCCATCGTTTGTGTATTCTAAAAGTGTCATTTTCATTCATGCAAAGAAAGATGCATATTAATTATTATTTTTATTATAAAAGAGTGATTTTTAATAGAATTAAAATCTATGCATAGAAAGATGCATATTGATTATTTTTTTATTATAAAAGAGTGATTTTTAATAGAATTAAGTTCTATGCATAGAAAGATGCATATTGATTATTTTTTTATAAAAGAGTGATTTTCATTAGATTTAATATCTATGCATAGAAAGATGCATATTGATTATTTTTTTATTTTAAAAGAGTGACTTTCATCAATATTGATTTTTATGCATAAATAGATGCATAAAAGAATATTTTTTTATTATAAAAGTGTTACTTTCATCAATATTGATTTTTATGCATAAATAGATGCATAAAAGAATTTTTTTTAATAAAAGTGTTAATTTCATCAAAATGGATTTTTATGCATAAATAGATGCATAAAAGAATATTTTTTTATTATAAAAGTATTACTTTCATCATTATTGATTTTTATGCATAAATAAATGCATAAAAGAATAATTTTTATTATAAAAGTGTTACTTTCATCAATATTGATTTTTATGCATAAAATGATGCATAAAAGAATATTTTTTTAATAAAAGTGTTACTTTCATCATTATGGATTTTTATGCATAAATAGATGCATAAAAGAATATATTTTTATTATAAAAGTGTTACTTTCATCATTATTGATTTTTATGCATAAATAGATGCATAAAAGAATAATTTTTATTATAAAAGTGTTACTTTCATCATTATTGATTTCTATGCATAAATAGATGCATAAAAGAATAATTTTTATTATAAAAGTGTTACTTTCATCATTATTGATTTTTATGCATAAAATGATGCATAAAAGAATTTTTTTATTATAAAAGTGTTACTTTCATCAAAATGGATTTTTATGCATAAATAGATGCATACAGAAATTTTTATATCAAAATAAAAGTTCTCTTTAATCCTTGTTTAAATCCCATGAATATGGGTAAATGAATTAAGTAAATACTGTGTGAAAGAAAATTTTATCGTTTCATATTCTCTAGGATGATAATGAGAAAATTCAGAAAAACTATTGAAGTCGAAATTTTAGATAAATGACTAATTTATTCCTCCTAAGAATTCGTGTTTAGTTTTGAATTCAGTAAAGTAGTAATTGAAATATTACCTTCGAGAAAGATAGTTCAGGGAACCTTGCCAGACTCAAACCCTGAATCAGACTATGACCAAGATGTAACTCCTTCGTCAGATTCAAGAAATGACGATGTGACCAGTTCAGTAATCTACACTCAAATCACCCACCGAATCTGAAACTAAGTTAAGACCTTTGATTTTGATCTGAGGATCAAGAATTCAGAATTCGAGGAATTCTTCTTGGGAATCCAGAACTGTGATCTAGAAGTCTTGGGTTGTTACGAAATTAAGATATACTCATTGTATTCTTCAAAAGAAAATCAAAACTGAAAACTTGCATAGAAACCCTGTTTTCTTAAAGAACTGTCTTAAACACCATATTGGGGAATATGGGAATTTTCCAGTAGTTTGGGACACATGGTCAAATCTTTGGATTAATCATAACTTGAACACTGTTACTCCAAATTGAGCGCTCTATAGCTCACTAGATTCCATTTTCCAAGCGCTTTCCAACAATAGGTCACATGATATGGTTTTGAGAAACTTATAGGCATGTTATCCAGGTCCCACCTTTTTGGTATTCAAAAAATGGGAGTTGGGAAATTCCCAAACTCACGAATATAGTGTTCTTACGCCAGAATGTTGGAGGGAGCATTTGGTATATGTGTGTTCTAAGGGAAGTTCGGTTGCAACAGCTGGCGGGGAGTGTTCAAAGGACGGCTCACGTGGCAAAGCCTGCCCAAGTCTTGACCAGCCTCGGTATGGTTAAAATGGTGCGCTTCTGATACAATGGACGAGGGCCGACGAAGCAGTCCCTGAGTGAAGTGCCAGGACACCTAAGGAGGATCCTGGAGGGTTTTGACCAGGCGATGCACGGGCTCGCGGTACCAAGGACATTCATGCGTATGTCGTGGAAGATACATATGTATGATGGCGAGAAACTTATTGTAATCTGTTATTACTAGATCTCGTTGTTGACTTGCTGGTCTCAACGGAGTGTCCAGAGTGATACTATTTTGTGAGAAACAAGGATTGAATGGAAATTTTGAGTTATGATATCTGTAACCAGTAATTGTTTGACAATGGATTGTTTTATAAATTAAAGTTTAAAGAGGAGTGTGTGAGTATCTGTATTCTAAAGCAAAAGTTAAGAAAGGCATTCAATTATGGGTGGGTGAGTACTTGTTTGGTTCTACCAATTCCAGTCGTTGGGTGGTGGCTAACCCATGGGCCGGATGGGGTTAGGCTGGAATCTGTAGAGTTTTAATAATAAAATTGATAGATAGGAATACGTTTAGAACTCGAATAGTTAAATAGTAACCTGAAGACTTCTCTAATGAATAGATCAACAACTATGCCTGATTCAATCAAGAAAAAAGCATTGATTCCTTCAAGTTAAGCCTGTAATAGTTTCCCTTCTATCTGGTTTAATCAGATGAAGGTTAATTCAATATCTTGACCTCATTAGAAAGATTCGCTAAGTAATTCAAAATGGTAGAATCGTCCCCGATTTTCAAGCATGGGAATTTTCCCAGTTTCGGTTTTTGGAATGACCACCAGCTTAGTCTCGTGCTGCCCAGACATTCGAGGGCGAGGCCCCGAGTGAGAAACCCTACCCCGCGTAAGAGGAAGCCACTTCCGCTGCTACCATCCGAGAATCTAGTGCGCAGAGGGGGCAGTGGGATCTCACACATTGTGTGCATGGTATAATGGACCTAGGTACATTCTTTCAAACACATCATGGATGGCAAAGATTGGTCCTAGAGAAATGTCATAAGGGAGTGGATAATTTCCCTAGGTTCATTCTTTCAAACACATTGTGTGCATGGTATAATGGACCTAGGTACATTCTTTCAAACACATCATGGATGGCAAAGATTGGTCCTAGAGAAATGTCATGAGGGAGTGGATAATTTCCCTAGGTTCATTCTTTCGAAAACATCATGGATGGTAGAGATTGGCCCTAGGGAAATGTCATAAGGGAGTGGAGTATGGCCCTACGGGCTACTCTTGCAAGCACAATGTGCATTGGAATGGCCCTAAGGAAGTTCCACCATTCTAAAGAACATTATGGATGGTAGAGTGGACCTAGGTTCAATTTTTCAAGCACATTGTGCATTATAGAATGGCCCTATGGCCATTCTAAAGTATATTGTGGATGGGAGAATGGACCTAGAGCCATTCTAAATCACATCATGGATGGTAGATTGGCCCTAGGGCCATTCCCTCTACACATGCATGTGAAATACATCAACCTTGGCCCTAACGCCATTCTACCATGCACAATGTGCTTGAAAGAATGGCCCTAGGGCTATTCTAGAGAACATTGTACATTGTAGAATGGACCTAGGGCCATTGTCTCAAGCACATCATGGGATGGTGGAGATTGGCCCTAGGGAAATGATGCAAGGGAGTGGAGAATGGCCCTAGGGCCATTCTTGCAAGCACATAGGAGTAGAGAATGGCCTCAGGAATTGGCGTGCACATTTAGAGATTGTCTCAAGGGCCATTCTAAAATTTACTAGTAGTTAACACAATAGGAGTGGAGAATGGAGATAGGGCCATTGTCTCAAGCACATCATGGGATGGTGGAGATTGGCGCTAGGGAAATGATGCAAGGGAGTGGAGAATGGCCCTAGGGCCATTCTTGCAAGCACACAGGAGTAGAGAATGGCCTCAGGAATTGGCGTGCACATTTAGAGATTGTCCCAAGGGCCATTCTAAAATTTACTAGTAGTTAACACAATAGGAGTGGAGAATGGAGATAGGACCATTCTGGCAAGTCTTAAGATTCTAATATTTCATGCAAGTACATGTAGAGATTGGCCCAAGGACCATTCTAGAATTTACCAACCATTGATATAAGGGAGTGGAGAATGGCCCTAGGGTCATTCTCAAGCACATTGTGTAGCTATAATGGCACCATGGCCACTCTATAGCATATCGTGCCTGCAAGAATAGCCCAAGGGTCATTCTACCAAGAAACATCGTGATATTTTATGCATGAACATGTAGATATTGGCCCTATGGCTATCCTAAAATTCACCATCATGGATGGTAGAATGGACCTAGGTCCAATCCTTCAAGCACACTATAGCATGCATGCATGTGTAGAGATGGCCATAGGTCCATTCCTCCATGGAAACTCTTGGTGTATTTTGCATGCATGTGTATAGATTGGCCCTACGGAGTTGACACAAGGGAGGGGAGAATCGCTCTAGGGCCATTCTTGCAAGCACAATCTACATTGGAATGGCCCTACGGCAATTGCACCATGCACAATGTGCTTGAAGAAAGAATGGCCTTAGGCCCATTCTAAAGAGCATCATGGATGGTAGAATGGACTAGGGCCAATCTTTCAAGCACATTGTGCATGGTAGAATGGCCCAATAGCCATTATAAAGCACATTGTGGATGGTAGAATGACCCTAGGGCCATTCTAAAGCACATCATGAATGGTAGATTGGCCCTAGGGCCATTATCTCTACACATGCATGCAAAATACATCAAGATTGTCCCTAAGGCCATTCCACCATACACAATATGCCTGAAAGAAAGGCCCTAGGGCCATTCTAGGGAACATCATAGATGGTAGAATGTACCTGGGGCCATTGTCTCAAGAACATTGTGGATTGTAGAGATTGGCCCTAGCGAAATGACACAAGGGAGTGAAAGAAATAATATCCATACGGCCATTTTAGAGAACATCATGGATGGTAGAATGGACCTAGGGCCATTCTCTCAAGGACATTATGTATGGTAGAATGACCCTAGGGATCTCTCAAGCACATTATGGATGTTAGAGATTGGCCCTAGGGAAATGACAAAAGGGAGTGGAGAATGGTCGTAGGGCCTTTCTTGCAAGCACGATGTGCACTGTCATGGTCCTAAGGCCATTCCACCATGCACAGTGTGCTTAAAGGAATTACCCTAGGGCCATTCTAAAGAACATCACGGATGGTAGAATGAACCTAGGTTCAATATTTCAAGCACATTCTGCATGGTAGAATGGCCCTAGGGCCATTCTCTCAAGCATAGCATGGACGGTAGCGATTGGGCCAAGGGACATGTCACAAGAGAGTGGACAATGGACCTAGGTTCCACTGTTTAAGCACATCGTGCATTTTAGAATGGCCCTATGTCCATTCTAAAGTGCATTGTGGATAGTATAATCTGCATTTTAGAATGGCCCTGTGGCCATTCTAAAGTGCATTGTGGATGATATAATGGCCCTAGGGCCATGCTCTCAACAAATACATGTAGAATACATCAAGATTGCACTAAGGACCTAAGACCATTCCACCATGCAAAAGTGCTTGAAAGAATGGCCCTAGGGCTATTCTATTGAACCTAGGGCCATTCTCGCAAGCCATTTATGCATAGTAGAATGACCCAAGGGCCACTCTCTCGAGCACATTGTGGGATGGTAGAGATTGGTAGAGATTGACCCAAGGGCCATTCTTGCAAACACAATGTGCACTGGCATGGCCCTAAGGCCATTCCACCATACACATGCGCTTGAAGGAATGGCCCTAGGAAAATTCTAAAGAAAATCATGGATAGTAGAATGAACCTACCATTCAATCGTTCAGGCACATTGTGCTTGGTAGAATGGCTCAATGGGCAATTTAAAGCACATTGTGGATGGTAGAATGGCCCTAGGGTCATTCTAAAGCACATCATGGATGGAAGATTGACCCTAGGACCATTCTCTCTACACATACATGCAAAATACATCAAGATTAGACCTAGGGCCATTCTCTTAAGCACTTTGTGCATGGTAGAATGGCCCTAGAGCCATTCTCTCAAGGACATTGGAAATGGACCTAGGGCCATTCTCGCAAGAATATTGTTGATGGTAGAATTTCCCTAGGGCCATTCTAAAGCAAATCATGGATTGAAGATTGGCCCTATGGTCATTCTCTCTACACATACATGTAAAATACATCAAGATTGGCCCTAGGGCAATTCTCTCAAGCACTTTGTGCATGGTAGAATGGACCTTGGTCCATTCTTGCAAGTACAATGTGCATTGGAATTGGCCTAAGGCCATTCCACAATGAACAATGTGCTTGAAAGAATGCCCCTAGAACCATTATGAACAATGTGCTTGAAAGAATGCCCCTAGAACCATTATGAACAACATCATGGATAGTAGAACGGATGGTAGGGCCATTTTGTAAAGCACATTGTGCATGGTAAAATGGCCATATGGCCATTCTAAAGCACATTGTGGATGGTATAATGTCCATAGGGCCATTATCTCTACAAATGCATGTAGAATAAATCAGGATTGGCCCTAAGGCCCTAAGGCCATTCCACCATGCAAATATGCTTGAAATAATGGCCCTAGGACTATTCTGTAGAACACAGGGACATTCTTGAGCCCTTTATGCATAGTAGAATGACCCAAGGGCCATTCTCTCAAGCACATTGTTGATGGTAGAGATTGGTCTCCTAGGGAAATGAAACAAGGGAGTTGAGAATGGTCCTAGGGCCATTCTTGCAAGCACAATGTGCACTGGTATGGCACTAAGGCCATTTCACCATACACCATGTGCTTGAAGGAATTACCCTAGGGCCATTCTAAAGAACATCATGGATGGTAAAATGAACCTAGGTCTAATCTTTCAAGCACATTGTGCATGGTAGAATGACCCTAGGGCCATTCTCTCAACAAGCACAACATGGATGGTAGCGATTGGGCCTAGGTGCATGTCACAAGGGAGTGGACAATGGACCTAGGTCTAAATTTTTAAGCACATTGTGCATTTTAGAATGTCCCTATGGCCATTCTAAAGCACCTTGTGGATGGTATAATGGCCCTAGGACCATTCTCTCTACAATGCATGTAGAATACATCAAGATTGGCCCTAAGGCCCTAAGGCCATTCCACCATGCAAATGTGCTTGAAAGAATGGCCCTAGGGCTATTCTATAGAACCTAGGGCCATTCTCGCAAGCCCTTTATGCATAGTAGAATGACCCAAGGGCCATTCTCTCAAGCACATTGTGGATGGTAGAGATTGGCCCTAGGGAAATGAAACAAGGGAGTTGTGAATGGCCCTAGGGCCACAATGTGCATTGGCATGGCCCTAAGTCCATTACACCATGCACATGTGCTTGAAGGATTGGCCCTAGGGATATTTTAAAGAACATCATGGATGGTAGAATGAACCTACGTCCAATCTTTCAAGCACATTGTGCATGGTAGAATGGCCCAATGGCCAATCTAAAGCACCTTGTGGATGGTAGAATGGCCCTAGGGTCATTCTAAAGCACATCAGAGATGGAAGATTGGCCCTACAACCATAATATTCTCTCTACACATACATGCAAAATACATCGAGATTAGGCCAATCTCTTAAGCACTTTGTGCATGGTAGAATGGCCTTTGAGACATTATCTCAAGGACATTGGAATGGGCGTAGGGCCATTCTCACAAGCACATTATTGATGGTAGAATATACCTAGGCCCATGCTAAAGTAGAACATGTATGGATGATTGGCGCTAGGGCCATTCTCTCCACAAATGCATGCAAAATACATCAAGATTGGCCCTAGGGCCATTCTCTCAATCACTTTGTGCATGGTAGAATAGACCTTGGTCCATTCTTGCAAGTACAATGTGCATTATAATTGGCCTAAGGTCATTCCACCATACACAATGTGCTTGAAAGTATGGCCTTACGACCATTATGAACAACATCATGGATAGTAGAATGGATGGTAGGGCAATTCTTTAACGCACATTGTGCATGGTAAAATAGCCCTATGGCCATTCTAAAGCACATTGTGGATGGTATAATGGACCAAGGGCCATTCTCTATATAAATGCACGTAGAATACATCAAGATTGGCCCTAAGGCCGTTCATCCATGCAAATGTGCTTGAAATAATGGCCCTAGGGCTATGTTGTAGAACCAAGGGCCATTCTCGCAAGCCCTTTATGCATAGTAGAATGACCTAAGGGCTATTCTCTCAAGCACATTATGGATGGTAGAGATTGGCCCTAGGGAAATGAAATAAGGGAGTTGAGAATGGCCCTAGGGCCATTCTTGTAAGCACAATGTGCTTTGTCATGGCCCTAAGGCCATTCCACCATGCACATGTGCTTGAAGGAATGGCCGTAGGGCAATTCTAAAGAACATCATGGATGGTAGAATGAACCTAGGTCCAATCTTTGAGGCACATTGTGCATGGTAGAATGGCCCAATGGCCAATATAAAGCACATTGTGGATGGTATAATGGCCCTAGGGTCATTCTAAAAGCACATCAGAGATGGAAGATTGGCCCTGACCATTTTCTCTACACATACATGCAAAATACATCAAGATTAGCCCTGAGGCCATTCCTTAAGCACTTTGTGCATGGTAGAATGGCCCTAGAGCCATTCTCTTAATTGGAATGGACCTAGGGGCATTCCTGCAAGCACATTGTTGATGGTAGAATTGCCCTAGGGCCACTCTAAAGAAGATCATGGATGGAAGATTGGCCCTACGGCCATTTTCTCTACACATGCATACAAAACACATCAAGATTGGCCCTAGGGCCATCCTATAAAGCACTTTGTGCAAGGTCCATTCTTGCAAGTACAATGTACATTGGAATTTTCCTAAGGCCATTCCACCATGCACAATGTGCTTGAAAGAATGGCCCTAGGACCATTATAAAGAACATCAGTATAGTAGAATGGATGGTAGGGCAATTCTTTAAAGCGTATTGTACATGGTAAAATAGCCCTAGAGCCATTCTAAAGCACATTGTGCATGGTAGAATGGCCCTAGGGCCATTCTAAAAAAGCATATCATGGATGGTGGAATGGCCCTAGTAGGGACATTCTCTCAAGCACATTGTGCATGGTAGAATGGCCCTAGGACCATTCCATAATTCACCATCCATTGACATAAGGTATTACAGAATGGTCCTAGGGATTGGCATGCACATATAGAGATTGGCCCAAGGACCATTCTAAAATTTACCACTAGTTGTTACAATGGGAGTGGAGAATGGATTTTAATATTTTATTTAAGCATTCTAATTTACTAGGAGTTGAAATTTACAATTCTAAAATTTTCCAGTAGTTTACACAATGGGAGAGGAGAATGGATGTTAATATTTGCAAGCAAATGTAGAGATTGGCCCAAGAACCATTCCAAAATGTTACCAATGTCTGATACAAGGGAGTGGAGAATGGTGCTAGCCTGCCATTCTCAAGCACCACGTGTAGGTAGAATGGCCCCAGGGCCACTCTAGAGCAAATTGTGCTTGTAAGAATGGCCCAAGGAAAGATTATCCAAGCACATGGAAATATTATCCTAATGGGAGTGGAGAATGGATTTTAATATTTTATGCAAGCATTCTAATTTACTAGGAGTTAAAATTTACCATTCTAACATTTACCAGTAGTTGATACAATGGGAGGGGAGAATGGATGTTAATATTTTATGTAAGCAAATGTAGAGATTGGCCCAAGGACCATTTGAAAATGTTACCAACGGCTGATACAAGAGAGTCAAGAATGGTGCTAGCACCATTTTCAAGCATCATGTGTAGGTAGAATGGCCCCAGGGCCACTCTAGAGTAAATTTTTCTTGTAAGAATGGCCTAAGGGCCATTCTAGCATGCACAATCTTGATATGTTATCCATGCACATGGATATATTTTACCATGCACAATCTTGATGTATTTTGCGTGTAGAGATTGGCCATACGGAGTTAACGCAAGGGAGTAGAGAATGGCCCTAGGGCAATTCCACCATGCACAATGTGCTTGAAAGAATTCCCAAGGGCCATTCTAAACAACATAATGGATGGCAAAATTGACCTACGCACATTCTCTCAAGAACATTGTGCATGGTAGAATGGCCCTAGGGCCATTCTTGCAAGTACAATGTGCATTGGCATAGTCCTAAGGCCATTCCACCATTCACAATGTGCTTGAAGGAATGGCCCTAGGACCATTCTAAAGAACATCATGGATGGTAGAATGAACCTAGGTCCAATCTCTCAAGCACATTGTGCATTGTAGAATGGCCCTACGACCATTCTAAAGCACATTGTGGATGGTATAATGGGCCTAAAGCCATTCTACAATGCACAAGGGAGCGATTGGCCATAGGGAAATGTCACAAGGGAGTGGAGAATGTCCCTAGGGACATGATTGCATGAACAATGTGCATTGGAATGGCCCTAAGGCCATTCCACCATACACAATGTGCTTGAAAGCATGGCCTTAGGGCCGTTCTAAAGAAAAGCATGGATGGTAGAGTGGACCTAGGTCCAATCTTTTCCAAGCACATTGTGCATTGTAAAATGCCCCTATGGCCATTCTAAAGCACATTATGGATGGTATAATGGCCCTAGAGCCATTCTAAAGCACATCATGGATGGTAGATTGGTCCTAGGGCCATTTTACAATGCACAATGCATGTAGAATACATCAAGATTGGCCCTAAGGCCATTCCAACATGCATAATGTGCTTGAAAGAATGGCCCTAGGTCTATTGTATAGAACCTAGGGCCATTCTTGCAAGCCTTTTGTGCATAGTAGAATGGTCCTAGGGCTATTCTCTTAAGCACATTATGGATGGTAGAGATTAGCCCTAGGGAAATGACACAAGGGAGTTGAGAATGGCCCTAGGGACATTCTTGCAAGCACAATACACATTAGAATGGCCCTAAAGCCGCTCCGCCATGCACAATATGCTTGAAGGAATGGGCCTAGGGCCATTCGAAAGAACATCATGGATGGTAGAATGACCTTAGGCCCAATCTCTCAGGCACATTGTGCATGGTAAAATGGCCCAGTGGCCAATCTAAAGCAATTTGTGGATGGTAGAATGTACCTAGGGCCATTCTTAAGCACATCATGGATGGAAGATTGGCCCTAGGGACATTCTCTCTACACATACATGCAAAATGCATCTAGATTAGCCCTAAGGCCATTCTATCCCAATTTGTGCACGGTAGAATGGCCCCAGGGCCATTCTCTTGAAGGACATTGTAATGGACCTAGGGACATTCTCTCAAGCACATTTTGGATGGTAGAATGGCCCTAAGGCCATTCCACCATGCACAATGTTCTTGAAAGCATGGTCCTAACGCCATTCTAAAGAACATCATGGATGGCAGAATTGGCCTAGGTCCAATCTTTCAAGCACATTGTGCATTGTAGAATGGCCCTATGGCCATTTTTAAGCACATTGTGGGTGGTATAATGGCTCTAAAGACATTCTAAAGCACATGATGGATGGTCCTAGGCCCAATTTTAAGCACAATGTGTAGGTAGCATGGCCCCACGGCCACTTTAGAGCACATTGTGCCTGTAAGAATGGCCCAAGGCCATTCTAGGCCATTCTACGATGTACAATCTTGATATTTCATCCATGCACATGGAGAGATTGGGTCCAAGGGCCTTCCTGAAATTCACCATAGTGGATGGTAGTATGGACCTACGTCCAATCTTTTAAGCACGTTGTATTAAGCATGCATGTCTAGAGATTGGCCCTAGGGCCATTCTTCCATGGATAATCTTGATGTATTTTGCATGCATATGTACAAATTGGCCATAGGCAATTAACACAAGGGAATAGAGAATGGCCCTAGGTCCTTCCACCATGCACAATGTGCTTGAAAGAATGCCCTAAGGCCATTCTAAACAACATCATGGATGGTAGATTGGCCCTATGGCCATTCTAAAGCACATTAAGGATGGTATAATGGCCCTAGCGCCATTCTAAAGCACATCATGGATGGTAAATTGGCCCTAGGGCCATTTTGAAGCACAATGTGTACATGGTAGAATGGTCGTATATGAACATTCTGAAGCACATCGAATTGCACCTAGGGACGTTCTCTCAAGCACTTTGTGGATGGTAGAATGGTCCTAAGGCTATTCCACCATGCACAATGTTCTTGAAAGCATGGCCCTAATGCCATACTAAAGAACATCATGGATGGTAGAATGGACCTAGGTCCAATCTTTTAAGCGCATTGTGCATTGTAGACACTACAACAAAAAGAGGGATTAGTGATGGTTATAGCGTGGCTTTTATAAAAGGATTTGAAAAAGTGTCGAAGTGTAAGCATCACTATTAGTGCCACTATTTTTTGATGCTATAAACGTCACTATATCCCATGTTATGAGCGCTGCTATATTCGACGCTCAGCGGCTCTATAAAAAAAAAATATCATCGCGCTATTTTTATCACTTATCAAGAGCTGTAAAAAACATCTGCGTTATTATTTTTGCCACTCAGTGGCACTGATAAAAGATCAGTGTTACTATTTTTGCCGCTCAACGACGCTGCTAAAAAATGAAACGTCGCTATTTTTGTTGCTCAGCGGCACTATAATTTTTTACTTTGGAACAAAGATTGGGGCTAATGCCCTAATTTGCCCCAAAAAATTTTAATTCAATATATTAAAACTATTCTTATTTGTACAAATACACATATCAACATATTAAAATATAAAACAAAACATAGTAACTCACGAAATCTTTATTGTATTGAATCCCAAACGCCATGAAAGGTAAGTTACATCAAAAATGCCATAACATGCAAGTTACATTGAGTATGAAGTTACAAAACATTAAACACAATAGGCCGATATCTACTTATCCTCCTCCTCCTTATTATCATCGTCATGGTCCTCCTCGTCTTCCTTGCATATTGACTCATCATCATTTTCTTGTATCACACAAGATCAAGTAATATTAAAACACAAACACTATAACAGAATGAGGGTCTAGCAACGAAAATAGCAGTATTTTAATAACTAGAAGGGTAGCTAGGTGTCGGGCCATTTTTGCTGCTAGAAACACTGCTATTTTTGCTATGCACGGGTTCACTGCTGCTCAGCAAAGCAAAAATAGCATACGGCCTATGCATAGCCTATGCATAGCGTATGCATACCCTATACATAGTGTGTGCATACCCTATGCATAGCCTATGCATAGCATATGCATAGTCTATGCATAGGCCTGTGCATACCCTATGCATAGCATATGCATACCCTATGCATAGGCCGTATGCCATATGCATAGGGCTTATGCATAGGCCGTATGCATACACCCTACTCATAAGGCCTATGCATTTACTAAGCATAAGGCCTATGCATACCTTATGCATAGGTCGTATGCCATATGCATAGGCCTATGCATACAGCTATGCATAAGCCCTATTGCATAAGGACTATGCATATGGCCTATGTATACACTATGCATAAGCCCTATTGCATAAGGACTATGCATATGGCCTATGTATACACTATGCATAAGGCCTATAGGCTCTTGACCTAAACCTAATCCCCAGCACCCACCAGGGGTGCAAAAACACAAAGAGAAGAAGTATAAAAACAAAGAGGGCTTACCTCTACTAGAGCCGAATCCGTGAATCATTGTGTGGCCTATGCCCTTGGTGGTTATTCGCCTTGAATAGACCTACAAAAGATTATCATAATAAATCAAAACATTAGTTCATTAGTTCATAAGGCCTATGCATATAGCCTATGCATAAGCCCTATACATACGGCCTATGCATAGCCCTATTGCATAAGAGGGCTATGCATAAGGCCTGTGCATAAGCCCTATACATACTGCCTATGCATAGCCCTATTGCATGAGGGATATGCATAAGGCCTATTGCATAAGAGGGATATGCATAGGGCCTATGCATAAGGGTATGCATAAGCCCTATGCATACGGCCTATGCATAAGGCTATGCACAAGCCCTATTGCATAAGGCCCATGCATAGGGCTTATGCATAGCCTAGCCCTATTGCATAAGAGGGCTAGGCATAGGGCTTATGCATACCCTATGCATAGCCTATGCATAAGGCTATGCAGCATAAGCCCTATGTATAGCCCTATTACACATAAGGCCTATGCATAAGCCCTATGCATAAACCTATGCATACCCTATTGCATAAGTGGGCTATGCATAAGGCCCTATTGCATAAGAGGGCTATGCATAAAGTCTATTTCCTATTGACCTAACCCTAATCCCCCGGCACCCAAGGGTGCAAAAACACAAAGACAAGAAGCACAAATAAAGAAAGAGGGCTTACCATATGAGAGGCTATGCCCAAAACCTTTCTCACTTGAATAATCTTATAAAAAAAGAAACATAATAAATAAAAAAGTTAGTTCTCTCATTAATACATTAGTAATAAGCAAGAACAAGAGAAAAAAGAGGTGAGTACCCTAAACCCTACTCTTAATGCATAAGTGAATGGAAAAACTAGTTCATGTTAAGCCTAAACCCTAGCATAATGCATAGAATGCTTAATAGAAAGGTTTGATGGAGAGCTCTCAAAGCTCTCTATTAGAGCTCTATGCATTAGGCTAGGGTTAGGGAAAGGGAGAGGAAAGAGAGGGGAAGGGAGAAAAGGAGACAGGGGAAGGGAGAAAAGCTCACATAAAAATATACCTAAGCTTTCCATGAAAGCTTGGAAGAAGACATGAAACCAATGAAACCATGAAGAAAGCAAGAAAGTGCTTACCTTGGAGAGGGAGACTTGATTGATGCGAAACCGTTGAGGGATGAGTTGTGGTGGGAGGAATACTTGGGCTGTAGGCGTAGGCTGTGCATGTGTAGTATAGGGGAAGTAAATAGGTATTGACACCCACCTCGGCGTAGTAATTTAGGCGGGAGTCACAGTTCGCAGATCGCTACTGAGCAGTAAAATTTTGCTACTAGCTTTATTGCTGAGCAACCAATTTTTTGCTGATGAGCAACGTATTTTTGCTACTGTCCAGCGAAAAAACGCTACTGTGGTCGTCGCTGTTTAGCAAAACAAAACCCTGGGTAATTTTTTGTTTGCATTACTGGATGTTGTTGTGTGTTTTGTATGAATCCTAAATCAATTTTGGCTAGGTTGAAGATGTCTTACAGTGATCATCAAGGGCCGGAAGTTGGATCCGAGGAGGCATGGTTGAGAGAAAAAATTCTATGTATGTGTGATCGTCGATGATGCAAGGGCCAGTATATATAAGACAACATCGTATAACAATTGAGTATGTCCAGACATATGGTCTTCATCATGAGGCAGTGGCACGACCAAGTGCGGATGATGACATGGAAGAGAACCATAGGAGAGTTCTAGGTAACATGCCACACCATTCAATGACATCGGGTAGAGTGCGAAAGGTGGCAAGGCTTTATATGGAAAGCATGGCTGAGACTCATCTTCCCCAATTAATAAATGAGGTGCCTCCACCATTGCCATTGCCACATGAGGAGGAAGAGAATCTCATCATGGAGGACATGGTAAATGACTTCTTTGGACGGGAGGTCATAGATGATAGTGAGCAAGCTCCAATGTCACAAGAGGAGGAAACCTTGCATAGAGAGTCAAGCACCCCTTTGTATGAGAGATGTTCGTACTCCACACTTTGAGAAAACTTGGAGCTACGCTTATGGATGGAGTGATGCAAGTGTCACAAGTCTTCTTCGATAAGACCGCCTCATTCCATTGGAAATATTTCATGTTCTAATATTTTGACATATGATTTCTTACCCTATGTTATAGGCTTCTCAAGAAGATTCTTCTCCCTTAAAATCTATTACCGAACTCACGAGATGGGTGTCGTAAAATGCTCTCTATGCTAGTATGGATTACACAAAATTACATGCATGTCCCAATGATTGCATGCTATTTAGAGGGGTTAATAAAGATGCAACACAATGTCTACAATGTGGGGAGAGCCGCTATAGGGATGATTTGCAAGGAGATAAAGTTCTCCGAAAGGTTTTGAGACACTTCCCTATCATTCCTCCGCATCCAACACATGTTTAAATGTAAGGGGATTACAAAACACATGTTTAAATGTAAGGGGATTGTAGAACTCATGATGTGGCATGCTGATTCACCGGCATGGCAACATGTGGAGCATCAATGGCCAGAGTTTAAAGATGAGCCTTGTCACTTACGTCTTGGCTTGAGCATGGATGGTGTTAACCCATTTGTCTTCAAGTCCACATCATGGTCTACTTGGCCTATTGTATTGGTGAATTACAACCTCCCTCCACGGGTGGCAATCAAGAAAGGCCATATCATGCTTGCTCTCCTTGTACTACCAGGTAAGTATAAGGTGGCAAACATGGATATGTACCTCAAGCCTTTGATTGAGGAGAGCTTGCGACACTATGGCAAGGTACCAAAGTACATGACGTTTCAAGGCCAATAAATAGGCGTGGCGGAGGTGAAAGGAGTTTTGCTTTGGACGATGCATGACTATCCCGAGTTTTCGAAGTGCTCAGGTACCTACTTGAACCTTATATGCATAAGAGTTTAGCCTTTAAACTTTATAATTATATCTCTATCTCAATCATCTCAGTTTTAAAATAGGTTTGTAACCTTCGGACATCATGCATGTCCGATTTGCAAAAACCATCACTTGTTTCGAAAAGACCTTCTACACTTAAGAAGGTGGTGTATGAAAAACATCATCAATTTATCCCTCCTTCACATCCCAAGTATGTGCCACATGATGTCTCACCACTTGTGAGATGAGAGGTAGAGATTGGTTTTGAGGCATGGAGAAGCACTCCCAATCCACCACCAAATGGGATGTTTAGACACTCAATCTTCTTTCGACTTCCATATATTGGTGTGACATGAAGATCAATCATCTCTTAGATCCCATACAATTGGTAAAAGAGATACAAAGGGTGCAAGGGATGACTTACAAAACATTGGACGCCTTCAAAGTGCATGGCCAATTGAAAGTGAGAGTGGCAAAATAGTCCTACCAAAGGCACCATGGGTATTAACCAAGAGAGAGCACAATAAGGTGAAAAGTGCGATCGTTTCTTTTCGTATACCAACGGGAGTAATGCATTCATTAAAGGGTGCCTTCACAAAGACCAAAAAGAAAGGAGGGGAAAAATTATATGGCCTCAAGACACATGATTGGCACAAGATATTACAGGTATATAAATATTCACTTATTCATTTTCTCTTTGTGGTACATGATTTGTAAGCTCATATACTAACTTCCATTTTTTTATATGCATAGTTTATTCTTCCAATTGCTATAGTTAGTTGTGGAGAAAAGAAGGTGAGAGAGACTATTTGTTCTACATCGGTACCCCTTTAGGGGCGATCACATGCTATTTACAAAATGGGAAGCTTGGTGGAGGTATGAATCTTCTCTTCAATTCACTAATTTATATTGCTTATTTGGAATTCTCATGCGCTCACAAGTTATCTACTGGTAAATAGTACACATAATTGCTATGTATGTAGGTACATATCCTTAAAGGAGATAGATCCTACATCCATTGAGATGGCTCGTCTCAATGCTATTAAGGATATGTAGGTACATATCCTTAAAGGAGATAGATCCTACATCCATTGAGATGGCTCATCTCAATGCTATTAAGGTAGTGTGTATGATTGAGGACAGCTTTCCTAGAACAATTCTCACTAGCCAATTACATCTTGTGGTGCATTTGGTTGATAAACTGGCGTTGTGTGGTGTTGTTCATGTTCGATGGATGTTTTTTCTTTGAAAGGTTCATGAAAATCTTAAAGGACTTTATGAGACAAAGAGCAAGGCCAGAAACAAGCATGGCAGAGGGATGGTTGATGCAAGAGTCTCTTGTTGTATATCTCAAAACATCTATCTCGCATAGATCCTTCTATGCCACGATTGTGGAGCAATGAGGAGGATGAGCAACTAATCACTAATGTGCCTCAGGGAAAAGGAAGGCAACAAAGACTAAATGAAGCATTACGCCACAAGGTGAATACACTCTGCATTCTAAATAGTCCCATCATGGAGAGAAGTGGATTGGGAGATACAAGGATGCAATCAATAGACAAAAGGATGAGAGAAGAGCTTTCAAAAGAGCAAATAGATGCTTGCCATTGCTGCCTAGCTTGGAACCTCTACTAAATGTGATCAATATAGAATGGCTTCGTATAGTAATATCGATGGCATCGCAAAATGGAGAGATGATCACAAGAGAAGAGCATGAGTATGCAAGAGGATGTGACCCTCGAGTAAGTACATTCTTTATCTCTATCTCACGTATATACCTTGCTTAATGCACTATACTAAATGTCATGCTTTTGTTTAATGTTAGTACAAACTATATAATGCAATATAGTTTGAGGGAAGGCACTTTTACACAAAGCATGTGGATTCTAAAAGAAACACATTTGATTGTGGTGTGATAGCAACTTTTGAGCAAGAAAGTCGAGCCAGTAGACATGATACCAATGAGGACCTACTTGAATGTATAAACATTAACCTAGGGAGTGGTCAAGAAATATGTCAAGATATCTTATATAAGAATATGTCTAACGCTTGTTTCCATTGTGGTTCACAAGGACATTTGTAGAAGTGTCCTATGAAATTTTTCCCTAGATCACTCCAACCCCCAGCCCTCCTTCTGATCCTGTGACTCCTCAAGAGAATGCGTTCAAGGCAATGGTCAGAAAGGAAAGAAACAACCCTAAAACTTACCCTAAAACCCTTAATAGGTTTACTGCACTTCTGGTGGATGCCTAGGAACCACTATAGAATACTCCTTCAGGTTCTCCCTCAAGATACAATTCTGGGAGCTCAGACTATGAGAAGTATGTTCCTCACTCTCAAGACCCTCTGGAAGAAGAATTAGATAAAATGGATCTCCAAAATGAGGAAACTGTTAAGGAGTTCCCCCCTAGTAAATGTTCACAATGCTTCATCTCTAGGGTATAGTGGTCTCAAGCTGATGAAGAATCTTTCCCTAATAAGGACCAAAAGACTCTGAGTCTAGGGAAAAAGGAGAAGGGCAAAGGTAAGAAGAAGATTACTAAATGAAGATCTTATCCTATCATGTGAAAGGGATGTGTAAGATTCCTCCCTCCAGCTTTTGAGGTGTGCAGGTGCAAGAACCTCCCCTTCTGATCTTATAATTATTCCCCTCTCTGAAATAAAAGAAAGATCCTGTTTTGCCCTAGAGAGAGAAAATGTCTAGAGATATTTTCTCTAGACATTTTCTCTCTCTAGGGCAAAACAGGGTAAAACAGAAATTCAAAAAGAACTTTCCAATGTGCAATTGGAATTAATTAAAAATAGGTAAAAAGGACCTTAGCCTAAGGGCAGATTTTTAGAAATTTTTGGATTATAGTCCAATTAAGGTTCCTATGGACCAATAAGATTAATCCAAACGTAGGGAGGAGATAAATTGAAGAATAAAAGAAAAACCCCCCAAAAATGAGTAAATGCTCACATAAGATGAAGAGTGGATTAAGGACCAAAGAAAACAATTAAAAAATTAAATTTTTGACACCTCAGTGTGGGGATCTCCCCTCATGAAGTAAGCGCCATTTTTTTCATCATTACCCCAATTTTAAATCAATAAAATGAGATATTTCATCTCTCCTCTCTCCTATTTCAAAACTAGATCCAAAAAGTGAACTGACCCAAAAATGGTTACAAATTGACCAAACTGATCTGAAAAATTCTAGAATCAGTTTGCTTGGTTAGAGGCTCACTTTTCCTATAAATAAAAGCCTCCCCCTTTGTAAAAGCTTAATGGTGTTTATGCACTGTTACTCTGCTCCTGTCGTCCTGAGCCATTTACATTGAATTTTTTAATAATTCAATTGTTTTTGGCCTAATCCTCTCCAAAGAGAATTGGTGGCCACTCTTGCTTCAAACAAGAGTAGAACCCTCAATCCCTCAAGCCAAAGGAGAGCTTACAAGCTCTATGTAAGTTAATTTTCTTACTTGTTTAATTTTAAATCTATGGTTTTCTTGATTTTCATGTTTTACAGTTGATTGAATTAAATTCAAATGCTATGCCTTTGAGGAAAAGGCCACCCCCTTCTCTTCTTTACATTCCAGCCTTTCTTAATCCTAGAAAGATAACTAAGGGATTAATTAAACTCTTCTTATTGTTTAATCTCTTGAATTTAGAAAATTGTGTAGATTAGAGTTCTATGAATCTAATTTGGGTTAATTTAATTTAAAAATAGAATGATAAAAATGAGAAATGGTCAGCCATACAAAGGAGGTTGTGGCAAAATTTTCCAGAATTTTGTGGAAAAGAAAGTTGTTTTTATGTTATTCCAAAAGAGTAATTCCCACCATTTTTGCATCTAAAAGAAATATTCTAATTACTCCATGTACATATTCACCTATGAATATGCATGGATATCACTGATATTAATTATTAAATTTGATTTTTATGTATAGAAAGATGCATAAAGGAATTATTTTTATTTCAAAAGTGTTATTCTCATTAAATTTGATTTTTATGCATAGAAATATGCATAAAGGAATTATTTTTATTTCAAAAGTGTTATTCTCATTAAATTTGATTTTTATGCATAGAAAGTTGCATAAAGGAATTATTTTTATTTCAAAAGTGTTATTCTCATTAAATTTGATTTCTATGCTTAGAAAGATGCATAAAGGAATTATTTTTATTTCAAATATGGTGGTTGTTGAGGACCAATCATTTTGCCTGCCATAGATAGTTGGAAATTTATCCATTTAATTAATTTCGCTTCCAAATTTTCTTTGACCATATCCCACCTTTGATGTATGGCAACCCTGAAACCCATAGGGATCCCCAACAATCTAAAAATATTCCCTTATATGATAAAATTTCCTTATAGCCTTTCTGGATCAACCAATCCGGAGGAGGGAAGATTAGGGTAGGTTTTAATACCTATTTTGGTTTGGTTGAGTATAGAATCTGAGGCCATGCAAAAGGAGCACTCCCATAATGCTTTTATGGACCTCATTCTTGATAAGACCATTTGTGTCATTAGCAAATTGTGAAGACAAAGTTGGCCCTACCCATTAGGTAGATCCCTTGTATCTGGCCTGATTGTATCTTATCAACTAGTCCAAACCGTCGGTTGCTATGGCAAAAAGCGGAGGAGCAAGAGGACATCCTTGCCTTATGGATCTATTTAGCACAAAGGGCTCACAGATGAGACCATTCACACAAAGGGCTCACAGATGAGACCATTCACACATACTCTTGCCCTGCCATTGCCAAACAAAGTTGCCACAAAATGTATAAATTTTTGCCATAGGCCCATATTTTTGAGTGACATCAATATAAAATCCCATTCCAATCTGTAAGCTTTGTCGAAGTTAAAGGAAAAATAATCTTGCATAGATTTTTCTACATATTCTATTTATTCCCATAAAGCAATAATAGCATCCAATATGAGTCTTCCCCCCTGACAAACCCTTTCTGTTCCGTCTCTGATCCAATTGTTACGATGGCAGCCTGAAGGAAAGAGCTTGCAAAGATTTTATATGCATAGCAGAGCATGGTGATAGGTCTCTAGTTAGTCAGTTGGTCCTGCTCTCCTTTTTTGTGAATCAACTTGATCACTCCTTCATTTAATGGCATGCTTCCTACCTAGAGGCAACACAACACACACACACACACACACACTATACAACACAACACAACACACACACACACACACGTGTGCCACCACTTCCAGAGTGAGGGATCTGAAAGGCTGAGATAAGTTTCCAATTGCTAGGCCAGGCTGGGGGGACCACCTTGGTTCTAGTTACAATGATCCTTTTCATGCACTCAGTTCTTTGAGAAGAACAAGAGGGTAGGGGGCTAAATATTCTGGCAAAGAGATGATGCACAACCTCCAGATTGTCCAACTGAGAAGTAGCCAAAGATCCTTCAGCCTTTTTGAGCAAGGGGATAGCATCCTTAGCCTTCTTTTTCTTGAGTAAATCAAACATATCTTTGGAAGGTCTGTAATTTTCCCTGCCCACTAGTCTCTAAAAAATAGCTTTAAGTAGCCGGCTACACCTAATGTCCTCCTTTCTTCTTAGGTTTTCCTTCAACTTGGTTAATGTTGCAGCTTGTGGCCAGAGTTGTCCCCCCTGAGTTCACTCTACTTTCTAGCTCCTAGAGTCTTTGGTATTTAACGTTTCTCCTCTTTTGCCTAATTTGACACCTACTTCTTGATAAGCACTAAGAAGAATTGGGTCTCCTTAACTACTAAAGACCATTGTCTTGCAGGGTAGCCTCCTTCTGGAATCCAACTAGGCACTCCCAACTCCTCCTTTTTCTGCCCTACATGGTCGTACCCAGGCCTTGAAATTTGTCGGAGGCATGTTCCACCATGTTGAAATCACTAGTTACTACTATTAGAGACCCTTTGAAGACATCAAAGACATTCCCATAAAGCGGGTCTAGCAAAGGTTGGGCCTGGACATATAATGAGACTAGCATCATAGGATCCTCACCTCCCAAGGTAACTACTACGACCTATTTGTTGCACTGGTGGTTGCACACCACTTGGGTAATGTTAGAGACAATATCTTCTTTGATTCCCAAAGCACATCCAACACTGCCACTTGGGTGCTAAGAAAAAAACCAAGTATGTCCGTTGGAAATAACCTTAAGCCTTCTCAACAACTCATGACCATTGATTTTCACTTCTTGTGATTTTCACTTCTTGGAGACATATCACCTCAAGAGAAAGAATAAGATCTTTAAGCCAAGATTTGATAATGGCAGCTCTATTAGGGTCTGTCATGTTGATTCATCCTGAAAGATCCCTGTCCCCACCGCGCAACGAATCCTGGGTAGCAGCGGAAGTAGCACTTCTTGCGTGGGGCAGGGTCCTTCACTCGGGGCCTCGCTCACCATGAATATCCGGACAAGAGACTAATCCCTCGGTTCTTCCAAAACCGAACCCGGAAAAACTTCCCTCGCCCGAAAAGCAAGGGCGATTCCTCCATGATATTTTTACTCTAACGTAGTCAACAACCTTAACTAACTGAACTGATCAGATCGAGCCCGTAATAAGTATCATAGTCAGATCAAGGAAAAGACTTGCACTTTGGATCATAGAGACCAACGCTTTTTTCCTCATTGAGAGACACATCCGTTGATTCTTTTCCATAGAACAATTTTTATCCGGGATTTACTTCATCTATCGTACTATAAAAGGATTAAGTCTCATTTTAGGGATCCATCAGTCCAGTCTAACCCCATCCAATCCCGTGGGTTAGCCAACCAACCACTATAGTGATGGGATCCATTTAAGAATTTGGTTAGGTTTTGTCCCAGGTACCAGGGAAAAGAGTTCCCAGGCCCCCTAACCGGATATTCATGCAAACTTAAAACTAGTCACACCACTTACACACCCAATATGAAATTGCCTTTTTCACAGATTCAGCTGTCTTTAAAACAATCTTTTGATGAAACTATAGTATTACTGATCATAATCTTCCAAAATTATCCGGTTGAATCCTAATTTTCCATTTTTCCTTCATCGGTGTACCTATGGCATCATTGGCAACCAGAACGCTCACCACCTGTCCACTCAGGGGTCTTTTCGATAGTTCCTAGCTCATAGTACCAGGCAATATATTCACTTACAAAAATCAAAATGGAATCTCCGTTGAAGATCAGCAAGATCAACCAACATATCCATATAAAGGAGCCATGGACTCATCTGTTTTGAGGACCAGCAAGGTCAATCAACCAAATCCATGCCTGAATTCAGAAAACAACTCTTACTCCTTGTTCCAATATCTTCCACGACATACGTGTGGGTATCTTTGGCGGCAGCACCGTATGGTCAGCACCCTCTAGGATCCTTCGCAGGTCACCTTGCGCTTCACTCATAGGCTGCTTTCTTAGTCCCTCATCCACCGTACCGGACGCTCACCATTTAAATCGAACCGAGGCTAGTCAAGACCTCGGTCAACCTTGCTACGCGAGACGTCCTCCGTTGACTCTTCGTCAGCTATTGAAACTTTATCAGATAGGTCTCCACGACCTCATTCACAAGACGGTCAAAATGCTTCCCCAGCATTTTTGACATAAAACAGTCATTTAAAAACAGGTCATAAATACAATTTCTATAATGAACTCTCGTCTTTCCACATTGTTCCACATCAATCCTCATTTATTTCATATGTATTCCCATTCTCATCACATCATTTTCCATCTCATCACATCTGTTCTCATTTATCCGCATCAGATCTCATCCACTCGCATCTACCCATATCCACATATCACATCATATTCATTCACATCACATATCACATCTATCCCAATTTACATCACATCTCATTCATTCACATCCCGATTCACATGACATCACATCTCATTCATTCACATCCCGATTCACATGACATCACATCTCATTCATTCACATCCCGATTCACATCACATCACATCTATTCACGTCCATCACATTCATTTACATCACATCACATCACATCACATTCATTCATATCCACCACATTCATTCTCATAACCATCCCATCACATACATTCTATCCACATTATATGACATCACTTCTATCCACATTATATCTCATTCATACACATATCTCATTGATCCACATCCATCCAATCGTTCACACGTACGACTACTCACATCTATCCATACATTCATATCTATCACTTCACATCCACATATATTCATGTCACATCACATCTCTTTACATCACATCACATTCTTTCACATACACATCCACATCCATTCTTCACATACACATTCACATCCATTCTTCACATACACATCTACATCCATTCTTCATATCCACATCCACATCCATTCTTCACATCCCATATTATTCATTTACATCCCGATTCCCATGACATCACATCTCATTCATTCATATCCCGTTTCACATCACTTTACATCTCATCCATTCATTCATTCACATCTATCCTGATTCATATGTCATCACATCTCATTCATTCACATCACATTGCATCTCATCCATTCATTCACATCTATCTGATTCACATCGTATCTCATCACATCTATTCACATCACATATCATCACATCTATTCACATCACATCTCATTTCTATGCAGTTTTCAGTTTGATTTTCTTTTGAATACAAGGAGTATTTCTTGAATCAGTATCCCCAAAACTTCTTGATCGGAATTCTGAATTTCATACCAGAATTCCTCGAATTCTATAACCTCGATCCATAGATCAATTTGAAGGGTCTCAAACTTAGTTTCAGATTTGGCGGGAGTTTTGAGTGTATTTTTCTAAACTGGTCACTCCTTCTTTCCTCGAAACTGATGAAAGAGTTTGGTCTTGGTCATAGTCTGATTCAAGATTCGAGTCGGATAAGATTTTTCCTGAACTATCTTTCTCGAAAAGGTTTGATAATTCAGTTACTATTTTATTGAATTTCTTTCGTTGAATATTCACTTAACTGATTTCTAAATTAGTTACGAATTCCAATGAGGAATAGATTAATCATTTATCTGAATATTTCGATCTCGATAGATTCCCTGAATTCTCTTTTTACAATCCGTGTGAATATAAAACGATAGAAATTTCTCTCTTAGAGTATTTAATTATTCATTTATCAAATACTCATAGAATTTAAACATAGAGTAACACTTTTGAAATAAAAATAGATCCTTTATGCATCTTTCTATGCATAAAAATCAATTTTTAATGAGAATAACAAGGAGGGATTTGTGGGAGCGTGGCCTTTGCTCTTTACTTCAAGGCCCCCCCTGGAGCTATTTCTCTTATGTACAATGGATTAAGGATAAGCCTATTCTCCCTATCCCCCAATTAACAGAAAACCCCCCATCCATGTTAAACTAAACAGCAGATGGAACCTTCTTCTAGATACGAAACAATGGTACTTTAAGTTTAGACAACTCTGGCAAAAGGAAGTTGAACCCAAAAAGTCATGTCTCCTTTGGTTGATCCATCATAAATCAATATGGACCAATGGCATAGCTCACTCAATTGGCATAGGCACTACTATTTTCCCAAGATGTAAATCCGGAATGGAGGATATAGTCCACCTATTTTTATCTCGTCCTTGTAATAAAAAAAACAATAAAGTTGGTACAGGAGTGCCTAATCCCTGTTCCCAAAAGAGATCTCAACTGAAAACAGGTCATATTAGGGCATTGCTCTTCCTCCAGATGGAACATCATAAGGGCTGAGCTTATACGAAAGATGTGGTTGCAAAGGAATGCTATGGTCTTCAATAACGAGCTTCCCAACTCACACTCGGGTTTGAGATCCAACATTGGTTGCGCAGGCTACGGCTATCTCCAGGTTGGGTAAGGAAAAGATAGAGAAGACCTGGAGGGCATATCAACAAGGTGCCCACTGGTCCATTACAGTAGAAGATTACGAGAGCTGAACTTCAACACCTCAAAGAGGTGGAAACCCCAGATATTCAAATCCAATGCTTGGATCTCTTTGAGATATTTCTATTAATACAATTCTCTGCCAAAATTTTAAAAAAAAATAAGGCCTAAATTAATCAATTGATTTCTCTTGTCTACACATCACAATTTCGTACTCTGCATGTAGTAGAGATGACTCCGATAGAGATTTAAATTTGAAACTTTATTTATATTTGTTTTGTGGACTACGAGCAAACAGTTGCCTTTATAGCTCAGTGGTAGAGCGTCAGTCTTGTAAACTGAAGGTCCAGAGTTCGATCCTCTGTGGAGGCATTTTTCCTGTTTTCGTGTCGTTATTTTCTCGTGAGAGTATTAATTATTCCTATCTTGCCCTCCACCTAACTACGAACCTAGCTTGTGAGGTGAGTCGCAAAGAAAGCATGCATTTTTGTTCACACACAGAGCAAACAGACATTAATCAAAAGATAAACTGAAGGTCCAGAGTTCAGGCAGTTTTTCTTTTTTTCTCGTTATTCTTTTGAATTCGTTGATAAATGGTTACATCATATAACCTACCTTGTAACTAAGGGCCTAGCTTGTGAAGTGAGTTGCCTGTTGTTGAAGATGAACTTCCACCCTTTTCATAGATAGTGATTTCGTTGATAAATTGTTACATTATATAACCTACCTTGTAACTAAGGGCCTAGCCTGTGAGGTGAGTTGCCTCTTGTTGAAAAGAAAACATGCATTTTGATCCATGCCACGTTTGAACAGGAGATTATTAACCTCCAAAAAAAAAACCATACCCAAACACAACAACAACAAACAGACATTAATCAAAAGATGAACTTCAAAGGTGTCCATGAATTGCCAAGAAAAGGATGCGTTTCAAAGGTGC
Organism: Cibotium barometz; assembly: GCF_041138505.1. Lineage (NCBI taxonomy): Eukaryota > Viridiplantae > Streptophyta > Polypodiopsida > Cyatheales > Cibotiaceae > Cibotium > Cibotium barometz. Next base: position 29,405,481 of record NC_141099.1, on the reverse strand, counting down.
TCATGTATTGCCAATATTTTTTAAAACCAAATTAAATTTGGAACATAATTTTGGTGCAAAATGAACCCAGTGGCTAATAAAGAAACATATCTTCGGTACACTGTAGGGCAGGGAAGCAATTATTGGACAGCCCCTATTTTGAACTCAATGCCCACCCCAACTTTAAAGACATCTAAGCAGTCTGCATGTAGATCCACAATAACAGAACTTCAAGAGCTTCAAAATCTAACTAACACATCAAGGTAAGACTACTGTATATCTGTATCATAAAATACAAAATGTCACACCAACTTGAAGAGCCACACGGCCAAAGCCGATAGATTCACATCACAGGCCTCTTGTAGCCAATCCTTTCAAGCCATCTGGAGCTATAGCTTGAGGCACCTTCTGAAAGATGATGACCAAATCAACAGTGAAAGCTGAAGCTAATGAATGAGAGACTGACTCCACCCACAAAAGGGAAGTCTAGTATACATACATACAAACCAACAAGACTCCTCTGAGAGCAAGTCTCTGGACCGCATTATTGGCCACAACCAAGCTTTTGGGAGGCTCATGGAGACAGCTGATGTCAACCTTACCAAGAGCCTGCTTAATGATGCCTATGAATTGTCCATCGTGCATCCCACTTTATACCACATCCCATCAACTTTGACCTCAAAACTGTTGCATGCAGTTTACCCTTCAGCTGTATGATTACAAACCCTCCTAAGAAGGCTCAAACACATACATTGCAACAAACCAGTTGCACTTACAGGTACCTCTAAAGAGCATCTCCCTTAAAAACTGCAAAATATATCAGTATTGAAGAAGTCAACGGTGGCGATCAGCATGCATGTCTGCCCCTCCTCTGCCATGCCGTTGCTCTCTGAAAAGGCGTAGGAGGGCTGAAGCCTGAAATACAGCAAGAGGGTTATGCTGACCATTAGAAAAGCCAAAAAGCAACATTAAGCTATTAAAACCAGTAAAAAACTTTAGCCCAAAAGACAGAAAAGGACCTTTTCTTTTGCCCTGGCTGTTCCCGACTTTGTCAGTGCAACTAGAGGAGGAATAACCCCTTCTTGCAGAACCTTTGCTCGGAACCTATTGCTATTCGTACATAAATGAAGAAGCGCTGCTGCTGCATTCTCTTTGCCACGCTGTGATCCCAATTCCACCACTTCCACCAAGGCAGGAATCCCCTCTTCTTCACCAATAGAGAACCTCCCCTCTTGGATGGTGGCAAGGTTGGAAAGAACTGCAACGGCCTTGTCTACCATCCCCGCAGCAGGGTCAGACATCAATATCACCAGTGGTTTGACAGCATTGGCCCGCACAATCCTCACCTTGTTTTCATGAAGTATCGAGAGATTGAATAACGCAGTGGCTGCATCCTTCTTGCCTCGTGGCGTACCATGCATGAGAAGATCCACTAGTGGAGCAATGGCACCAGACTGACCAATAGTCAATTTGTTATCATCCATGACTGACAAACTGAAGAGTGTTGCAGCAGCATTCTCCCTAGCCTCAGAGGTACCCACGTTGAGAACGTGGACTAAAGAATCAATTGCATTAGCTGCAGCAATCATAGACTTATTATTATCATTGATTGACAGGTTCAGCAAAGATGTTACAGCATTCTCTTGTATGTGAGAATCTGCAGAATGCAGCAATGAAACTAGAGGTGCAATGGCTCCAGAGTTAGCAATGATAATCCTGTTCTCCACATTATACTTGGCAAGGAACCTCAGTTCTGTAGCAGCATTCCTCTGAGCATCTCTTGAAGATGATTGAAGGTCCACCACCAAGGCCTGCACTCTTAATTGCACATTGTTTTCATCATCCCCTACCATGTCAGCATCTGATGGCACAATTCTAGGCATCCCTGAGCCACCATTACCAGTCCGCCTCCCCCTTGAGACAGAACCATGATCAGCTATGTTTACACCTGATCCATACTCTTCGCTACGTGATGGGACACTTGCAGATGCAACAGTCGACATATCCAACTCCCCTGATACATCACTAACATAAGGAGAGGAGTCATTCGGCAAGCTTAACGTGTTCTCAATATTATTGGTTGTCAGAGCATCATCAAGACTAGATCCAAAACTTGAAGTAGAAGCATTTCGGCTGTGACTATCTGTACCATCCAGAAAATTTTCCCCCTCTCGAAAAAGTGTTGCTGGTGGGCAGTGTATATCTGAATCCCCAACAGCAGCAGCTCTAGAATTCCCATGCAAAAAGCCCCTATTTTCATTAGGACCCCCTATCGCAGATCTGGTCTCTCTCCTACTCAAATCAAAATCTTCACGACTTCGAATCCGTATGGTTCGTACTGATCTTACAGTAGGCCTGCTCCCAGTAGACAGTTGCTGCACACTCTCTCTGTGATTCACATTGCTGTTTATGGATGGAAGAAGCTGAGATGAAGTCGTCTGTGGCTTTTCTGGTTCAGGAAGAGAGACACCATTTGCTTCACACCAGGTTGTGATCAATGCCTTCACAGTGTAGTTAGGAATAAGGTTCAAGTGGCTCAAGGTCTGTCTACTTTTGGGACAAGTAGTATTGCCTTGATCCAGCCACTGCTGAATGTATGTTCTTTCATAAGTCTGTCCAGATGCAACAATTACCGGGTCTGACATCAGCTCTAGAGAGAGAGGGCACCGGAAATCCGCAGGGATAGGAATCCCTCCCTTTTGTGCCTGCACTTGCTTCTGCTCTGCCAAATCATCTCCCATCTGTGTCAGCAAAATGATCAACAGGTTGAGCAACTCCTCTTCACCTTTATCTTTATTCAAGTGAGCTTTATTCTTTTCCTTCTCCAGCAAAGACACTTCCCTTAGAATCTCCTGGTTGGACTTCAAATCGAGCTTTCCTGCAAGATACACAAGCATTCCATGGCTCATCTTTACCCCTCTTTTGATCTCTGTCAAAACACTTCCAAGCTCTTCTGAGAGGCCTTCTTCCAAAACAACTATATGGTAATCTGCTGTCTGAAGACAGTTAGCACACTGCTCGACCTACAACAACCAAGGGGAAAAAAAGAGTAAAAATTTTAAAACAATGCTGATTCTTGAAAAACAAATGGCAAGTAGAACTGTGATCTCTGACCATAATTTCCACCGTTTGCTAAAGATGGTAAAACTCATACTTGCTCTTGAGTGTGATCTGATAAGTGAAGAGTCTTCAATGGCAAAGACCTCACAAGGCACAGCAATTCCAATGATAGTTCTTGAAAACTCTTCAAAACTTGCTGCGTCTGTAACACCTGACACCAAATTACAACCTTTTAGACGTCTGGAAGATTACAAAATGATAAGCAACTGCTCGCTCACATAACATCTGCAGCCAGATTTGTACCATGTTCACATGTGGCCAGGCCAATGCCCCATGTGAAAGGGTCAGTCATCTTGTGTCACATGGACGGAAACCAGTTTTGTGCCACCCGTGTGTGATCAGTATTGTGCCATATGGGCGGGAGCTTGTTTGCTGCCACCCGTGTATGACTAGGATTGTATCTTACCCATGGGACTGTCACTCCATGGTAGGACTGATATTTGTGCCGAGCTTTGTGTATGGGATTGTCACCCCATAGAAAAGCCCATGCCAAGATTTGTGTTTTGCCTATGGGATTATCACTCCATGGGGAGACCAGGACTTCACATTTCTGTCGCGCCAGTTTTTTGCCCGTCAAGAATATCTTGTACAAGTTTCATGAAAGGGAGATTTCGTCCATTACATGTGCACATGCATTCATGTTTGCATGCACAAACTTGTTTTCGTGTGTTTGCCTGCTATGACGTGCCAGTACACTGGAGGGGGACGCCCCCAGTGTATTGTGGGTGTGTTGTCTGCTGACAAGTTGATGTGGCGTGTGAACAAGTGGTAAGTATTGCCTTTTTGGTCCTTTTCAAATGTCAAATCTATTAAGTAGTCACTAGTGTAAACCTTAATCTTTATAAGGTGGGGTGTTCACAATGCACACATATTTAAAATATGGACTGGACACCTTTTTAGTGTGGGTGCCCTAAGAGTTAACCTTTGATTAAGGCCTAATCATACTTAAAATTAAGGATTGCATGGGAAGAAATCCTCCCCACACGTGGATGGTAAGTGGGGGGTGGTTGATGGAAAGTAGGCGCCTCCTCCAATCCGCCTGGCTACTGCCCTGAACCCGTCTCCTCCAACTTGCCTAGCTGCTGTTGCAACAGTACCCGCCTTCTCACACCTGATTGGTTGCATCTGTACCTGCCTGCAGTTTAGTACCTGCCTGTTGCCCAGTATCCGCCTACAGTTTAGTACCCGCCTGCTAATCTGTATCTGTTGCAGTACTGTACCCGCATATGTGCTACAGTTTTGTACCTGGCTGCAGCTGTACCCGACTACTGTACCTGCTGGCTGCCACAATTGTACCTTGTACCTGTTGGCTGCCACCTCTATTCCTGCTGGCTGCCACATCTGTACCTACTGCTATCTTTATCAAGTACTTGTTTTTATATTTCAAATTCAGATAATATTAAATTTAAATGTTGTTTTTACAAGTCTTGTGTAGGCAAGTATCACCCCCAATTGCCTTCACCATGGAAGGCCACTCGGATGGTGATCTTTTCCCGTGAATACCCTGATCGTGCCTTCACATTCAGAGGAGCCAGTGAAGGTCATTGGGGTATAAGGAAAACTGTGAGCAAAGCTTACTTGAGAGTACCAGGTATCACTCCCTCTGCGGTGTTTCACCCTGCCAGGCGTTAGTACGGGCGTGCCTCTTGGTGCACGGTCCCGGAAGACGAGTGAGGGGCGGGTGTTCACCCAGAGAAGGTGGGAGATTGCCTCTGATTTGGTCTACTCCGACAACCGATTCTTCATCGACAAAAATCTTATTGTTTTTCAGTTGTATTCACTCCATGTTATGGAGAAATCTGGCCTTGGGACCCGTGAACACTTGTACATATAAATACTCCAAGAAATACAAACTGTATTGAGGGGGAGGGAAGGGCGGCCCTTTCCGGCCCTAGTGATGGTGTCAAGTGTTCTTTGTCATTTCCAGTTTTAATGTTGCGAGTATTGTCCATTGTTTGTATTAGTTAAGTGATCTAAAAATGTGTGTTTTATCTTCCGATTTGTAGGCGTCCTGTAGGGAGCGGTTACATTGGTGTCAGAGCACGATCGTCTCTCTTTCTCAAGAGGAGACACGGTGTTTTGAGATTGGAAGCAAACATAGACACTTGACTCAATGGACAGCCAAGGCAACCCTTTGGAAGTGCCAAATCCAAGAGGTCAATCAAGTCTCTCGTGATTCGGATGCATTGCATGGAAGGCACACTTGAGAGAGTTTATGACAGTGCTTTGATGGGACAGCCATCTCGTGGTAAAGAGCCTATGCATGAGGATGAGCCCAATGCATTGAGGGCTGAATTGGAGCAAATGAAGAAGCTTTTGAAACCGACCTTCAGAAATTTGACGGGCGGTGAAACAAACACTCGCACACAAAACACTTCATCACCCATGGGGACCTCAAAAAGGAAACAAACAGGGGGAGCTAGAGTGCTCCTGCAATTAGTACAAGGACACCGATTGGCCCCAAAACGCAGTGGCGTCCCTTGCGGTATTTCTTTAATTGATCAAATTCGAGTACAAAGTACAACTTGTAGAATCCTCTACCAATAGGATCCCTTATAGTTTCACCCAGGACTTCCAAAAAAGAACTCTCGTTATTACATCACAACATACCATAGAGAAGGCACACCTGTACAACACCTCCCTGCTTGAAAATCTTCTCCATCTCTACCATGGATCCCTCAAACCCTTTCCCAAGCAGCAGTAGAGCTTTACCAAACCATATGTCCTTTCCTATAGTCACAGCTTGCATGTAACCTCAGGAAAACTATAACCTGTTCACATGAATCCAAAGACATGTTTTCCACATGAAACCAAAGACCTGTATCCGATAACCCAAAGACCTGTATCCCATAAACCATAGGCCTGTTTCCTCGAAACTAAAGTCCTGTTTCCTCTCGAAAACCAATGTCTTGTTTCCATGACAGATCTACCATCCAAGCACGGTTGCCAAACCCCAGAGAGAGAAAGATAGAGGACGTGTCAAGCAATCCCTGAATACACATAAGTCCAAGATGGAGAGGAACAGTACATCTCTTCAAAGGACATCATCCCTTGCATCTTAGCTTGATCCTCTGTGTCCCAATCTCTTCAACAGAGCCTGCAATTCATGATGAGAGAGAGAGAAAGAAAGAAGGAAAGAAAGAAAGACCTGTATCCGATAACCCAAAGACCTGTATCCCATAAACCATAGGCCTGTTTCCTCGAAACCAAAGTCCTGTTTCCTCTCGAAAACCAATGTCTTGTTTCCTTGACAGATCTACCATCCAAGCACGGTTGCCAAAAGCCACAGAGAGAAAGATAGAGGACGTGTCAAGCAATCCCTGAATACACATAAGTCCAAGATGGAGAGGAAAAGTACATCTCTTCAAAGGACATCATCCCGTGCATCTTAGCTTGATCCTCTGTGTCCCAATCTCTTCAACAGAGCCTGCAATTCATGAGAGAGAGAGAGAGAGAGAGAGAGAGAGAGAGAGAAAGCCTATCTCTATTCTCCTGCACCAAAAAGGTTTCGGGAATAAGGCCACCACCACCTGCACCCCATGGTTTGTAAACAACAACACTATCATACAACATCAGCAGGAGCATCAACAGCAATCCTGTGCGGCTGTATAACCCACACAAAGCTGCCACAAAAATAGTCGAGATCAATAGTGCCTCCTCCAACAACCCATGCGCGCCTACGAGCGCCCACTGATGTACATACATACATGCGAGCATGCGCCCACATGAGAGAGAGAACCTGCAGCCGAGAGCAACATGGAGGTGCGCACAACAGCAGACCACATGTGCGCTTCCTATCCTGCAGTCGCCGGCCTACCCCTGCTGTCCTACGTAGCCACACAGTCCTGCCTGCCGGATTGCGAGAGAGAGAGAGAAAGGAAGCGAGCGCTGTCCAGCCTTGTGCTTTTCTGTAGCCCGCCAGTCCCCTTCCAAGGGAGAGATGGAAGGAAGTGTATTCAGCCCGGTGCTTCCTGCAGCCCATCCCGCCTGCACTGCTGCTCTGAAGTTGCCTATGCTGATCTGTCCCATAGGTCGGATTCGGCCTCCCGTGGACGTTAATATAACTTTCTTTCTTTCTTTCTTTCTTGCCTTGCCACTTGCTGTGCCTTGGTTGCCGTGTTCCAATGACCATGCCATCCATGGAGAAGAAGCACCACACGCGACACGCCACCACAATGACGACCCACCTCGAATTCTGCCAACCTTCGCTTTATAAACTTGGATGCGATTCGCTTTCTCAAAAAAGCCAAAAGCAGATAGCAAAAACGCATGCCTTTAAATATAATAATATTATTTTATCATCAAAGGTTTTAAAACCTTATAAACTTTAAAATCCCCTTTTTGTCTCTTTCACACTTGGGCTGGCCACATATGGGTTTCTTTTTCATATCCAAATGGATGCCATTCACACTGTCCATCCCATGCCCGTGCCCACCTGCTTGTTGTCCAGAGAAAAACACAGGGTCATAACATACCCCCCTTGAAAAAAAGCAAGCGTCCTCGATTGCACTCAATAACACAGTAAGGCATCTTATGAGCAAAGATTCCCCATATGACAAAAGCAATGCCCCTCCAGTGCATCTAGGTGATGAAACAATCATCTCGGACAATAAGGCCACACCGTCACGTCATAGTGACAAACAACTCTTGCTTGTTCCTTCAGAACCTGCAGCAAAAGTCCAAAACCAAGTGGAAACACGTAACCTGTGTTAGCCAAAAACAAAACCATGCATCATTCTACATATGACAAACATATGCATGACACATATATGCATTCGCAAACAATATGCTCCTCAAAATGCTCTACCTACTCCAATATAACAGTCTCAGGGTTGCTCTCAAGCCTTATGCCCATGGACATCCACGACTGAAGGTACAACATGAGCATATGAAAGCACTCAATGCATCTAAACTATACATCCACGAAGTACTTCCCACATATGTCTCATGGGTATCCCACAGGAGTCACACCCAGTGGTGCATCCATGCACATAATAAAGTACTTGATGTATCATCCCAATATACATGCATCACACGACACAATCTAGAGTATTACCCAATGTACTCTCAATGGTACCAGGATCCAATGGCACCAGAATACAATAATACCTCAAAAAGTGTATGCATACACGCACAAATAGAGTTCGATCCATATATCCATGAACCAAACCAACTCTAGGATTGCTCGCAAGACTTATGCCCTTCATAGAGTCTTGAAGTGTTAGCTCCTCAGGTTGCCATAGACTTTGAGCTCAACCAAACCATGCCATTCCAAAGGAGACCAACTCCACAAATAGCATCATCTCAATATCCAAGTGACCAATCCTGTGGTCAAGAACAGCCAGAACCATATGACAAAGATCAATGTCCCAATCTTCCTCAGTCATACCTTAGTTCCAAAGGCAAAAACCATTCATAGTTGCAGTTATAGTTCATGGTGCGGCCGACTATGACCCATACCCAACTTTACCATCTCATGTGACTAGTACACAATATCATAGAAGTCCCATAAGCAGATGTACTGTCAGCCTAAGTACCTTCGGGTGAATACAAAAATGTCACCAAGCGACTCCTAGATAACAACTAAGCCTGTCTGTAACAAGGGAGCGGAGGTGCTACCCCCCTCATGAGCATCAGGCAATGCTTCAGACCCCAGCTCTGCTGAACCTGAATGAGCCATAGCAAGAGTCGGCTCCAACTCAAAGGCATCAAGACAAAGCTGCAATACCTGAGGTGAATCTGCTAAGTCACCCTCCTCCATCCACTTCGCATCCATCGGTGAATAGTTCTTGAACTTCACAAGATAGCGACGGGAAACTTTACCTCGTACCTTTTTTTCCTTGTGTGCCAGTATCTGCTCGGGAATAAGAACCTCATCAAGTTCCTCCGCTTCTGTCTGAGCCTCATCTGATACATCCACAGGCACCCAAAACCTGCTTGCACTCTACCCAAGTGGTAAGCACAAGTCCCCAATGACGCATACTAGATCACCACTACTAAACATAGAAAGAAGCTGCCTTCCGAACCCATGAAGCCTCTGTGAAGATACCACTGGCGACAAAATGTCGAAAGCCATAGCCTTTAACCCATGTTTTGCACCATAACACTTCAATAACTGCTTCTTGTTCCTGGCTGACTACTTCCTGTCCTTGGTGTCTTTTCTCCTGAGCTTCATCTTTAGCTTTTGCTCTTCACCTCATATAGGCAAAGACACACAATCCTGCACTGTCTCCTACACTTCCTTTTCACTTTCCACAAGTTGAAGCTTTTGATGTGACAACCACGGACTCACCTCCTTGAGAGAGTAGACGATATCCCAACAATGGAACCATGAAACCGGCCTTCAGAAATTTGACGGGCGGTGAAACAAACACTCGCACACAAAAATCTTCATCACCCATAGGGACCTCGAAAAGGAAACAAACAGGGGGAGCTAGAGTGCTCCTGCAATTAGTACAAGGACACCGATTGGCCCCAAAACGCAGGGGCGTCCCTTGCGGTATTTCTTTAATTGATCAAATTCGAGTACAAAGTACAACTTGTAGAATCCTCTACCAATAGGATCCCTTATAGTTTCAACCAGGACTTCCAAAAGAGAACTCTCGTTATTATAGCACAACATACCATAGAGAAGGCACACCTGTACAATATTATAGCACAACATACCATAGAGAAGGCACACCTGTACAACACCTCCCTGCTTGAAAAGATCTTCTCCATCTCTACCATGGATCCCTCAAACCCTTTCCCAAACAACAGTAGGGCTGTATCAAACCATATGTCCTTTCCTCTAGTCACAGCTTGCATGTAACCTCAAGAAAATTATAACCTATTCACATGAATCCAAAGACATGTTTTCCACATGAAACCAAAGACCTGTATCCGATAAACCTGTGTGGGAGAAACCAGGAATTAGGGTTAGAGTTCATGTGGGAGACATACACAGAGAAACAAGGGGGAGAGAGAGAGAGTTGTGGGGATAAGTCAACTCATGATAATGAGTGTGTGACTCCCCTATCACACATGTATATTGCACTAGTACACATAGTGCACTTAGTACATTAAAAGTACTAAGTGTACTATGTACTTAACTTATGGGCTTGTACACACTATAAGGGTGGGCATTATGCCTTTACCCCAACAACCTCCCACTTAAAGGCAAAGTGCCCTTAAATGAAGGAAAAGAAAAATCAGCATGTACATGATAATATACAAGGCCATATCAAGGCTGAAACTGGCCTCATCCAATGCCCATCAAGTGTCTGCAATGAGCAAACCGCTCCGGAGGCAAACTCTTTGTCAACAGATCAGCCGGGTTGTCATCCGTATGAATCTTAACAAGCTGAATTTGCTTGTTCTCTATCACCTCTCTGATGAAGTGATACTTCACATCCACATGTTTCGTCTTTGCATGAAAGACAGGGTTCTTTGCCAACTGGATGGCACTCTGACTGTCACAATGCAACAATGGAATATCCCCTGTATAACCCAAATCAACCACTAACCGAGATAGCCATAATGCCTCCTTGCAAGCCTCTGTGGCTGCAATATACTCGACCTCTGTAGTAGATAAGGCTGTGCACTTCTGCATCCTAGATATCCATGACACAGTACCTCCTGTGAATGTAAACACATAACCGGTAGTAGACTTCCGGTTATCTGGATGACCGGCATAATCCGAATCCGTATAACCATGCACTAATGCATCCTGTTTGCCAAAACATATGCACATATCCTGTGTGCCCTTCAGGTATCTCATGACACCTTTCACTGCTTCCCAATGCTTCTTGCCAGGGTTGGCCATGTATCTAGAAACCACTCCCACTGCAAATGCAATGTCCGGCCTAGTAGCAACCATGGCATACATGAGACTGCCACAAGCTGAAGCATACGGAATCTTGGCCATATCAGCCCTATCACTATCTGACTGTGGGCTGTCCATAGCACTGAGTTTCACATATGGAGGCAAAGGAGTACTAGTCTTCTTCCCCCCGTCCATATTGAACCTCTGCAAGACTTTGCCAATGTATTCCTTCTGAGACAAATACAACACACGCTGATTTCTGTCCCAATCAAATTTATGATACCATTCCATTGGTGCCTGTTTGAGCCCATAAAGACTCTTTTTCAGCTTGCATACAAGCTTCTCCTTTCCACTCACTCAATAACCCTCTGGCTGTTGCATATATATCTCCTCATGGAGATCACCGTGAAGAAAAGCAGTCTTCACATCCATCTGAATCAAGTCCAGATCATCATGCGCAACCAAAGCTAACACAGCTCTAAGTGTGGTCATTTTGACCACTGGAGAGAAGATTTCATCAAAGTCCACACCATATTCTTGCTTGAAGCCCTTAGCCACTAACCTGGCTTTGTATCTTGGCTTTGCATCTGGTGCAACTTTGAGCCTGTATACCCACTTGCATGGCAAAACCTTCTTGCCTGCAGGCAAATGCACCAACTTCCAAGTTCCATTTTTATGCAGAGAATCCATCTCTGACTTCATGGCACGCTCCCATAGAGCCTTGTCTGCCCTCTATAAAGCCTCCTTGTAACATGAGGGCTCCCCACAGTCAGTGAGCATCAAGTAGTCAACCCCTGGAACAAGCCTGTCAGGGGCTCTGGAGGGTCTTGTGGACCTCCGTACCCAATGACCATCATTTGCAGGTTGCTGTCCAGCCTGCATATCACCCATTGGTGGCTCCTGTTCCATGCCATAAGGCTGAAAAATCATGCCCGGTATTTCTTCTAACTGTGGTATATCCATAGGGATATCTTCTGCCATCTCTGGCTGTCCATTTGGACCATTTTCAGCACCATTTAAGGGCTGGTTTTGCTGCTGTAATGGCTGATTTACAGCCCTTGGTTGTTGTCCATGATGTCCATCATCATCAAAGATGACTCTGCCAGGCTCCTGTTGCCTTGCAGGCTCCTTATACATGCATGTTTCATCAAAAATGACATCATTGCTGCGTATAATCTTTCTATTCACAGGATCCCAAAGTCTATACCCCATTTCACCTCTGTCACCATATCCTAGGAATATGCATTTGTGAGACTTAGGATCAAGTTTGGTGCGCATTTCCCTGCGTATGTGCACGTACTCAACGCAACCAAACACTCTCAAGTGCTTGTATGACGGAGGCTTCCCTGTCCATACTTCCTCTGGCACTTTCCCACCAAGCCTCGTGTTAGGTGACCTGTTTATAAGGTGAACGGCTGTCATAACAGCTTCAGCCCAAAAACCATGAGGTAACGCAGCATGTGACAACATAGAACGGACCTTCTCCTGAATGGTCCTGTTCATCCTCTCTGCTGTCCCGTTTTGTGGAGGATCATAAGGAGTAGAGAGCTCCCTCTTGATGCCTTTAGCATCACAAAAGTCCTGAAACTGTTTGGACATATACTCTCCACCATTGTCGGAACGCAAAGCCTTCAGTGTTTTGCCAGTTTGATTCTCAACAAGAGCAACAAACTTCTCAAACATTGAGAATGTATCACTCTTCAAACGAAGAGGATAAACCCACACCTTGCGTGTGGCATCATCTATAAAAGACACAAAGTATTTTGCCCCTCCCAAAGAAAGCTGAGGCATCTCACATACATCTGTATGCACAAGCTCTAACTGAGCATCTTTCTGTCCAAGAGCTTTCTTGTGGGGGCACTGCAGTTGCCTGCCATATATACAATGCTCACAAAACTGAAAACTTGAAAACTTTAGAGAAGGCAAGTAACCCAAACGAGACAATTGCTCCATTCCTTTGACACTCATGTGTCCCAACCGGCTATGCCACATAGAGATTTCCGGCAGCTCGGTTGCATTTACATTAGCATGGTGACAAACACCTGCATGCATGAAATAAAGAGTGTCCACCTTAGAGCCTCTGGCAACAACCAGTGAGCCCTTACTAATTTTCCACTTTCCACGACCAAATGTGGTAACATAATCAGCATCATCAAGCTGTCCAGTAGAAAGCAGATTCTTCTTGATCTCAGGCACATGCCTGACATCATGGAGCATAAGCTGTGAGCCATCTGAAAATACAAGCCTCACATCACCTCTGCCAAGAATCTTGCATGCATGGTTATCACCCAAATAAACCACTCCTTCATTGCCAATAGTATACCTGACAAACAAGTCTCTGCAACCTGTGACATGAAAGGAGGCACCTGAATCAATGATCCATGAGTGCATACCATGACCACCTGTAAGAAGTGAATGGGCATCAAGTGAAGACGTAAATAGGACCTCATCCTCACTGCCACCTGCATGTGACACATTGATTTCTTCAATCTTGACTCCACTTTTGCCCTTTGGCTTTACATCTTTGGCTTCATCTTTCTCTTTGTCTTTGCCTTTTCCCTTTTCCTTTTGATCATTTTTCCATTTGTAGCATTGCTTTTTAATGTGTCCCTTCTTGCCACAATAATGGCATTCCAAGTCCTTTTTGGAGCGAGACTTGCTCCTTCCCCGTTCTTGGCTTTTACCCCTTTGCTGGGATCTCCCACGTGCATTCATTGCATTGGACTTTCCAACAGAGTTGTTTTTCCTGTTCATCTCTTCTTGAAGAAGAGCACCCTCAACATCTGCATATGACAGCATAGCATGCGAATTGCTAGTGGCTGTCCTGAATGTGTCCCAACTCTCTGGCAAAGTGCATAACAGAAAAGTGGCTTTGAACTCATCGTCCATTGCCAACTTTTGATTAATGACCTGGCTGACAATACCATTAAACTCATTTAGATGGGCTGTCATAGACGCCCCTTCCTTCATCTGAAGACCTATGAGTTTCTTCAACCAATACACTTTGCTTGAGGCACTTTGTTGGGCATACAAGTCCTGCAATCTCTGCCACATTCCCCAAGCTGTCTTCTCTTCACGAATGCTAAAAAGTAATGAGTCTGACACAGACAACATGATAGTAGATCTTGCCAGCTCATCCATATCTTCCCACTCTTCAGTAGTAAGAGAAGCAAATATCATAATTATGCGAGCCTTCAAGCTTCTTGATGTGAAGCAATGAAGAGCTCTCACCTGTGGTTGCCATAGCAATATGCAACCTGTCAATGCCTGACTCCCTGCAAAATGTGCAAACACTGCACCAAAAGCACACAAAGTGCTCACAGTTGTTCTCCCAAGCTTTATCTCCCACTGCGGAAGCAAGAATGCAACTTTTCTCCCACTTTATGTGATGAAATCACCAAAATCTGGTTGCTGCAAATTTTGGACAGCACCTTAAATGTGCTCTGTTGCCCTTCCAAAGTATTGTACAGCAGTACCAAGTGCTCACTAATGATGTACCAAACCTGTACCGGCAAGTACAGCAGCTGAAATTGAACCTTTTCCTCACTCAAATCAGTGTACAGCCATGCCAAAACTTGCACAAAGCTGTGCCAAATCTGTACCAGCAGGTACAATAGCAATAAATGCTCTCCTGGCTGTCCAAATGAGTGAAAATCAGACTTTTACAGTCCCGTACACTACATATAACAGTCCCGAACAGAAATTTGGCAAAAGCCCCTTGACTGCAAGCTGATTTTTGAGGATTCAAGGCATAAATGTCTTGCCTGCTGCTTTGCCAAGCTCAACAAGCATACGAACTTGAAAAGCCCCTTGATTTAAGATCAATTTCTGATCATACATGGTACATTGACGCACATGAAGGCATCCAGAGTGTTCACGATGCTTCCCCCTGGCCACATATACATCAAATACATGAAACCCCCTTGATTTACAGGCACATTGAGTGCTTAACAGGCATCAACACATTGCCCAAAGCATCAACTGCGAGTGCCTGCATGCAAATCAACCAAATCGGCACAAAAGCCCCTTGATTTGCACTGCAATTTGCTGCAAATTTTGCAAATCAATACAATCGGCACAAAAGCCCCTTGATTTGCACTGCAATTTGCTGCAATTTTGCCCAAATGTGCAATTTCTCACATCATACAGCATGTATGACTGCTTAATTGCACAAATACATCAAAATCTCCAAATTTCGACATCCAATTTTCTGCAAATTGATCCTGATTGTGACCAATGTCACCCAATTTTGCCAATTTTGCTCAAAATTGAGCAATTCGGCACCTGTACCTGCTCAATTGATGATTGTACTTGCTCAATTGCAAATCCCAAAGAAAAATTGAAGCAGAATACCTTGTAATTTTTGATTTTTTTGTTGCAGAAAAAAAGGGGTTGATGATGTTGCTGCTGCTTTTGCAGAAATGGGCAATTGAAGGAGCTGCTGTGCAGGTTCTTGGAGGTGATCCTTGCTGCAGATTTGATGGCTGCTCCAATCAAGCTGATGCGTTTGCTGCTGTACGGATGACGGAGGGCTGGGCGACTGTACTTGCAGCTGACGGGTACAGTCGTGCAGAGAACGTGGCTTGGGCTGGTCACAGACGTGGCCCCAGTCTAGCTTCGACGAGTTGGCGTCTCAAGCTGTTGACGCTGCCCAGCTACGTATCTGCCTGCTTCGCTTGAATGCGCTGGCCTCCTTCAGGCTTGCCTGCCTTCGCCTAGCGCCTAGTAGCCAGCGCTTGTTCGCCAACGCCTTCGCCCAACGCTTCTTCGCTCGCCTGCCTTCGCCTAGTGGTGTTATCGCTACTGAGCGCCACTCGCATAGGTGGCCAGCGCTTCTACACGCCGTGCGCTGCTACGTTCACCACTTGTGACCAAGCGTCTGCTGTAGGCGCCTGCTGGGCAGCGTAGGCTACCTGCTCAGCTGCCTTTTGGTCGCTTCTGGCCTCTTCACACACAGGCTGCTGAATGGGAGAGTCTAGCTGCTGCCTGCCTGCGTCAGAGAGGTGATAGAAGAAGAAACCCCTACGAGCCAGTGATTCAGCACTCAAGAACAAAAAAAAAACCCTAAACCAGGGCTCTGATACTAGTTGTGTGGGAGTATGAATTAGGGTTAGGTTAATTCATGTGGGAGACATACACAGAGAAACAAGGGAGAGAGAGAGAGAGTTGTGGGGATAAGTCAACTCATGATAATGAGTGTGTGACTCCCCCATCACACATGTATATTGCACTAGTACACATAGTGCACTTAGTACATTAAAAGTACTAAGTGTACTATGTACTATAACTTATGGGCTTGTACACACTATAAGGGTGGGCATTATTCCTTTACCCCAACAAAACCAAAGACTTGTATCCCATAAACCATAGGCCTATTTCCTCGAAACCAAAGTCATGTTTCCTCTCGAAAACCAATGTCCTGTTTTCATGACAGATATACCATCCAAGCACATGGGCCTATGCAAACTCCGTCAATTGGTAAACACTTGTACTTCGTGACTTTCATTGATGATTACTCAAGGCATGCATGGGTATATCCACTAAAGGCAAAGTCCAAAGTGTTTTTGTGCTTCAAACAGTTTTTGCTTATGGTTGAAAATGTATCCAATTGTACTGTGGGCACCCTCCGTTCTGATCGAGGGGGGGAGTACATGTCTAAAGAGTTTGATGCATTTCTGGCTAGTCGTGGGATAAAACACCAATATACAGTGCCGTATACCCCTCAGCAAAATGGTGTTGCTGAGATGAAAAACAGGTCACTTATGGAGATGGCACGATGTATGGTCAAGAGCCAAGCTTTGCCACATGCGTTTTGGCTTGAGGCTGTCATGTGTGCTGCATATGTACTCAACAGGGGTCCCACTAAGGCCTTGCAGTCTGTTACTCCATATGAAGCTTGGCATGGCAGGAAGCCTTCTATTGGTCACTTGAATGACAAGGCTGTCAAATGCATTTTTGTTGGTTACAGTGCTGAGAGCAAGGATTACAGATTGTATCATCCGCAGTCAAAGCGTATCTTGATTAGTCGAGATGTTGTTTTTGTGGAAGATGATGTGCAGCCTTTGTTATCATGTACCAAAGAGACAGGTGTGAGCTCACGGGATGTATTTGATACGTTGTTGCCTCTGTTTACAGGTGGAAATTCAAATGTAAGTCCTAATGAGGCAAATATTCAGCCTATGCAGATTTCAAACGACATCATAGATCAGCCTATTTCTGATGCAGATTTACAGGATGTAATTTATGAGGATAGGGCTGAAAATGAGCAGGCTAGAGATATGCCTGAATGGCTGGTGCAAACCTTGCGTGATAGTAAAATTGATGCACATATTTCTAGTCATACTCGTTCAGGTTTTCAGCATGGCTCTTATGCATCAGATTGTTATGCTTTGGCTGTGTCTAGTATGTGTGAAGAGGAAGAACCTCTTTCATTTGATGAGGCACAAAAATAAAAAAATTGGTTGGCTGCAATGCAAACTGAATATGATGCTATAATGAAGAATGGTACATGGTCTTTGTGTGATTTGCCTATTGGTAAAAAGGTCATTGGATGTAAGTGGGTTTTTAAGTTGAAACGAAAGCCAGATGGTAGTGTTGATCGCTATAAGGCTAGACTTGTTGCAAAGGGTTATGCTCAAGAAAAGGGCATTGATTTTGATGAGACCTTTGCTCCCACTTGTCGTATGACTACCATTCGTAGCATTTGTGCATTGGCAGCTCATAATGGTTGGAATGTACATCAGTTGGACATAATGACTGCGTTCTTGAATGGAGATTTGCATGAGGAGGTGTATGTATCGCAGCCTCGTGGTTTTGTTCAAAGAGGGCAGGAAAACAAAGTGTGCAGGTTGAAAAAGGCTTTGTATGGTTTAAAGCAAGCTCCACGAGCTCGGTATGAAAAGATACATGCATATTTGACTACACATGGTTTTCAGAATAGTCCAACAGAAAGCACTTTGTATGTTAAACGTGTGGATGATGTACATCTAATCATTGCTCTCTATGTCAATGACATGGACCAAATGAGAGTCATATTGCTGATTTTAAGGCTGATTTGAATGCCTCTTTTGAGATGTCAGATTTGGGGCATTTGCATCATTATTTGGGGATACAATTTAAGCAGTGTGATGGAGGTATTGCTTTGTGTCGGACAAAGTATATTGAGACATTGTTGCGGAGATTTGACCTTGAAGACTGCAAACCTATTGCTACTCCAATGGAGACAGGTTTGAAGTTGAGTCTTCATGATTCTGGAGATCACTTTGATGTCACACTATCAGACAGCTATTGGTTGTCTCATTTATGTATGCATTACGAGGCCGGACATTCAGTTTGCAGTCTCACAGGTTTATGCATAGCCCAGGGTCTCAGCATTGGAAGGCAGTTAAACGCATCTTTCGCTACTTGAGCAGCACCATACATCTTGGGTTGTTTTATCCCGTTTAAAGGATCCTAGCGTGCTTTACAGCACCGTGTTCACCTATCCAGAGCTCCTGTGGTCCTCAAAACGGGATCGTTGCCGCCAGATTTACATGCTTTTTCGGACTCAGATTGGGCTGGTTGCTATGACACAAGAGTGTCCACAAGTGGTTTTTGTTTCATGCTCGGTAGCTCATGCATATCTTGGTTGAGCAAGAAGCAACCTACTGTGGCCACTTCTAGTTGTGAAGCTGAGTACAGGGCAGCTTTCACAGCTACGGTTGAGTGTGTGTGGCTCAGACGGCTTATGACTGACTTGGGTGTTGTACAGGAGTCTGCCACCTCTATCTACACTGACAGTCAGAGCGCATTGGCAGTTGCGATAAACCCAGTTTTTCATACTCGCACAAAGCATATTGAGGTGCATTATCACTACTTCCCTATACATGAGTGCCAGCTCTCGTTCACACCATCACTCCCAGGGGGGATTTGTTGCCATATATATAGGCAGTGATGTGTGTGAACACACTTAGGACCGCCGGGGTACTTTTTTCCTCTTTAGGAGGTTTTTTCCCCGGCTCGTATATACGCCCATTATTCTAGGGTTAACTTATCTTTGTACATTGACACAATCTAATACACTGTGTGTTGTGTGCATTCTTGCTTCTTCTTCTCCAAGCTTTGTGTGCTTTCCTGCAACCCTAATTCCAACAGACTTTCTCAAGTGGGCGATTCCGTGGTTGCTCTGGTCGGGACAATCGCCAACTTTCCTAAGGGGGCAAGATCGTGGTTGTCTCTTGAGAGTCACATCAAAAGCTTCAACGTGTGGAAAGTGAAAAGGAAGTGCAGGAGACAGTGCAGGATTGTGTGTCTTTGTCTATATGAGGTGAAGAGCAAAAGCTGAAGATGAAGCTCAGGAGAAAAGACACCAAGGACAGGAAGTAGTCAGCTAGGAACAAGAAAGCAGTTGAAGTGTTATGGTGCACGAGATGGGTTGAAGGCTATGGCTTTTGACACTTTGTCATCGGTGGTATCTTCACGGAGGCTTCATGGGTTCGGAAGACAATTTCTTTCTATGTTTAGCAGTGGTGGTCTACTATGCTTCGTCGGGGACTTGTGCTTACCACTTGGATGGAGTGCAAGCAGATTTTGGGTGCCTGAGGATGTATCAGATGAGGCTCAGACGGAAGCGGAGGAACTTTATGAGGTTCTTATTCCCGAGCAGATACTGGCACATAAGGAAAGAAAGGTACAGGGTAAAGTTTCCCGTCGCTATCCTGTGAAGTTCAATAACTGTTCACCGATGGATGCGAAGTGGATAGAGGAGGGTGACTTAGCAGATTCACCTTAGGTATTGCAGCTTTATCTTGATGCCTTTGAGTTCGAGCCGACTCTTGCTATGGCTCATTCAGGTTTAGCAGAGCATAGGTTTGAAGCATTGCCTGATGCTCAAGAGGGGGGTAGCACCTCCGCTCCCTTGTTTCAGGCAGGCTCAGTTGTCATCTAGGAGTCGCTTGGTGACATCTTTGTATTCACCCAAAGGTACTGGAGGCTGCTAGTACATCTGCTTATGGGACTCCTATGATATTGTGTACTAGTCACATGAGATGGTACAGTTGGGTATGGTTCACAGTCGGCCGCACCTTGAACTATAACTGCAACTATGGATAACTCTGTGGAGGGCATAAGTCTTGCGAGCAGTCCTAGAGTTGGTTTGGTTCATCGATATATGAATCGAACTCTATTTGTGCATGTATGCATACACTTTTTGAGGTATTATTGTATTTTGGTGCCATTGGATCCTGGTACCATTGAGAATACATTGAGTAATACTCTGGATTGTGTCATGTGATGCATGTATATTGATATGATACATCAAGTACTTTACTATGTTCATGGATGCACCACTGGGTGTGACTCCTGCGGGATGGCCATGAGACATATGTGGGAAGTACTTAGTGGATGTATTGTTTGGATGCATTGAGTGCTTTCATATGCTCATGTTGTACCATCAGTCGTGGGTCCTGCGGGATGTCCATGGGCGTAAGGCTTGCGAGCAGCCCTTAGACTGTTACTTTAGAGTAGGTAGAGCATTTTGAGGAGCATATTGTTTGCGAATGCATATATGTATCATGTATATGTGTGTCATATGTAGAATGATGCATGGTTTTGTTTTTGGCTAACACAGTTAACGTGTTTCCACCTGGTTTTAGACCTTTGCCAGTTAACGTGTTTCCACTTGGTTTTAGACCTTTGCTGCAGGTTCTGCAAGAACAAGCAAGAGTTGCTCGTCACTTTGACGTGACGGTGTGACCTTATTGTGCAGGATGATTTTTTTTCATCACCCAGATGCACTTGAGGGCCATTGCTTTTGTCATATGGGGAATCTTTGCTCATAAGATGCCTTACTGTGCCATTGAGTGCAATCGAGGACGCTTGCTATTTTTCAAGAGGGGGGTATGTCACGACCCTGTGTTTTTCTCTGGACAGTATGCAGGTGTGCACGGGGACATGGTGGACAGTGTGAATGGCATCAGTTTGGAGTTGAAAAGGAAACCCATGTGTGGACAACCCCAAGTGTGAAGGGGACAAAGAGATTTTAATTAAAAAGGTTTTATAGCCTTTGGTGGCCCAAAAAGGCTATTTTTGGGGAGGCTACTCTCTCTTGGAGGATGCGCCTATTTTTCTCTCTCTCTTGCTTTTTGTAAAAAAGAAGGGGCTGGTGGGCTGTTTTCAGGCGCCTCTCTCTTGGTATACATGCGCTGGGGCTTTCTCTCTCGCACACTTGGAAAGGAGGCGAGCAGATGGCATGGCTGCTTATGCTTACAGGCGCCTTTTGATGGGTGAAAAAGCACACGGCTGCAGGCACTTCTCTATTTTTGGTGCAAAGGCGGAAGGCTGAATAGGAGGCGGCGGGCTGGAGCTGCGGTACATGCTCTCTCTCTCACTCTTTTGCTTGGCACACGGAGGACTGGACTGCTTATACACACTGGCTTCCTCTTTTGCACAGAGGCGGCTGCTGGACAGAGGAGCACACGTGGGCTGGTTCTCTTTTGCAAGGACAGCAGGCTCTGCAGGCTCTTGATGGTTGCAGAAGGGAAGGTGTTAGGTGGTTGCTGGACTGGCTGCAGGTGGACTGGACAGCCGCTGCAGGTTCAGGTGTCAACACGTCATGCTTTCTCTCTCTTTCTCTTGGCAAACGAGCGGCTGAAGGCAGCGCTGGACAGACAGTGCACGCTTTTCTCCTAGGTGGCCAGGAGGCTGGTTTCACTAGACATAAAGGCAGACAGGGGCTGGTTTTTCATGAACATAGACATCATGTCGATGGCGTTCAACTGATGGAACTTTCAGCTTCTCTTTGCTTTGGTTCGGGACTGTTTTGGAAAGGGTTTATGGACTGTTTCGCTCTTTATAGATCTCTATATAGATCCTCTCCTCCTCATCCTGCTCTTTATGGGCACTCTCAAGAGTGTCCCCTATCACCTTGAATGCATCCACATTCACCTACAATTTACAAATTACATAATCACGTTAATGATTATACACATATTAGTAAATACATTGCAAATTGCAATATGACAACTTGACAAGCCTTATACCTGTCTTGAAGATTCCATCTTGTGCATGGCACGCACCATCAAGTTAGCGTGGCAATACATTGGCCGCTCTAATTGTCACGTGCTCAAACAATTGTGTATCTTCGTGTGTATAAGTGAGTAGGAACTCTAGTTCCTCTCACATGCACCCGAAGAGCAATCCTACGCTAAGAGGCTCAAAGCCACCTTTTGGAGATGGCTATGCACATACCCAAATGTCTCCCACCAAAAGAGAGGCTTCACTAGTGATTTCCTCTTTCAGCAAGTGGGAGATGCAAATGCGGCTTCTCCCCTTTGGTCGTTGTAGCTAATGAGTTCCTCGAGAAACTTCCCATGATGCTCCTCTGGCAATGCTTTCAACAAGAAAGCATCGCCATCCTGAAGCAACTCCATGTCGCTGAAGAGGACGATGCTCTAAGCTCTAGGAGTCTTCTTTCAGCCCTAAACACTACTGGCAACATGCTGATGCAAATCACAGATATAGAGAGAGAGTAGAGAGAGAGATGTGTGCTGGAAATTCTATATATTGCTATAGTACAAAAAGGTACTCTTACACACAGCCCTAGGCTGCCTTGAATAAAAGGTGAATCACACCCAAAACTGTCCCCCTATGGGACTCCTACTGACCCAGACATCATCCCCTACTTGCTGGCTTCCTATTTGGTGTCCTATTTTAGCCTCTAGGGCTGACCATGTTAGTCAGAGGGGCTGGTCACCCCTCACTCATATTTTACCCATATTTATTCCCCATTTTATGGTCTTGGGATTTTCCCCAGTCGTGGAGGTCTTTTATCCCTAGTCGGCTGCCTTCATGTAGAGGTATATATAGCCGGCATGCCTCCCTCATATTCTTACTGCTTGCATTGCTTGCCTAGCTTGTCTAGTTGCAGTCCCTCACTTACGAGGTTCTCCCCTCTTGCTCGGGACATGTATTTCTTTTGATGATGATATTGAGAGCAGGTTCTCACCTGTGTTTCCTCTCCATCTTTCTCTCTCTCTCTCTCCCTCCTGTGTTTCCACTTTCCCTTCTTCCGCTGCACATTCTATCATGGTATCAGAGCGCCGGTGATTTTCAGCGTTGGATGCTCCCTCCTATACCTCTTCATATCTGCGTTTTTTCTGCCCCTGGACAGACCTGCGTTTTTGCGTTTTCAGCAAGGGCAGAAGCACATAGGTTGCTGCGTTTTTTCTTCAGGTGGCTGTCTACAGCAGTTTTCAGCAATTCTCGGCATTCATACCCCCCCCTGTAGTGCTGGTCGCCTGTTTTGTACAGGCCCAACAGCAGCATATTTGCTGCGTTTTTTTCTTCTACAGGTTTCTGATGCTGATTTGCTGATCTGAGGCTCGGGTGTACCTATTTCTTCAGCGTTTCCATATTCAGCCCCTTATACCTCTGCGTTTTCAGATTTGCAGCCATGATTGCTGCGTTTTTTCTGAACCGATCTTGCTGGTAGCTCTACCTTCAACTGGGCTTCATCTGTTGGACCCGAAGGTACCTTCTCTTCAGCGTTTTTCCTCATAGGAGGTGTGGACACTAGTTGGCCTGAATTTTCAGGTTTGTAGCCCTTGTTTGGCTGCGTTTTCTTCTCCAATGGACACAGATCACTTGCAGAGGGGGTTTCTTGATTGGATTGTGGCTGTGGAGGCAGTTTGGTACTTGAGGAGGATTCTGAATTTCTGATTTCAGTCAGCGTTTTGCTGATTTTGAAGCATCTATACCTGTGTTTTGTTCTTGGCCTACACGGTTTCCCAGTTTCTACATGTTCCTTGCCTTCTATTTGGCGGTGGAGTGCTATTTTTGTTGGATAGCAGTGTTTTGGCTGCGTTTTGCTTCCCACAGGAGTTTTCTACACTCAGAGGGGGCCTTTCTCCATCTACTTCACTTGAGGATCAGTTTCGGGAGCTGTGTTGTACCTGTGGAGACATTCTTCTTTGACAGGAGTTTACAGTTATCTGGAGGAGAGCAGTGATCTTTTCAGAGATCCTGAGCAGAGTTTATTTTGTCCGAGCTTGTGTTCTTTGCAATATTTGCAGAACAAGGAGGGTGTTTTGCCCTTTTGCGGTGTGATCCTTTCACATGGATCTTTTATCTGTTGCTGATTCTTGGGATCTGTTTCTACTTCTGGAACAGTCTTCTGCTATCTGTGATGCTTTTGAGGACTTCGTTGCCACTGCAGTTTATATTCCTGCTTCCCTTCCTCATTGTGAGGAGTCTACCTCTGCCGCTCTTTGTGATGCTTTTGAGGATGCCCCTCCCCCTGCCTATTCTGATGGCTTGTTGTTTTGGAGGATGGTTTTTTGGACCCGGTGGGATGCTTTGGATCTGTGGTTGCTAACCGTGCCTGGGGCACAGTGGTACTTTCAGAGTTTTTTGGATTTGGATCAGAATCAGGTTGGGCTTGTACCAGTCCGACGATATCATTTTTCAGAGGGGGATGTGGAGTCCTTTCATCTTGCGATGCCCACCTCAGTGGCGTGTACTTATGTACAGCATTGGGCAACTCATGTTATGGAGTTTGAGCAGATGGACCCCATATTTTCTACACAGTCTACACATCTTGCGATGCCGACTTTTTCAGAGGATGCATTTATACAGCATTTGGCTACTCTTGGTACAAAGTTGGAGCAGATTGACTCTTTCTTTTGAGGATTCCAGTGAGGAGCAGTTTGCTTCTCCCAGGATTGGTTATATACAGGATCTGATCTTGGTTGGTTATGAGGTTTTTCATACTTTCTCCAGGCTGGATACACGACATTCGACTTCGGGGAGTGTTCTTACACTTGGGTTTGGAACCATTATTTGGAGCAGCACGTCGCAACTTATATGGTTGTTTTCTTCCAGAGGAACGGTGTACCTGGCAGCTTGTTCTGTTGCTTTTGTAGCTGAGTTGCTGAGGAGATTGCTTGTGGAGCTTTCTTGGTACCTGTTTCTGCAGTCTTTCATCTTTGATCGAGGACGGCGTCTCTGGCTTCTTGGAGTTTGCTCAGCATCCGGTGCTGAGAGGGGGTGTTAGACATCATCCCCTACTTGTTGGCTTCCTATTTGGTGTCCTATTTTAGCCTCTAGGGCTGACCATGTTAGTCAGAGGGGCTGGTCACCCCTCACTCATATTTTACCCATATTTATTCCCCATTTTATGGTCTTGCGATTTTCCCCAGTCGTGGAGGTCTTTTATCCCTAGTCGGCTGCCTTCATGTAGAGGTATATATAGCCGGCATGCCTCCCTCATATTCTTATTGCTTGCATTGCTTGCCTAGCTTGTCTAGTTGCAGTCCCTCACTTACGAGGTTCTCCCCTCTTGCTCGGGCCATGTATTTCTTTTGATGATGATATTGAGAGCAGGTTCTCAATATCATCAAAAGTATTTCTTTTGATGATGATATTGAGAGCAGGTTCTCCCCTCTTGCTCGGGCCATGTATTTCTTTTGATGGAGAGGAAACACAGGTTCTCACCTGTGTTTCCTCTCCATCTTTCTCTCTCTCTCTCTCTCCCTCCTGTGTTTCCACTTTCCCTTCTTCCGCTGCACATTCTATCAACCCAAACCCCTAGAGGGTTGAATGGTTCTAACAATGAGCACATGGTCCCTTTTATAGGGCCTCTTTAAGGCTTGGCCAACTGGCCGACTGCTGGTCGGCCAGTCCACCTTCCATAAAATATCCTCAGCGCTGCCCGACCTGAAATACCACCCTTGCTCATCATGCCCCGGCTCCTGCCTTCCTCTGGTTCAGCCGACCAATGCTGGTTCAACCGACCCCATGTCCTGGCTCCTAACGCATGGTCATGAAGCTCCTCCAGGCCTTGCTCTGAATCCACCTTTGTCCTCTTGTGCTCCTAGCTGGTTCATAGTCTTTATCTGGCTACCTCCTCTGGATCAACACCTGAGAAGGTACATGGCATTGATCATGCACATGACATCCGCCTCTGCTAAACTTGATGATGGGATTCTAACCTGCTCTTGGATAACTGTCATCATCCCAATCCTTTCCCGAAGTCCCTCTATCATCCATCCATCCCTGGCAACCCTTTTTCTCTGAAAGCCCGGCCTGTTCTCCAAAACACTCTGTCTCAGACGAAGATCTATGCATATGTTCCATCTAGTCCACAATCCATTCCTGTCCCGACTCTGAACACTGTCTTGGTCTTCATTCCTGAGAAATGAGTCTGGCACTCTCACATCACCCTTGGAGGATAAACCTCCCTTGAGACCGTTGCCTGAGAACCTATCTGGCTCACAGGACTGCCATCCCCTTTGGCTTTGTGGAACACCACCAACAAACCTCCTGGGATCTCTTCCCGATTCTGTGTTCCTTGCCTTGGGCTTCGTCTCCCTATACTTTCCTATACCTTGGACCTGTACACCATCATATGGGACTGAATCAGTGTTTAGCTTTGCTGAGCCTGATGCTCTAAGCTTTGGGAGTCTTCTTTCAGCCCTAAACACTACTGGCAACATGCTGATGCAAATCGCAGATATAGAGAGAGAGTAGAGAGAGAGATGTGTGCTAGAAATTCAGTATATTGCTATAGTACAAAAAGGTACTCTTACACACAGCCCTAGGCTGCCTTGAATAAAAGGTGAATCACACCCAAAACTGTCCCCCTATGGGACTCCTACTGACCCAAACCCCTAGAGGGTTGAATGGTTCTAACAATGAGCACATGGTCCCTTTTATAGGGCCTCTTTAAGGCTTGGCCAACTGGCCGACTGGTGGTCGGCCAGTCCACCATAAAATATCCTCAACACTGCCCGACCTGAAAAACCACCCTTACTCATTGTGCACCGGCTCCTGCCTTCCTCTAGTTCAGCCGACCAATGCTGGTTCAGCCGACCCCATGTCCTGGCTCCTAGCGCATGGTCATGAAGCTCCTCCAGGCCTTGCTCTGAATCCACCTTTGTCCTCATGTGCTCCTAGCTGGTTCATAGTCTTTATCTAGCTGCCTCCTCTCGATCAACACCTGAGAAGGTACATGGCATTGATCATGCACATGACACATATGGAGCATCTCAAATTGCCAAATAATTCATGGAGAATGCATTCAAGTTGCATGGATTGCCACTCAACATAGTGTGTGATAGACACCAAGTTCATGGGGACTTTTTGGAGATCTTTGTATAAGAACATGGACACACAAATCACTCCATCTACAGCCTATCATCCTCAAACGGATGGGCAAACGAAGTGTACCAACAAGTGACTTGAGGTGTACTTAAGGCATTATTGTCATGACATACAAGCTTCATGGGATGAATGGTTGCATCCTACTAAATTTTGTCATAATTCAAGCAAGTATTTGAGTATTGAAATGTCTCCTTTTAGGCTCTTTATGGATACCAAGTGCATATGCTATCTATAGCCTTTCAAGAGGACAAGGTGGTTAATCCTTTAGCCAAATATGAATTGGAAAGGATGAGACAGCTTCTTCAACTTTGCAAGGACAACATGAAAAAGACTCAAGATGTCATGAAGGTTAATGCCGATGAGCATAGACGCAATGTGAAGTTTCAAGAATGTGTTGTTGAAGCTTCCAAAGAGCCGTCATAACATTCTCAAAGGCTCCACCAACCCAAAGTTTGCTCATAGATATTATGGGCCATAGTTGGTGCTCAAGAAGATTGGTGACTTGGCCTATAAGCTTGATTTACCCACTTCTACAAGAATCCACAATGTATTTCATGTATCTAATCTTAAAAAATTTGTGGAGCCTATACCTCAAGAGAAGGAGGAGCTTCCATCCATGGATGAAGAAGAGGAGATCATATATGAGCCGGAGAGGATTATTGGGAAGAGAACAAGAGAATTGAGGAATAGGAGCATCGAAGAATTCCTCATCAAATGGAAGCACTTATCCTTGGATGAGACTACATCTTACGTGCAACAACAAGGTTTATCTATGGAGGGTTTTCCTTGACTATGTAGCATGCTTTTCTTTGGGTTTACAAGGATTTCATGAGGAAGTATACATGCTAGAATTTTTTGGACAGATTTTGCAAAAGTTCATTTGAAGGCTTCTTCTCATTGATATTAGACTTTAATGGCCATCATAATGAGTGTATACATTGAGGAGAATGTTGGCTACTTGATCGATGCATTTGCAGCCTATTATGAGCTCATTACCATCCTCTCCATTGATGTATATTGGAGGATGTATCCAAGATATTACTTTAATGGGGAAAGTTTTTGAGAATTGACACATGGTGCAATAGGCCATATGCTCCACCAGAGATCAAATTATCTACTTGGGCATTTTTTATTCTAGGGCATATGATCTGAGATGAGATGGAGATCCCCATGCTAATGAAGTTGCATTAAAGAGTAATCATAGTACACATTAACAAAGTGGCTGCCATGAAACTCATCATGGAGATTAAGCCAAAGAAATTGAATGGCAATATAGCTCTGCCTCTATTATGCTGCTAAGAGGCTCACAAGAAAGAAAACTATAAGCAGAGCTGCAAAGGGGGACAAGGGAGGATGTGAAGCCATACAGTCATGGGGATTTGTCACCTTTCATTGAAGCATGCATAGTTGGTGACATCAGCACTCACAAATCATCCCCACATTGTATGCATAGTTGGTGATGTCAGCCCTCAAAAAAGTCATCCCCAGAGTGTGAACCGGTGTCTTCAAAGAGTCAATGCAAATAACCAGCATAGCAAAGGTTTTCTCTTGACTTTTGCTGGGCGCCATTCGCCTATGAACCTGCTGAGGTGCCAGGTAAGGCCATAAATAAACTCTCCATGTCTCTAGTACAGCCCCTTGTATGGCATTACCCATCCACTCTGCCCCTTGCTCTAGAGTTGCTATTTTATTTGCAACTCAACCCGACAAGGTCTAGGCCAGTCATGTTAAAGAAGGAGAAGCAACCAGCCTTAGGGCTGACCCAGCACCTGTAAAAGTGGTACCCCTTCACGCAAACACTCCCACTGGCATTGCAGCCCACGACAGTTCTTACAAGTATCTCCAGAAGTCTTGTCCAGTAGTTCTCTCTTTTGTCATTGGCCCAAAAAAAAAAAAAAAGATTCATGGGTACATCAAACCCGACGGTTGACAGGACAGACAAGAACCCTGGCTCTTTATTATTCATGTCGCAACCAGCTGCAGCAAGTGGAGGTCAAGCCCACCACCTCTGCGTTGGGACTTCAAAGAGTCAATGCAAATAACCAGCGTAGCAATGGTTTTCTCTTGATTTTTTCTGGGCGCCATTTGCCTATGAACCTGCTGAGGTGCCAGGTAAGGCCATAAATAAACTCTGTCTCTAGTACAGCCCCTTGTAAGGGATCCACTCTGCCCCTTGCTCTAGAGTTGCTATTTTATTTGCAACTCAACCCAGCAAGATCTGGGCCAGTCATGTTAAAGAAGGACAAGTAACCAGCCTTGGGGCTGACCCAACACCTGTAAAAGTGGTACCCCTTCACGCAAACGCTCCGACTGGCATTGCAGCCCACGACAGTTCTTACAAGTATCTCCAGAAGTCCTGTCCAGTAGTTTCTCTCTTTTGTCATTGGCCAAAAAAAAAAAAAGAGAGAGATTCATGGGTACATCAACCGCGACGGTTGACATGACAGACTAGAACCCCGGCTCTTTATTCATCATGTCACAACCACCACCTCTGCATTGGGACTTTGATCCCCTTAAACGACTACACAGCAGGAGATTTGTCATTGGCCTCCTGCTTAAGAGAATGTAGCAAGGAAATTGCAGCCATAATTGTAATGCAAAGACTATGCAGTAACCCCTTATTGTTTTGGTTACATAAAAACTAGAGACGATGAACCACAAAAGCAACTCTAGTCACAAAGCTGTTAGGGTTTACCAAAATAGATTTGCCGGCCTTTCCTGCACACCTTTCCAAAAGCTCCTTCATCTTCAAGCATGTAGACTCCATCATGTCAAAGGTAGATAATTCTTCACCACTCAAAGGCATCTTATTTTCTTGAAGCTCTTCGAAAAGGGGTCTCAGCAAGTTGATGCAAGCAGCCCATTCTTGACAATTTGTTTTGTAGTATATGGCTTTTTCTGAGAGCATATCCTGCACCTGGATCAGGTGGGATATCTTTTGCATTATGAGCAAGGAATCCATGTTCCTGCAGAGATCAAACAACAAGATCTATTAAGGTCAACACCTAACGTAATGATTCAAAGAGCCTTAATCTTTGAAAACGACAAAACAAAGTAAACCATAATGACTCTCAAATGCATATCATGCATGCAAGATACATACATACATAGATAGACATGCAGTCATGCATAGAGTTGCTCTCTTAAGAGTGCTAGTAGCCTTCCCACATTCTGATGAAAAGCCTTATATGGATTATTGCAGTGAGCAACACATAATCCAAGAAATCTAGCCAGTCAATGGGATTTTTTTGAAGAAATTGTTGCTCAAACAGCCACATGTGTGCATTTATTTTCTCAATGGAATGGCATGTACAAATGTGGGCCCCCACAATCTTACTATGCAAGCTTAGGTAAGAGCCCTTAGCTTCAAAACCCTTACTGCATACAGCTGGTAAACATATACAAATACCTAGCTGTTTTGAAAAATAAGCACCAGTTCCAAATAGCACAAGAAGATGCAAAGATCAAGCCTCCTTCAGAAGCTGCTATAGGGATGCACCCAGTATAAGAGTAAAGGCCTGGGAGAAGCAAAGATCAAGCCCCTCTCAGGAATGAATACAGCAAGCTACTGATTCTGCAAGGACAGGTATGGCAAGCCATCTAGGACAAGTTTAACACATATGGCTAGCAACCTCTATTTAAGTTCTGATTCCTAGTAGAGGGTACAAGAAAAGCAGGACGATACGTAGACAGAGCCCCCTCTAGGTACAAGTACCAATTCTGCTGCCATCTTCGTGATCACTCCACCTTGGTGCAATCTAAACTAGCAGTCCTTGTGTAGAAAAGCCATCAAGGACAGGTTTGACAGACGCGATGAGGCACACGTGACTAAGAGATTGAGGCCCTTCCAGAACCAAATATAGCAATGCACCAGTACAACGCTGATAGGTGGTGATCGCCCCACTGCAGGAAATTGCAGAAACTGATCCTCTTTTGAAGGCAAAGTACACCATGCTACCAAATTTTCTCTGCCTGCTGCTGATCGCCATCAATCATCCCCATGACCTCTTTGCGGACAGAAATGACAAGCCATCTGCAGAAACCACCCCCACCGTGATACAAAAGTGACATGGACCACAAGCATTCTAGGTCATATAAAACGGATACAGCAGGCAAGCCACGCAGAACATGTGCAAGCCATCTAGCACAGGTACAGCAGGCCATGTGCTTTCAATCCCATCTCCGTTGCCTGCAACTCTTTCTCCTTTTCTTCCAGGCGCAGGCGGCTGTCTTCCTCATTACTGAGTTTGTTCCTTCAGGGGCGCCTGGAACATGCGCGACCAAAACACACACACAGTGTGCTACAAGAGCCGCTTCTAGGACAGATATAGCAAGCCATCTATGTCATGTAGGTAAGCCATGTAGGACATGTACGGCAAACCAGGGACACTTACCAAAGGTACGGCAAGTCACCTAATCTGACGCTCTACCAGCTGAAGAGCCTTGATGCACTGCAAAGGCATCTCATCCATGTGCTGCAGGTTTCCTTTTCTTCACACGTGGATGCTCCGTTGTCATCACTTGGATGGAAATGCATACACTCTAACTGCAGAGAGGGCTGTGTAGATGTGCAGACTCTCTGCGCAAAGCTTCGAAATTGAAAGCAAATAAGAAGTCGATGGAACGTACCCAATTCTGGCTCGATTCGAGTGATCGATCTTCCGCGCTTGTTTCTGAGGAGACCCTAAAATTTGGCCTGGGCCTGTCTGTGCAGATGTGTGTGTGTGTGCGTGTGTGTGTGTGTGTGTGTGAGAGAGAGAGAGAGAAACAGAGAGAATCCTTTGAGAACAATTCAAGTAAATCCGCCGGCTCTTTGGCTTTGAGAAGCCCAGCAGGAGAGGAGAGCCAACACGTATGAAAGGAGGAGACGAGACCGAGAGGAGTCTTCTTTTTTTTCGCACTTTCCTCGCAATGCCAATGGAACATTACTCTTTTAGAACCTTCCATACAGTCAAAGCATTTTGTTTGAAGACAACATTAATGTTCACACTATTCAACGTGGTACAAGACTCAATGCCTTAACCTAGGAAGTTGAATGGGCAACATTTCTTATTCAAGTTTGCATAGTACTCCTTACCCATCATCAAAATTTATCATGAGTAAGGCGAGGTCGCAAGTACACACGAGTCAATGTGGAGAAAGATGGGAGGTGGGACTTTTCCATGGACGAACAACATTGCATGTCCAAGTTTGAAAGTGGGACTTTTCCATGGACGAGCAACATTGCATGTCCAAGCTTGCCTACTCTCCGCCCATTGTCAAAGTTCTCAAGGGTGGGCGGATGTGGCAAGTCTTTAATAAGGGGCTCGTCGCCAGGGATCATTTATTTAATTTTGAATAGGAAAACCTGCCATTAATTCAAGGACTAGTCTTAAAGTCTTAAAGTCTTAAGTGAATGTATCAATAGCCTCACTAGTATGTGAAAGATAGGTCATATGTGTAGGTAAGGTTTTACGATACACTATCTCAAATAGTGCCTTTTTAGTAGCTGAATGGGTGGTATTATTCAAGCAAACTAAAGAATATGTAAATATATATCCCATTGCCTAGGCTATGATGAAGATCCAAGATTGTGCTATTGGTCACTTCGAACCGGCCAGTAGATTGAGGGTGAAAAGAAATAGGGAATTCTGATTTTGTACCCAAATTATTTAACAAGGTAGTTTGAAATCACTACAAAATTTAGAATCTCTATTTGAAACAATAACCCTTGGTAAATCATGATAAAAAAATATGTGCTTTAAAAATAGATGTGCAGCTTGATTAGCAATATATGTATATGTATATGTATATACACACACATATATATATATACACACATATATATATGTATATATATATATATGTGTATATATATATATGTATATATATGTGTGTGTATATATATATGTATATACACATATGTATGTATGTATATATGTATATATATACATACATATGTGTTTATATACACACACACATATATATATGTATATATATACATACATATGTGTTTATATACACACACATATATATATATATATACATGTATATGTGTGTGTGTGTGTGTGTGTGTATACGTATATACATATATATATATATGTATATACGTATGTATGTATGTATGTATGTATGTATGTATGTATATATATATATATATATATATATATACATACATATACATATACATATATGTATGTGTGTGTGTGTGTGTGTATACATATACACATATGTATGTATGTGTATATGTATAAACATATATACATATATCTGTATATATATATAATATATATGTATGTATGTATGTATGTATGTATGTATGTGTATATATATATGTATATATACATATGTATATATGTACATATATGCGTATATATATATACGCATATATGTACATATATACATATGTATATATACATATATATATACATATGTATATATGTACATATATGCGTATATATATGTACATATATATACGCATATATGTACATATATACATATGTATATATACATATATATATACACATACATACATACATACATACATATATATACATAATAGGTGAAAGGGAGCATCTAAGTGATGTCATGGGTGATATCATGCGATGATGTCATGGATAACATCATGTGATGTTGTCGTGAGTGACATCATGCTTATAAGCATCATCAATGACATCATGTGATGATGCCATGGGTGATATCATACGATGATGTCATGGGTCACATCATGCTTACATCATATATTGACATCATGTTTAGGCCATGTAATGACATCATGCTTATGTCATTACACCTCTTACTAGAGTAGCTTCAAGGACAACCCTCTATTTGTACCCTACCCATCTCCTAACCATACGGTCACAACTACGACCGCTTCTAGCATCTAAGCTGGGTTTCCCACTAAAGATATGTGCACCAATGGCTTCTCCTCTTAATGAGGGCCATACAAATGTGCACCATACATCAATGTGAGATACATTGTGAGAGGCGAGCATTGAATATATACTAACACGGAACTAGTGAGGAGTCCTCTGAGAATCACGAATAGCTGCATTCTCTTCAATTAATGCATCACCCAAGGTGTCTAGATTAAAGGGTTGCTGAGCCAGAGCAATATGGATATTGTTGAAGTGCTGAATCTATGGATGGGCTACAGTTGTAGGAGGCTGAGTCGGAGCCATGGCGGGCTTAGAGGAGTCAACACTAGTACCAAACAAAGGTAACAATGTATCAAATACATCCGGAGCATCAATGGGGATGGATGTATAGCTAGATAGAAAAGCATGAGTTGATATGCATATCATCAAAGATGACATCTCTCGATACAATCAACTTTTGACTGAACAGAACATATAGCTAATATCCTTTGCTCTCACTACTATACCCCACAAAGATACATTGCTTCAAGCTTATGTCTATAATGTGTTGGTAAATGCACATAAGAGCCAGATAACCAAAAGCATGCATATGAGTAATGACTAGGATTCTACCATTCCAAGTTTCATAAGCTATAGATTTCAAAGCTTTAATTGGATAGCACTTCAGTACATAATTGGCACACATGATCGCTTTAAGCCAAAATCTAGAAGGGAGATCCTTGCTTTTGAGCGTACATCTGGCCATTTCCATGAGTGTCCGATTTCGACGATAAGCCACGCCATTCTGCGGTGGTGTATAAAGAGTAGTATACTAATGAGAAATGCCATGAGACATCATGAAAGCAATAAACTCATTTGACAAAGATTCCCCCCCTCTATCGGTACGCAATGTCAATAGCTTATAATTGCAAGTGTTTTCAGCAAGAGGAAGAAACTAATAGAAGTCTGAAAAGGCATATAACTTGACTTTCAGACCATACACCCAACTGAAGAGTGTGTAGTCATCAATGAAAGTTGACCATGAAGTACAAATGTCTGCCCAAAAGATGGAGCCCACATAGTACCACAGAGATCACTGTACACTAGCTGCAAGTAGCACAGACAGTGCCATGTTTCGAAAAGGACTGATGATGCATCTTTCCCAGTATATATCCCTTGGATACATGCTTGTGGGGGAGCTACATAGGCAACAGCTCATGAACCAGCATCAGAATCAGTTCTGTTGTTTTGAATGGAACATGAATGATCAGAAAGCTGGATCTTCAAGCCAGTTTTGGCAAGTGCTAAGATAGAAATGAGATTTTTACGGATTTTGGGTACATACAAGGTGTCAGAAAGAGTATAAGGATCCCCAGAGCATGATGGTAATTCCACATTGCCGATGCCTTTGATGACATAGGATGCATTGTTAGCACACAAAATTGTTCTACCTGATGGAGCATCTGTCAAGGTAGTAAACAACTACTTGCATGATGTAATGTGCTTAGTGGCACCGAAATCAAAGTACCAGTCAACATTTGACCAAGGATACTGACCAAGGATAGACAAGAGGCAGGGAGATCATTGTATGTTACTATTAGTGTGTAGCCATCATGTGTAAAATTTGCTTCCTCTGCATTATCACTTGCAATGGCAACAAGTCTTTGCTACTTCTTCTTCTTCTCACTCTCCGCTTCCGACAGTCCTATAAAACATGACCAGGTTTTCGATAATAATACATCTCTTCTTCTTCTCAGCTGTCTCTTCTTTAGGCTTAGGGTTATCTGACTAGTCTGGTGCTTTGCCTTTAGGCCTAGCATGAGACAGAGCCCTAAATTTGCCTTTACCATGATGGGAGGCAGCAAATGCTTGATCGGAAGCAAGAATATTGTTCCTATTGGAACGAGATTGCTCTTCCTGAAGAAGCAGGAGAGCCACCAACTCATCAAAGGTATAAAACTTTGAATTGCTCTTTATTAGGAGGCAAAGTGTGATAAAAAATCCCTGATATGATTCAAGCAAGCCATTGAGAATAGTAGAGACAAGAGAACTGTCCAGAATAACCTCATCAATATTGATCAATTGTTCCCTTAGATCCTTGACACACGAGTTAGAAATGCATCCATAGATTCACCCTCTGTCACATGTTCCAAGTCAAGCTTTTCCTGAAGATAGACAACTCAACTTCATTGAGCAGATTTGATATAGAGACGCAAGGACATCCAAATGCACTCTTAGCAAATGTACATGATCGGATGTGAGGAATAACTTGCCATTTGTAGGAGAGAGCAATAAGCGCATGCGCTTGTGCATCTTTGGCATCCTATTTGAGTTGTTCTGATGTAGAAGGAACAGGTGTGCAGGATGTACACTAGAACCAGATTCACTGGCTCCAATAGTGGATCCACTGGACATGTTGATTGAAGATATGGGCCTAGCAAGTCGGAGGTTAGCACCAAACATATATACCCATAAGTTCTTTGCCAAACCAAAACATGATGCATCATATATACCCACATATGATAGTTGGTTCCATCCAACTTGTCCTCAATGGACATCATGCCAACCAACTCATTGGTGTTTCCAGACATGTTGCATAGCAAAGGAATATACAAGCTAAAGTGTATTTGACACAAGGAGTACCTACAAGGGAGTTGGTTCCATCCAACTTGTCCTCAAAGACATCATGCCAACCAACTCATTGGTGTTTCCAGACATGTTGCATAGCAAAGGAATATACAAGCTGAAGTGTATTTGACACAAGGAGTACCTGCAAGGGAGTCAAAGTACTTAAAATGTCTGTAGAGGGATGTGCAAACTTACCAAAAGCAAGTAACAGAATCGACAGGTGTAAAATCGAATGGGGAAATAGTAGGTCAGAATCAACTAGCCGAAAGTTGACGTGGAAGCTAAGTGTTGAATGATGAAGACTGAAAGCCAGATATTGAATGCAAAAAGCGAAGGACTAAGCTATAGACAAGGCAAAACTGACTGACGCAACTAAATGAGCTGACCAAGTAAAATCAATTGATGCAAAAGTAAAATTCTCAAAAAGAATGCTGAGAATTTGACAGGTCAAAGCTGACGGACATAGAAGTCCAATGTCAAAAGAAATCTGAATGACTAAATAGTACCAGCAAGAGTAGTACCAGTTGAAAAATTCTAATGAAAGCTGAGTGAAGAGCTAGTGCCAAGGTGAGCCTTGAATGTTTGGTTGTATTAACAAAAATAACACCAATGCACAAAAGAAGGCAAAACCCTATATTTGAGTGAAAGTGCGCAGAGCAAGATCTTACCCATAATGTGTGGTGCCGCCAATGAGATGAAGACCAGCAGAGCCAATGCCAACAAATGGATAACATCAAGGCCAGCAGGGGATTGTCAAGGTGAGTATGGCAAGAGAGTGTATGCAAGAGCGGCAATAGAATGAGACAGTGATTGTAGCGACAAAGAGCTATTGGCTGAGAAGCCAAACTCTAAACCCTAGGCACAATCTTCAAGACAACAAGGCTTTGATACCAAGAGAGTGTAGCAAGAGCGACAACAGAATGAGACAGTGATTGTGGTGGTGACAAAGAGCGATTGGCTGAGAAGCCAAACTCTAAACCCTCATGCACTAGATACTTCTCTAAGTGGTTGAAGAGTCTCCCTTAGGAAGCTCTAAATGGATTTCCCTTGCATCCCCACAACAAGTAAGTTGTTTCATCTCTTTCTCTCATGTTGAGCCTTTTAATGGTGCGTGCATAATACCATTTCTTGAGTTTTCTTGAGAGTGTGGTGAAATGAGCTTAACATTGGTGCCACTGTCAGGGAGGTAAGGTCTTAACTCTTAGTTGCATTCTTGCTTCTAGTGCTTTCTCTTATATTTTCTTCCATTTTTTCCCACTCTGTGTGTATGACATAGTGGATAAGGTAAGAGAGGGAAGGGGAAAAGGAAGAGATAAGGTTGATTGGTTATGTATTTATTTTGATTTTTATTGTGTGGGTTGTTTTTCTTGGTTAATGTGGGTTTAGTGTGTAGGATTTGATATGGTTTTTGTGGTATTTGGTTGTTTAATGTATCGATTGAGTTCTTTGTAAGAAAAACAAAAAATAAATTTCATTTTTACATTGGGTTTAATTAGCCCCGAATTAGGTTTTTTGGCTTTAATCTTGCCACCACATTAATATATTCGCTATTAGCATTGCATTTCTATCATTACAGTAGCATCTAAACTTGCATTTGCATTAATATTGGGTGAAATATGATTTTCGTTTTTTGGCTTAAAGTCCCTTTACATAGTGCTTAATTAACCCAAAATTAGATATTTAGCATAAAAACTAACTAATGAATCCATCTACAAGGTAATAGACTTGAATTCTAAGCATAATAGATGCATAATAGACTTGAATTCTAAGCATAACTAATGAATCCATCTACAAGTTAATAGACTTGAATTCTAAGCATAATAGATGCATTTAGACTTGTATTTCATGCATTTTGCATTAGATTAAGCATTTACTAATTACTCCATAAAGAGAGATTAGTGAGCTTAATATCTAAATAACTCAATTAATAGGGCTCGAATTCAAAATCCAAGCTTAGATTTGGAATCAAGACACCTAAACATTGAGTTATTTCAAGCCTCAAAACCACATTTGATCACTCTTGAACTTTTGATAGGGTGATTAAGACATTACTTAAGTTTAACTCAATTTAAATTGAATTCTATAGCTTAAACGTAAAAACGGAAGATACACTAGCATCTCACATTAATAAGATGAAGAACTTTATGTGATATCTTGGAGAGCAAGTCTTGGGTTGTTTTGAGGGTAAATAATGAAGATTATAGCTATTGGAGCGCATTACAATCGTGCTTTGCAAATTATAATGATGCTTTCACAATTACAATGTTCAGAACTTCTCTTGAATGGATTTAGAGTTTTTAATTGCTTCTAATTGATCTTTATCCATTCCATGTACTATTGAGGGAGTTGGAGAGACACCATTCATTCGACATTTGGGAGGCTTCTATGAGATATCAAGAGATGTTGAGCTCTCCAAGTAAGCTCTAGAATCTAATCCATGCATGATTTTATCCCAACTTATCATATGTAAGCTTACTTGGAGATATCAAGAGATGTTCAGCTCTCTAAGTAAGCTCTAGACTTAAGGGCACAACAATCAATTCAAGTAACGACGGAGATATCAAGAGATGTTCAGCTCTCTAAGTAAGCTCTAGACTCTAATCCATGCATGATTTTATCCCAACTTATGATATCTAAGCTTACTTAAGGGAAAAACAATCAACTCAGGTAACGAAGGAGTCATTTGGGTTAGGGAAAGCGCTTAAGAATAGGGTTGAAAAGTTGCAGTTTCTTGAACTGCATAACTTTTGGACAGAGAATGCAGTTTTGCACAGTTTTTGCAGATTTGGATTCATTGTTTTTTGTAGATACCTTTTGACTGCTTGAACACCCTAGTCAGAGTAAAAAGTTACGACTGTCTGAAGTTTACTATGTCCATGAAGGAGCTGCCCAAGAGGGGCTTGGGAGCCTCCACCTTTGGATTTTGCGCTCACACTAGGTATCCAAACTCAGTTTTGACTTTTGGCTTAGGCTAGATACCTTGGACTAAGTTTCTACCAAGTCTCACCCCCCGATTGGCCAAATTTAGAAATTTGTTATTTTAGGTACCCTATCCAAGTTGGTTTTTCAGGCTGGCTATAATTAGCCATAGAGATTCTTGGATCTTAACCTTGGGTACTAGACTTGTAGACCTCATAAAGTACTATGACCATACGAAGCCATGGAGTGATTAGATTATTCCTGATTCATTTACAGAAACTCCAAAAGTGCAAGTTCTCTTGCCAGGTGTTGGTTAAGAGTTAAAGAGTGTAAAAACCCTCTCTCAAGAGGGATTTTGGTTGGGCTCTACTAGCTAAGCTACTTAACTGATTTTACCAAGGGCTGATAGGTGGAAAGAACTTTATAGGGGCTATTAGCCTAGCACATCTAGCCTAGAAGAAGTGCTTTAATATGCTAGTTGTGATAGGCTCAAAAACTCTTCCAAGCCAATTTTGCATTTGAGTGTTGCAAAAAACCTCCTTATGGAGAAGCTTAAGTTTGATTTTGCTAGTTAGGGGATTAAATGAACCTTGAAAAGGATTTGCAGATGATTGGACCACAGTTAGACCCACCCAAGGGTGTGTTCCCTTATCCTCTACTGAAGTACCCTCTATTGTCAGTACAAGGGAGACCACAAAGAAAACAAAGGGAAACTATGTAGAAAGTTACAATTTTCTGAATTGCAATAAATTTTGATAGAAAATCCAAAACTGGATAGTTTGTGTAGATTTAGATTTCTTATTTTCTGTAGATAACCTTTGACTACTTGAACACCCCAATCGGAGTTCAGAGTCAAAAGTTATGACCCAATCAAGTTGATTTTGTTTGAAAAGGTGCAATTATAGAGAGCTTCAAGAGCCTCCACGTTTGGCTCTCATAGTCACACCAGGTATCCAAACTTAATTCTAACTTTTGCTTGGTGTTACTAACCTTAAGGACTAGGACTCTACCAAGTTTGGTCCCAATTTGTCAAAAATAGAAATTTACCATTTTGGGCTCCTTGGGCCAACTAGGCAAAAGGGAGCTACTATAAATAGTAAGTGAGAACCCCAAACAAGAGTTCAAAGTGCCAAGCCTATTGACAATAGGTTGGACTACAACCATACTATAAATAGTAAGTGAGAACCCCAAACAAGAGTTCAAAGTGCCAAGCCTATTGACAATAGGTTGGACTACAACCATACCAAGCCATGCACGGATTGGACTCTTTAGGACCTTAGTTTAGTGACCTCCACAAACGGACTCTATGCACGGACTAAGCTGAAAATTTTATTTATTTTGGACTCATTTTTCGCCCTTATTCACTTGGCGGTACCCTTTAGGATCTTAGTTTAGTGCCCTCTGAAAACAGACTCTACGCGTGGACTAAGCTGAAAATTTTGTTTATTTTGGACTCATTTTCAGCCCTTATTCACTTGACAGTTGTTCCTAGATAAATTATTGGTTTGGAGCAAGCACTTGGGTGGCAGTAGCCCTTACTTGGCCCTACAACCCTACTTTAGCAGAGTTAGCATTTTGCTGGCAAAAAACCCTTCTTCAAAGGGTAGGAAAGTCTTTGTTTGACTCCAGTGAGCCAAATGGGCATCTTTTCGTGGAGCTAAGTTTACCAAGTCTCTAGTTACACTTCAGACTTGGTACCTGCCCAGTTTAGTTCAACTCTGACATCATTGGTCTAACTGCTATTTTTAGTAAATTTGAGAAAAAGCCTAGTAACTAACTAGACTAAGCCCTTTTGAGTTTTAGAATCGTTCGGGCACACTTTTTTAATGCACCTAAGAAGTGGTAGAGTGACCGGCTGGCTCTTTAAGAAGCACATCGGACAAAGTTTCACACGCTCCTATGGCGGCAGCAGCATAAAAGAACCAATTAAAAGAAACTCTTCCGGGGACACAACTAACCTTGGGAGATCTTAGTAAGTCGAATCGCCTTTCCTTCTCAAGTGACGATTCTTGGTTCTAAGAACCCATTCTTAAAATATCTGAGGAATGCTTGAATCCTTTCCTTGAGATCCCTTGTGATGAGCCTGGTCAGAAAACTCTAAGCGAACCAATGCCATGTGATTGGGCAAGAGTCCTAGAGGACACGACAATATTGAAAAG
The DNA here is from genome assembly GCF_041138505.1 of Cibotium barometz. NCBI lineage: Eukaryota > Viridiplantae > Streptophyta > Polypodiopsida > Cyatheales > Cibotiaceae > Cibotium > Cibotium barometz. The sequence goes on along the minus strand of NC_141099.1, from coordinate 29,363,899 downwards.
ACACTACATGGCTTCTTTAAGCAAGCATGTGTATGTGGACGAAGCCCACAGGGTCTTTAATCTAGTACCTTGTGAAGGATCTTGCAATGTAAACCCCTTGAATCCCGTAGTTTTCAAGATTGAAAATCTAGATTTAGGATTCTATTTTTACAAAGATGTTTGGAAGAACAGGCATTTTCCTTGTGAAGGGTTTGATTTTTTTGCGAGCTTTATTTGGTGAGCTTTTTGGAGATAAGATAGTTTTATGCGAGCTTGTAAGAAAAATGATACATTTTGGTGAGCTTTTATATAGTAAGTATTTATGAAAGAGAAATAAATACATTCACATACATACATACATATATACATGCATATTCTCAAACACACCTACCTACCTACCTACCTACATATTCTCAAACACACCTACCTACCTTCCTACATATATACATACATACATATATACACACATTTGTACAATACATACATACATATATGCATGCATACTCCCAAACATATACATGCATGCATACATACATACCTACATACCTACATACCTACCTACATATAAACACACATTTTATGTCAAAGAAACTTAAATATAGGCACAAACATATCTATCTATGTACCTTTCTTCCAATATTTATTTCAACACAAGGAAAAACAAGTATACCCGGATCATATTTTCTTACAAAAAGATTGAGTTCACATTTCCTACAAGAAGATATATGGTTGGTATAACTCCTTTACCATAGCGTCGCAAGCTACCTACAATAAGACTTTAGAGTACGTGACAGTATAGTCCATCCCAAAGCAAGCAAAAATATTGGGTTTAAATTTTCTTACAAAAAGATTGACTTCACATTTCCTTACAAGCTTAACACTAGTTTGGTACCAAAACAGGACACTTGAGTGTCCTTTTTTGGGGGTTGCAAAAAAAATCAAACTCCTGATGTAGGCTTTAAAAACCAAAATGCTTCATTGGGCATGTAGAACATAACCCTATGCTTATGTAAAAAATGCTAAACATATAAAATGCCTTTTTATTTGGAAGTACATAAGCAACAAAGTAGCACATGTCTTGAAAATGAACATTTTTCAGGATTTTCCAAATATGCAAGCATCATTCTCTCAAAAAAAAATCCAATGATATTAAGGAGGTAGAAGTTCACCAAAAAAATCATTTTCCTTTCCTAGAATTTTTTCCAAAAAAGTTGCATAAAATCAGCAAAAGTAACGTGTATTATCAAAACTCAATCACGCCACTAAAAAATAATGTAGACCTATCAATGAGAATGTTGATTATTGGTTTTCATGCTTGAGATGAGATAAATAAGCCATAATTTGATGTGTATGACACTAACTTAGCCTCCACTTAAGTAGGTTCTTATCGCCTAGTTCTAAAAAAACTGTAAAAAATAAAAATGCAAAAGTTGATAACCTTTTATCAAAAACTAATCATAACTATGCTTGCACAAGTAGTCTAAACCTATAGTTACAACAAATAATGCACTTACACAGCTTTCCCCTTTGATGAAAATCAAAATTAGGCTCATAATTAGACATTTTATGTATTAAAAACAGGTTGCGCAAAAGGCCATGTATGAGAAGAGGCCCAAAAAGTGGCTCTAAAGTTTTGGAAAATTCAAAACAAAGTAGTATTTACCCTATATAACATGGGTGCACCTCAAGTTTTACATTATTAGCTTGCATATGGAAGGAGAAAAATTCATGCTCCACCTGTATAAAAAACATCATTTCAATATTAGCGAGTCAAAAAATTATCCAATAATTGTCGTTTGATGATTCCAGGATTTAGTTTACATCATGGGCTTTCCATCAAGCCAAGTTTCATGATCAAACTATGTCCCTTCTAAAAGTTATGTCCAAATTACTACTATTTTGAAAACAGTAAAAATCATGCGTTTTATCAGCATGTGTCTAAGAAAATTAAAATATTGCCTTGCAAAAGCTAAGAAAAGTGCAATTTAAAAAATCTCAAGGATTTTTTGGGTCTTGAGGAACATCTGTGGATGTTAAGCATTTCAAAACTCTTAATAGATTGCCCACATAAATTCAAGAAAAATGCTAACTTTTCAGGACACTTTAGTGTCCAATTATAGAACTAGTGTTAAGTAGGCACAAACATGAGAGGCTTGATTAAAGCTTAAGTATAGGCACAAACATCCTTGCTTCGAGGATGTGATAGTATATTGCCCACATCCTCTGGTGATAATGTCGGTTGATGCATTACCATATCCTCATTCTTATGTAATCCCAAAACTCGCAAGAAGACAAAATAGACATGCTTACATGCAACGTAAGACTTTTCTCTAGATTCTCTTTGCATGAAATCAGGACATGTACACCAAGGTTGTACCTTGATGTGTATAAAATAGTCCTCTCCACTCTCACATGCCAAATGAAAAATAGAGTAGGGGGACGGTTGCATTGCACTCTCATTAAGGACTATTGCTGTCATGGCCTCGGCACTACCAATCCTCTTTTCTGCTTCTTTGGAAATCTAATGCCGCCACTTGGTGGTTGATCTCTTTGTATTCTGTGTAGTATCATGTGGCCTCTTGTCACTTTCTTTGTTGCCCGCTGCTTGTGTGGACGTTTCTCCCACCCCTGACACAAAAGGTTCTTCATGAGTAACATCTTTCTCAGATTGCACACTAAAACTTGGTTTGGTAGTCTTGTCCCATGCACAAATCATGGCCTCATTCATGAGCGTAATGCTCATACGTTCTAGCTTCCGACCTTTCACAATTTGGCACTCATCTAGCTTTAGCACAAATGAAAGTGTGCTCCCCAAAACTGCAAATAAACGGTAATTTACAATAACCTTTTCACAGGTTCTTTCATATTTACACATCCTCTTTTATAGCCTCTAACCAAGGGCTTGTTCTCGCACACACCCTATTCACTTGTATATTTCAACACCAAGGACCTCTTGGCCTAATATTTGATAAGCAACCTCCAACCAGGATTTGTATCAAACCTATGGGTATTAGATCTCTAATGTATCCAGATATGTATCACTTGATAGAACACCTGTGTATCTAGTATTGTATCAATCCTTAGGCATTAGACCAAACATTATAGGGGGGACTATTGAAAATAACTCATGTTCTCCTGCTATTTATCATTGTATGGGCTCCAATGTCAAAGGCCAAACTTGTAGCCATAGCATCCTTTATGAGTGTAGTAGCATATTTATGTGTGAATAGCCTCTTAGGCTTGGATATGATATTGTGCAAGTGTGTAGGAAGTTTCCTTAAGGAGTGTTAACCCTTCTCCAACGTCATTGTATTTTTACGTGTGTGATCTTGTCGCTTGTCTATGAAAGGCATGCCATGGGATTAATTATGGAGATTTTATTCTTAGATTAAGTGTTTGCATAAGCCTAGGCAGCCGTGGATAGCCATGGACCTATTTTTTAACTATGGCTGCCCAAAGTGTGAATAGTAGGGGCCAAGATAGGAGTCATTGTGTATTCTCACCATTCATTCTTTTATGCTAATTCAATAGAGTGCTATTTTTCTCTTCTCTCATATATTATTGCTTTCTTGCTTGTTTGAGCTCGTGTGCTTGCTTGCATGTGTGTGAGAGTGAATGTGTGTGAGAGAGTGAGTGTGTGTGATTGAGTGAGAGAGGAGGGTGAAGCCTCCATTGGAGTGCGACGGCGGTGGTGGTGTTGGAGTGGAGCTTGGAGTGTGGCTGCACGACAACATCATCTCCTATGAGAATCCAAGCACAAGCAATCAATGAGGTGAGTGACACATCTTGTTTATGTAATTGTGGGCTCGGTTATGTTAGATTAAGCTCTCGGTGTTTGAGCTGTTTTATGCTCCCGAGTGCAATGAGGCAAAGCCCCACATGACATTGGCTAGTCCCTGCACTCTTTCTATGGTGTAAGGGCTTCCCATAAATGGCATCACTTCTGGGGAATAGCCCTACCACATAGCCACAATGCATTTTGAATGCGTGTGTGTATGAAAGAATTTTGTTTTATAATTCTGTTTTCTGTTTTTGTAAGAAGGATAGAAATGAATAAATGAAAATGTCTCCATTTTGTGGCATTGTAGGCATTCTTGTTTATTTCTACAATTTTTGTATATTGTTCAAAATTTACAATTCTTATATGTTTCTCAATTTTTGCTTGTTTTTCATTTCCTATGAGTGTTGCAATTAGTGCATTTTGATTAATTCTTTTCCCACATATCAATTTCAAGTCCAATTTGTGATTTTTGCATTTTTTGTTTTTGTATTTTTTATTTTGAAATAAAAAAACAGTCAATCGAGCATCAAATTGAAAGAATTGGTTAAAATAGACCATAGAATCGGTTTCCTAATGCATACAAGCTTTTAACCCACTAGCCAGAACTTTCCAAAAGTCTGTTTTGTGTGGTTGGACGTATTAATGCATGCAGTCTCCAAGTCAAAGATCCCTTTTTGGTGAATCTGTGAAATTGAAAAGTGAAACAATAAACGGTAAACATAAAAAGTAAAAAAAGTATAAAGTAAAAATAAATAGTGAAAAGTGAAAAGTAAAAAATGAAAAGGGGAAAGGTAAAAGGTCGGGGGGAGGGGGCAAAGAGTATAGAAATTTTTTGAAAAGTGCTCACACAAACTTGCCTAATATATGTTTTAGGTTGTTTTGCGATCACATTGATGCAACTTGTGTGTAACACCCAAAAAAATTACAATTTTACATAGTTGAGCTTCCTTAACTCTGGGAGCTAGTGCTTTGCAGAGCTTGACTGACTTGAAAAAAATACACTATTTTTGGTGCCAGACGGGTTAAGAAACACAAGACGTGTTTCGGAAAATCTTTGGCCAATCTAAAAATTTTCTTAAAAAATAATTGTAAAAAAAGCAAAAAAAATTTAAAATTTTCCAAACTTGTTTGAGGCATTTGTAGGACCTTCCTATACCCTATAATCATATGCACCTACGATTTGGACGTGTATTAGAGGCTGATATAGACGATAGTGCATCATCGAGCTAGGTATGTACCAACGTATACTGGACTCAGGACCTTCAGTCAGAACCCAGTTTAGCATTGCACAAGGACCTGTACTAGGAAACAGTGATACATCGTCAGATTTCGACTCAATGGAAGGATCCCCAGTCCTAGAAGTGAGAACCTTAATCAGGTCTCACCAGCCAAGCCAACTACCAATCTTTTTTGCTACGTAGCTAGATACCTTAGAGGTCCGCCGGCCTTAACCACTACCTCTGAGCACCTTACGACTTACATACCATATGATGAAGGAGTTGAGGTTAACTCCAGAGAGACACCTGGTGTACTCTCATCGTTGCAAGCAAGGAGCGTTCATGTTAATATCCCTGTCCATATAGCTCCTGGTGTACTCTCATCGTTGCAAGCAAGGAGCGTTCATGTTAATATCCCTGTCCATATAGCTCCTATTGCAATTGTGACCATCGAACCATCCCCTACACAAGTGCTTATGCTCGATGGTAGGACATTAGAAGAAGTGCAGGCAGTGGAGGCATTGATCCAAGCTGCTAGAGCAAAGGAAGAAGAGACTTTGAAATTGGCACAATAATGATTAGCAGCCCAAATAGCCCAATACACCCAAAACGAGTCCCAAACCAGGACTGCACAGGTAGCACCCAATGGTCTCGATATACAAGCAATAACATTGCGAGCTAGGCTTGCAAATCATGGTTCAACGTCTACTCACAAAAAATGATTGGGAGTATGATGCATCCACAGAGACTCTTGTGGATTTTGCCACAGGCCAAGCATATGGTGTTAGTTGGGAAGGGATTGTCCTGCGGCACAAAAAAGACGAGATGATTGTAGGGTATCTCTACGATTGTATATATAGGGTCATTGAAAATGAAAGGATCCAAAGACCCATGGCGCAAGTTGGGACATCCAAAGCAAAAATTCCCACAATGAGTGAAATGGTAACACCTCCTATGATATCACCCGGCTATTCCATGGATCAACCCACATCTTCTAACCCACCACAAGGCCATGCTGCAAGGACTAAAGGACATAATAGCATGAGTTTCACCTTCTTAGATCCTAGAGTTTCCCCCGCCTAAGACAATACTAGTACACTGCCTCATCTAGTGGATGGCATCACATCAACTATGGCACCTATGTGACTGATGCTGAATTGCCTTTGAGCCACACGATTAGCATGGTAGCCAACACCACTTCACACATGGATCCCCCTACGCGCTTGGCATATCTAGTATGACCATTCCTAGAGGAATCATATCTCATTCTAGTGCACCCATGAACTATCCCTTCCATAGAGTGAGTGTGCTACAAACTCCTATGTGAGACCAACTCTTGCTGCAACTAATGCCCACATGACTAGAGCACCTGTTAGGGTGCCAGTAGGGCACATGCCTTATGTAGCACATCTATCATCAGGGTTTAGACCAATGCATCCTCATGCAGTGCCAGATGTTGCACCTCCACCTGCTCCTATCATTGCTCCTGTTATGCCGGCACCAGCTCTACACTGAGACCCCGTTGCTTTTGCATAGGCCTTGGGAAGAGCGGTAGCAGAAAGAATAGCACTTGTTGTGAGATGGTAGTCGATAGAGCCATGGCAAGGCTACCCAGATAGCCAAGCTAACCCATAAATTCATTGGAGATGGTGATCCTAGGAGACATCTGGAAGTATTTAATCAAGTGTGTGAGGTGCTAGGAGAACGAAATGAGGTTTCCAAGACCAATGCCTTTAGTCTAACATTAGACAGTAAAGCTAGGGATTGGTATAGAACTCTCAGGGTCGAGGAACGCTTGAACTTCACCAATCTTAGGAGATCATTCTTAAAAAAATTTGTGTGTGAAGGAGTCTTGTGGGGTGTACCTTCATAGCTACACAAAGCCGAGAGGGAGGAAGAGGAATCGGTTAGAGATTTCATTTAGCTGTCTCATGCATTTGAACTCTCATTGCCTTCCGCACATGAATGCTATTCAAGTAATCAATTGTTGGATAGATTTATCCATGAGTTAAACCATGAAGTGTTGGATAGATTTATCCATGAGTTAAACCATGAAGTGATATATAATGGCTTAGTCATTAGAGGGATCACTGCATGCGATAAAGTCACAACAAATGCTATCAAACTAGAGGATAATCTCATGGTCAAAGGAGCTAAAGCATCAGATTCTAAATCTATTGCTTCCAAAGTCACGTGACATAGCACTTCTATAATTAAACCCCTTGCTAAAGGCAACACTTTAGCGGAGATGAATTTCACAGATTTCATGAAAGCACTCTAGGAGGGAATGAAGGCCAATAGGGCCCTTGAAAACATACAAATTTACCTAAGGAGAGAGCTTCAATGGTGCTCAATCTGTCAGAAGTGAGTGTCCAGTCCTAAGGGCACGCTATAATGGTAATTGTACTTTTTGTGGACGTTATGGTCATGAGACTTCATAGTGCCACATGCATTTGCAAACCCTTGCTAATGCTTCTAGGCCTCAATATTTGGTTGTACTAGCTCCATCACATCCATGAGCTATAATGCTTGTAACAACATCTCAACCAAATGCGGATCAAACAACACAACAACCCATTTCAAGGGGGATTTACAATGCACAAAATGTGTTACTACCTTCACTAGTTTTGGGACATCAACCTCCACCCCCAAGGATCACACCTATTAATTAAGTATGCTTCAAGGAGCCTATTGATTACCAATAAAATGAGGTTGATGTCAAACCCACCCCCCATCTATTTGAGGACCCCACAGAGCTTCTATGTAGTGGATGGCAGAGGGGGAGTTAAGCTAGTTTACCAACTTGTTGCAATGGGTAGGGGCCAGGACATTGATGCCACAACTAGAAGAATGCCTCTTCAATGTTACCACTGTCAAGGTCCCCATCGAGTTTCAGAATGCCCTTTGAAGTTTCCTCATCTCAACCAACAAGCAATGATCTCAAACAAGCCATCGGCTACTTGTAACCGTTGTGGCATAGATCATTGGATTAAAGATTGCCCTAACAAGATTGTTGTGACAATTCCACAAACAAGACCCATCATCACACCCCTAAACATGATTGGGGTAAGTAATCAAACTCAAAGGCAGATCCTAAAAAATCTAGGTCACACATCGTTGAATGCTATTACCCAGCTATAAGCCTAAAACCAACATGTTCTTGAGCAATGATCTATGGCCTCGGTAGCGAAATCTAAGAAGAAGAATAAAATTAGGAGAAAAAAGTGGATTAAGAATGGGAAAATAAAGGAAACCAGAAAGACAAATCTTGGGATGCCTCAAGAGCCAGACTTCATTAGGGACCTAGATGAGGACTCGAACTCCTTGGACACAAGGGTTGATTCTGAACAGGGTAGGGAAATACCCTCCAAAACCAAGAGCATGGGGAAGGAGACCCCACGAGAACATGTGATTCCTGAAACTAGATCACACATGACAAAACTTGGCTCTTATTCTGACCCTTAGAAGGAGATTGAGCAACTCCAAGAATTTGGTGATTTAGTAACGAAAACCCTAGAGGAACTTGAACCAAAACCCAAGCAAGTGAGAGTCTCAAATACTGTACACCCTACTACCTTAACACTTATTACTAATGAGATTCACAAACCTCTAGATGTACTGAGTGTCATCATGGAAGAGATGGAAGCCTGCACTTGTCATAGTTTGATCCCCCTGATTGGTTCAAGGAACAACTACCATACTGAAACCTTAAGCCCATCTTGGAAATGGATTTTCTAGTCTCACTGACACCTAGTTGTGGAAAGGAGGTCATGAATGCACCACTAAATATCCCCAAATTGTTAGACTTTATGGCCTTAGAAACCAATACAACTATAACCGCCTGATTGAATGGAGATCTTGAATTGTTTGAAGTGATAAGAGCTCTCCTTAATGAGGAACTCAATGTCAGATTACCACCATTTGCTAACATGCATAAGGAATATCTCCCCTAATATACTGTGACATGAAAATTGATATCTTTCATTTTCAATTTTGTGCATATTTTGATGGTTTCTCAATGCTAATAAGCTGAAAGCTTGTCCAAGAAGATTGCGGCGCCCACAATGGAATAACGGCGTGGTGATACGGCGGCTTAGCGGTGATAACAGCATTCTATCTTCAAATATAATGGTTTTACTTGATTTAGGGTACACACATTGTAAATGCCACAAGTATCCTTGATAAATACTTTGATATGGTAGATAGGCTAGTGATGTGGAAAATAAAAGTGGGCCTTCATGCTCACATGGATTTTAATTGTATTATTAATATAATATTCACCATAAGGCTACAAGTTGGGGAGTGTGGAAGGCATGTGGCGGAGTGTGTGTAGGTGCATAATTGGGAAAGATTCTTCTAGAATGTCTACATGGAAGAGGAGAATTCCGCCATGTGTAAGTGGGATCTCCACCTACATGCCACTTAGACTTGGCTATTATCTCATCACACTCTCAAAGTCAAAAAGTCTTCAATTTAATAATCAATAGAAGACTTAGCCTAAGAGGACAATTGATGGTGACATCTACCCTTATGTCACTGAAGGGTTGAAGATTTTTATGTTATAATTTGTAACAATGGAAGAGAGGGTGATTCTCCACCTATAAAAGGAGCCCTCTTCTCCGTTTCAAATCAAGAAATGAGCCTCCTTAATTGAGCATTTTGTGTCATTGCCATTCTCTCATCTTCAAACCCTTATTCAAACACTCTCTTTACATGTGAATGTCTCATTTAGCATTAGCTCCTCATGCTCAGCCCAATTTTGGACCTCTTTGATGATTCATGATAAGTGGGATAAGGAGTTATTATCTTGGCGGGCCTGTGACTTCTCAAGGTAGCCCTTGCCTTATTGCCACTCAATGGTTTTAGCGGTAATGAGCATGTGGAAAGACTTTGGGGACCATAGGTAAATCTTTACGATTGTCCGCTGAGCAATCTTTACGATTGTCCACTGAGCAATGTTAACCCTTACCCTCTAGCTTGAATCATGAAGGAGATGAGAGGCAAGAGGCTATGTGAAAACTGAGGTTTCATGCAAAGAGAGGGAAGTCCAATACCCAAATTTCAATCGGTAATTACTCATCACTCGGGTATTGGTTTCTAAAATTGATCATATGTCTAGGAAGCTCTTTATATGCTCTTTCCACTCATGTAACTAATTTCTTAATCCTTTACTTCATTGATGATCAGAATTTCTTCCAAAGTTCCTAACTCAGGCGAATTTTGGCAGCTTTATAGTCTTGTAGTAAAATGCTCATAACTTTTCGCTCGATTGCTCGTTTTTGAAAGTTTTTATATGGGCGCAAAGCTCTCTTCAAGCTCTATGTACTTATATAATCCTCTTTTATACAGTCTATATGGATTTAAAACTGCAATTCTCTGTGTATCTCTATTTTTATAGACTTTTGGCCATTCTTTCTTCTTAATAATGATTGATTCCTCTTAATCTCTTATCAAAAGGCAAACCCACGTGTCTTATCCTCTTGTAGGTGATTGCTATATTCTTTTACTTTAATATGTTCCGTCCAAATCGCCCAATTAGAATGGATGAACCTTACCAACATTTTTCGTATGTTTTCGTTCACGTAATCCTGAGTCGAAAGATTTTCTTCCAACAAAGAATTGCCCTCTTGTTTGGAGCTGCCAGACTGGCAGAAATTCTTGCTTCTCCTGAGCTGTTCATCTTTCCTTCCATGAATTATGATCTCACCTTTGATGTGTTTATCTTTATCTTAACCTAGGGAGAGAAAGGGAGGTGAGGAGGTTGTGAGGTTTCATACAAGTGTGTTTTGATTCTAAGAAGTGACCGAAGTCAAAACCCCAACTTTGTGTCACATATTTTGATAGAGTTGACGGGAAAGTTTTACTTAGAATTATTCTATTTTAACCTCAAGGTCCCACATGATTAAAGAAAAGTTATTTTGAAATAAGTAAATTTCCCTTGTTACTACTCATCTTTTGGTGCAAGATGTTCAACATTCCGGTGTTCCAAGGATCGGAAGGAGAAGACCTGGGGAGTTATCTCCGAGAGTTTAACCGAGCATGCCACTTGATGGGTTGGTCTATGAAGGAGAGGGCAGAAATACTTCCAGATTTCTTGGAGGGTGTAGCCTTAACTTGGCATGAGTCTTTGTGAGAGGAGTCCAAGAATGATTGGGAAAAGGTTGACCAAAGCAATGAAGGAGAGATTTGGGGCAGTGGAGTCATCAAATGCTTTACTATTGCAATTGGATTAAATTTTCCAAAAGGAAAGAGAGTCAGTTTTTGCCTTTTCAGTGAGGTATGAAGCCTTGTTCTTCATCAAATATCAACAAGCTGCTTTACATGTTGTTGCTTCTTCTTCTTCACCTTCTATGGGAGATTTAAAGAGTTCTTTAGCAATGGAGCACCTTAAGATGAGTAAGTTTATCTCAGGGCTTTGGATCCTCACTTGCATGGAAAAGTTCTTAGCAAAGATCCCACTAGTTTTAAAGAGGCTCTTCGTATTTCTTTGAAGAAAGAGGCCACTCTTCATACTGAGTCCACATTCCAATCTTCTCCGAGTGTGCCGACCCCACCACGAGTAGAGATAGCCTCAACATCTCAGGTAGTATAAGCTCCATCCTTGGATCATAACATTGCACAACTTATGGCAGAATTTGCTGATTTGAAGTTACACTTAGTCAATGCAAGGCCACCTAGGGTTCCACGAGTTGAGGATAAACCTAGGGATAGAAGTAGTGTCACATGCTGTGAATGTCAAGAAAAGGGACACTATCGCACTGAGTGTCCAAAATTGAGGAAAAGAGAGGATAAAATTTTAGCACTTTTAGAGGAAACATGGTTAGAAGAAGAAGAGGAAACATTGATACCATTAATGGCAAAAAGGGGTTGTAAAACTAGGAGTCAAGAAGAAGAAGAACAAGAAGATAAATCTGAAGAAGAAGAGAAAAATAATAAGAAGAAGAAGTTGTCTAGGAGAAAAATTGGATAATCTGACTTTCCTCTTGGAACAAGGATCTCTTAGTTATGACCTCTTAACAGATCTTAGGGAGAAAACAGCACAAATCACATTTGGGCAGCTTTTGGCACTCTCTCCCAAGCTCAGAAAGGAATGGGGTAAGCTGGCTAGCACAAGGGAATCTAAGAAAAAGAAGAAGAGGGATAATGGAACTCCTATGGCTCAAAAGGTGGATATTGATGTAGGAGATGATGTGCTTGTGATTGATGTCATCATTGAGGGGCAAACAATTTCTAATGCATACATTGATGGAGGTGCATCAATCAATGTCATGAGTGAAAAAACAATGAAAGATGCCGATTTAAAATTGTCTTCTACTAACTCTCCCTATCGCATCAAACTCGATGATAATACTAGGGTGAAAACCTTAGGAATTGTCAGGAATTTGGGAGTGGATGTATGTGGTATTTCTGTGCCTACAACTTTCCAGGTCATTCCTATAAAGCCTGATGCTAGGGCTTACCCATTGATGTTGGGTAGGCCATGGCTTCGCCAAGTGAAGGCAATTCAAAAGTGGGAGAGAGGTGATCTTATTCTACAAGGTGAGAATAAGAAGGTCCACTACAACATCAAGAGTCGTCTCGCAAGAAAGTGGTAAGAGGTGAATCTTCAACTTTGGAAAGTTCAGAGTCAAAGTCATCCGATGAAGAGGAGACAAGTGGTAGCTCCAAGGATTCCATCTCAGAAGGGGAGGTGGAGGGAGTTGCATTTAGTCTTTCCCTGGGAAAGGATCGAGGGGATGCTGAAGACAATGGAGCCTTGGAAGGAGAAGCTTCTTCAACCATGTTCAAGAAAGGAGATGTGGACCTCACTAGTCTTCACCAACAGAATGAGCTTCTTCTTGATGAGTCCATAGCAGGTACTGAAAGGGAGAATTACTTAATATAAAGATTTGGAGACGCCACCAACTGCTTTCACTATGCATTTTGATGGATCCTTTAGCCCTTCTAGGCAATGTGGGGCTGGGGGGATAGTTTTATTTGATCCAGAAGGAAAAGAGATATGGGCCAAGGGTAGGGAATTTCCAAAGGCTATATCAAATAATGTGGCTGAGTACAATGCATTAATTTGGGGATTAGCAGATTGCATAAAAGATGGAATTAAAGAGGTAAAGGTAGAGGGGATTAGAAGATTACATAAAAGATGGAATTGAAGAGGTAGAGGTTAAAGGGGATTTGCAATTGGTCATCCGATAAATGAAAGGAGAATATAAGGCAAGGAGTCCTAACCTCCAAGAATTGTATAAAAGGGCAATGGAGTTAAAAGAAGCTTTTAAGTTTTGTAAATTTATGCATATTAACAAGAAGAATAATCAAAAGGCTGATGAATTGGCTACTAAAACCTTGGCTTCTTTCAAAGTAGCTACTCTTGCATTAATGGATACAGGTTGGCCTGAGCTCCAAGATGTTCAACACTATTTAGATACAGGATACTTCCCTCCTGGATTGAATCCTCAACAGAAGCAGAGGCTTACCAGGAAAGCTCATCCTCACACAATTCTAGGGGATGTTCTTTACAAGCAAGGTAAGGATAAGATTCTTAGGAGGGTAGTGAGCCTAGAAGAATCTAAAAGGATTATGGAATTATGTCATGAATGTTCAGGTCACTTTGCCTTAGCCAGCACAACTCGGAGGATTCTTAACACACAGGGTACTATTGGCCTCGACTCAGCAAAGATGTCTATGAGTGGTGTAGAAGCTGTGAAGTATGCAAGGCATATGGGCATAAGCAATTGGTTCCCGGACCCTTAAACCCTATCCCAGCATATGGTCCATTTGAAAGGTGGGGATTAGATTTTATGGGCCCACTTCCTCGTTCCTCACATGGGAAGTATTACATATTGGTGGCCACAGATTATGCAACAAGGTGGGCAAAAGCAAAGGTCATGGTCAATAATAAAGCAGTGGCTATGGCATCCTTTCTCAGGGAATACATATGTGCCCGATTTGGGCATCCACCATTAGAAATCCTTACGGATGGGGGGAGGTCTTTCAGGAATGACTTGATTGAAGCTTTGGTGCAAAAATTAAAAATAAAGCATGCTATGTCAACTCCCTATTATCCCCAATGTAATGGTTTAGTAGAAAAAACTAATGGACTGCTTTGTGGATCTTTGTCTAAGCTAGTGGATACTATGAAGAGAAAGTGGGATGTGCATTTGCTAGAGGTCCTATGGGCCTATAGGACAACTCATAAACTCTCTCTTGGTTTCACACCTTTTCAGTTAGTTTATGGAATGGAGGTTATTTTGCCAATAGAATTGGAAATCACAAGCCTTCGCACATCTTTTGCACGCTTGAATAATGAAGAAGAAACACATGCCCAAGGCCTAGTACAACTAGAGACCTTGGATGAGAGGCAACTTCAAGCACTTCAAAATTTGGAGGCTGCACAACAACGGCGCAAGGCAAGGCATGACACTTTCACGAAGAAGAAGAAGAAGACAGAACTCAAGCAAAGAAGCTTAGTCATCATGAGGTATGATGGCCGTGTGGAGAAACGGCTAGAAAAGAAGCTTCTTCGATGATGGGAAGGCCCCTTCAGGATAAAGCAAAAGTTCAAAAATAACACCTATCTTCTAGAGGATGCAAGTGGCCAGGAGGTTCCTGGACGTGCCAATGAGTACCGATGGCTAAAAATATTTTACCCTCGAGCACCATGGCCACCAGACCCCCAAGACAAGCATGGAGGATCTGCTGGGGGGGAAAGATGTGACATAAAAAATTGATATCTTTCATTTTCAATTTTGTGCATATTTTGATGGTTTCTCAATGGTAATAAGGTGGAAGCTTGTCCAAGAAGATTGCGGCACTCACAATGGAATAACAGCGTAGTGATACGGTGGCTTAGCGGCTACCCTGATAATAGCATTCTATCTTCAAATATAATGGTTTTACTTGATTTAGGGTACACACATTGTAAATGCCACAAGTATGCTTGTTGATAAATACTTTGGTATGGTAGATAGGCTAGTGATGTGGAAAATAAAAGTGGGCCTTCATGCTCACATGGATTTTAATTATATTATTAATATAGTATTCACCATAAGGCTACAAGTTGGGGAGTGTGGAAGGCATGTGGAGGAGTGTGTGTAGGTGCATAATTTGGGAAAGATTCTTCTAGAATGCCTACATGGAAGAGGAGAATTCTGCCATGTGTAAGTGGGATCTCCACCTACATGCCACTTAGACTTGGCTATCATCTCATCACACTCTCAAAGTCAAAAAGTCTTCAATTTAATAATCAATAGAAGGCTTAGCCTAAGAGGACAATTGATGGTGACATCTACCCTTATGTCACTGAAGGGTTGAAGATTTTTATGTTGTAATTTGTAACAATGGAAGAGAGGGTGATTCTCCACCTATAAAAGGAGCCCTCTTCTCCCTTTCAAATCAAGGAATGAGCCTCCTCAATTGAGCATTTTGTGTCATTGCCATTCTCTTATCTTCAAACCCTTATTCAAACACTCTCTTTACATGTGAATGTCTCATTTAGCATTAGCTCCTCATGCTTAGTCCAATTTTGGGCCTCTTTGATGATTCATGATAAGTGGAACAAGGAGTTATTATCTTGGCGGGCCTGTGACTTCTCAAGGTAGCCCTTGCCTTATTGCCGCCCTCCTTTGGAGGTACCAATGGTTTTAGCGATAATGAGCATGTGGAAAGACTTTGGGGACTATAGGTAAATCTTTTACAATTGTCCACTGCTGAGCAATGTTAACCCTTACCCTCTAGCTTGAATCATGAAGGAGATGAGAGGCAAGAGGCTATGTGAAAACTGAGGTTTCATGCAAAGAGAGGGAAGTGCAGTTTTTGTGGTCCAATACCCAAATTTCAACTGGTAATTACTCATCACTCGGGTATTGGTTTCTAAAATTGATCATATATCTAGGAAGCTCTTTATATGCTCTTTCCACTTATGTAACTAATTTCTTAATCCTTTACTTCATTGATGATCAGAATTTCTCCCAAAGTTGCTAACTCTTAGGCGAATTTTGGCAGCTTTATAGCCTTGCAGTAAAATGCTCATAACTTTTCGCTCACTTACTTGTTTTTGAAAGTTTTTATATGGGCGCGAAGCTCTCTTCAAGCTCTACGTACTTATGTAATCCTCTTTTGCACACTCTATATGGATTTAAAACTGCAATTCTCTGTGTATCTTTGTTTGTTTAGACTTTTGGCCATTCTTTCTTCTTAATAATGATTAATTCCTCCTAATCTCTTATCAAAAGGCAAACCCCACGTGTCTTATCTTCTTGTAAGTGATTGCTATATTCTTTTACTTTAATATGTTCTGTCCAAATCGCCCAATTCGAACGGATGAACGGATGAACCTTACCAACATTTCCCATATGTTTCCGTTCACATAATCCTGAGTCGGAAGATTTTCTTCCAACAAAGAATTGCCCTCTTGTTTGGAGCTACCAGACTGGCAGAAATTCTTGCTTCTCTTGAGCCTTTCATCTTTCCTTCCATGAATTATGATCTCACCTTTGATGTGTTTATCTTTATCTTAACCTAAGGAGAGAAAGGGAGGTGAGGAGGCTGTTAGGTTTCATACAAGTGTGTTTTGATTCTAAGAAGTGACCGAAGTCAAAACCCCAACTTTATGTCACAATACAATAGAGACACCTCGAGTTGTACCAAAATCAATAGTCCCAGTGTGGAAGAAGAAAATACCAAATCTATGGTTAAAATTCCACTTAACAAACTGGGAAAATATTTTGAGGGTAATGAGTCTAACACACTACTACCAATCACAGCCAAGGGCATCATAGTAATGGGAGTCCTAGAATGTGGTGCAGGAGTGAGCGCAATCACCAAGAATTACTGGGAGCCATGTCTAGAAGTTATTGACATCATTATCAAAATGGCTAATGAGATTGTTGCCAAACCTATTGGGATGCTACGAGATTAAAAACTTAAGGTACTCAAACATCGAGTTAAACATACCTTCGTTGTTATGGAATTTTCCAAACAGCAAAAATCATACATATGAAATGATCTTAGGAGATCCATTCATGAGAGAAGAAAAGGTGGTACATGACTAGTCTAATAACCATGTCTACCTCCAATTCGATGATTCCATCATCAGGGTTTATCGTGTGATTGGCCGCATATATCCTATGGGTAGTGGAGAAATTTTTGAAAATCGTTCAATCAGACACCACCACTTATTCAACTCCATTGTAATATTGCTCTACTTCATAATGAAAAACTGACAAACCAAAGAAAGTCAGAAAATGAAACAAGTTCTAGTACATCACTAAGTGAGGATGAAACAAGTTCTTACTCTTCGCTCAGTGCACCACATAGACCAATCAAGAAACTACAACCCACCCAACCACCCCAATTGGGTAATAATGATCACATGACGTATGTAGAACACAAAAAGCAAGCTTAGGAGAGCATGCTTAGCTTGGTTGAATGTATTACACGATCACCAGTTGTGATTGAGACTCATAATGCCAATCCTACAAGAGAAACCAAGATTCAAATCCTAGAAGAGTACCGCTTTCCCTTTCAAGAGGAAGACATACTCTCTACAGAGAAGAGTCATTTGAAACAGACTGTACGAACTATAGTCTTGAGAAAGCACGTGAGGAATTCGATAATTTCCTTACAAGATTAAAACAGTCTCTCAAAACTTCATTCGGAGGAATGCTCTTCTCTTATGATAAAGCCAGTATCACATCAACACTTGCACCTTTAATGGCTCAACCTGAGTTATACACAAGGACATAACGAGCTATATAAAACAGGATTGTGAGTATGCGCAAGTTTCCAAATAGCCCTCATTAAGAATTGTTAGAGGGCCAAGTGTGCCAGTGTACGCATTGGGTACTCTTGAAAAAGCTAAGACCCAAACAGAGGATGAAAGTGAATGGGAATAGGAAACAGACACAGGATCTAAAGCTGAAACAATAACCAAAACACTCTCTCCCTAATGCATGCTACTCTTTTTGGATGTGTTTCAAGGAGGGTTAGGGTGAGCCATAACAACAATGTAAGGAATGAGAACACACACTTCCCTTGTGCAATCTTAGAGCTCTTGTGTTCTCTTGCTCTTATCCTCATACTAGAGTGTGTGAGAGTTTCTTGTAGGTTATTAAGTTGCATCACCGTAGTAGCTATGGAGCTGTGAGTGGGTATGTCCAAGAGAATTAACATAAACATCATTTCGGTGACAAGTGGTGGGAGGTAAGTTTGCACTAGCTACTTTTCTAGGTTGGAGAGCCTCCCTTAGGAAGCTCTAAATAGAATTTCCTTGAATCCCCACGACAAGTAAGTTGTTTCATCTCTTTCTCTCATGCTGAGCCTTTCATTGGTGTGTGCATAATGCCATTGCTTGAGCCTTTTGGAGATTGTGGTGAAATGAGCTTAACATGCTCAACTTATAAGAATTGAGGAAGGAGAGGAATGTGAAGTTAAGTAGACATGATTGCAATTGCATATGCTAGAGGTCATAGCTTTGTATGTAAACTAGGTCTTCTAGATTGCAGTGCAAGTCACAACCCAATGTCTTACGAGACTTGGACTTCTCTTAGGAAACCCCCATTGTCTTCCACCGCACAAAAGTGCAACTAGTTGTTGACTAAATGGTGAATTGTCTAGTTGTGTACAAAATGGTGTTTGACATAGTTGATTATCTAGCAAAAAACAATTATTTTGCTATGTCTCCTAGTGCTCTATCAAAAGAACTCTTGTTAGGGAGAAATTGGATGGGACACTACAAATACACATGGGATTAGGATTCTAGAACTACTTCATTAAAAGTCTCTAATTAATGAGTCAATATTCTCTCATTAGAGGATGAAACTGTAAGCCTACTTGATAAAGAAACTCTTTGGTTATGCCATAGAATGTATTGCCTGCACCCTGAGTGTGAAAAATCTTCCACCCTGACCACACTGTCATTGCAGCCTCCAGAGAATGTCTTGGACTTGCTAGGTTATAGTCAAATGTTTCACATGACACTGGGGCGCTAACACAAACAAAAAGTCCTAAACTCTACGTTAAAAAATTACAATGTTGGCTACCCAAAGAACTTCTTAAAACCCAAAATTGCCCTCCTAATGATTTAATTTGGGTACTCAAATCCAATAAACCTAGACCAATGACCTTGGGAAATTTTCCAGAGAAGAAGAAATTTGAAAATTGAAAAAACTATGTTTCTATCAAAAAAACCCAATAGGACCTTATGCACAAACTTGATGCACACTCTCATCAAGTGTGGGTCCATAAGGACCTTCTTATGGCTCAAGGATAATATGTAGGGACAATGTCAGTTTGGATACCCAAAAAGAAACCTTTGGAAACTCACAAAACACTAGAAATGGCTTTGAACAAAGACTCACCTAAGGATTTAACAAACTCCCTTCATTCTAATGGAGGGATCATCCAAGAACTACCTAAGGTATTAAAATCAAGTAGCCTCTTACCTGGTAAAAATCCTATCTCCTTGCCATGCACAAACACATTGATAATGCTTCATAAGTAAAAAATGACACTAAATAGGATTAAGCTAAAATGACATTTACAGTGCCTCATAAGCTAAAATAACATTAAATATGATTTACTCACATTGACAGTGCCTCAAAGTTGAAAATGGCATTAAATATGTTTACATGCATTTACCTTTAAAAAAAGGTAACGCAAACATGTGAAAAACATATACTAAATCTCTTTACTCTTTGATTTATGGCTTCGCACCTCTCATGGGCATGGGAAGCAAATTGTTGGAGAAGAGGATATACCTACAAAATGAAGGGCCCAAGTGATGCTACAAGCAATGGTGAGCTCACCATTGCCTAGGGGGCATGTGCTTTCTTTTTTTTTTTTCAAAATGTATCTAATTTCTCTTTATTTTTCATGGTTGAAAAATACAAATAGGGGCCATGTAGCCGCTCTTTATTTTCAAAATTATTCTAGTTTCCTCAAGTTTCATGGTTGTGAGAAAAAAGGTGGCATATCTACCTCCATTTTTCACTAATTTTCATCTAGTTCATATTGTGAAAAAAAAAGAAAGCACATGCCCCTAGCAAGTGGCATGTGCTCCCTTTTTTTCACAACCATGAAATATAGATGGATTTTGAAAAAAGAAAGGGGCATATGCCCCCTTTAAAAGGGGAAAAAAAAATCTATGGGGCATGTGCCTCCCTATCTAATTTCTCTGCAATTTTCATGGTTGTGAATGAAAGAAGGAGACATGTGCCTCCCTATCTAATTTCTCTGCAATTTTCATGGTTGTGAATGAAAGAAGGAGACATGTGCCTTGTTAAGAAAATGTGGTGCTCATGCTAGATCAAGTGTGCCTTGTTAAGAAAATGTGGTGCTCATGCTAGATCAAGTGTGTGGAGGAGAGGGACTCACAAAATACAAGAAAATTATCTTGCTTATTAAGTTGTTTATAATTACAACTAGGCCTTGCTCAATACAAAATGCCTCCTAGCTCCACCTTTAAATAGATGAGCTAGTGGACCATAAGTCTCTTCACACTCACACCCTTCTCTTCCCCTTTTACATAACCTTAGTCTCTTAATACCCCCTCTCAATACCAACTATGAAAGAATGGAATAGGTGGTATTGGACATAGGATGCCTTTATAACATTAGGCGTACAAGGTTTGGAATATAGGTGTGATTACATTGAGATTCTCAGCGGAGTTAGAGGCTGATACAAAGTTTGCCTCTGCCTCTTTGTTACGACATTTAGAAGTGATATGTCCCGTTTGTTTACATTTGTTACATTTCATTTCGTTGGGATATTTGATCCAACAATTATTTGCCAAATGACCCACCTTTTTGCAATGGGTACATCTTACTTTGACCACTTGATGTGACAAAGCTTGTTCGATAGTCGATGAAGTGGTTGCATTTGAAGATTCAGCTCCTCCCTTTGGCCTCTTTTCTTCATCAAGACAAGATTGAATGACTCTTTCGAGGGTGGTATTAGGTATGTTCTTCAGGGTGGTGACTAAGATGGGGTACACATTCTTGACTGCTTTTAGCAAAACAGCCACTGCATCATCTTCATCCATTCTCGCATTCACTGATGCAAGTTGAGCCATAAGGCCCTTCAAGAGATGAAGGCTCCAATGCCATCTCCCTCTTTGAGTTCCAAGCTGAAAAATTCAATTTTAAGTGAGATCTTGGAATTCTTACCACGAGCTCCATAGAGCTTATCAAGCTCATCCCATTTCTCCTTTGCAGTCGGAAGCCGGTCCACATGGTGAATGAGAGCCTCATCAAGATGAAGC
The DNA here is from genome assembly GCF_041138505.1 of Cibotium barometz. Lineage (NCBI taxonomy): Eukaryota > Viridiplantae > Streptophyta > Polypodiopsida > Cyatheales > Cibotiaceae > Cibotium > Cibotium barometz. The sequence continues at coordinate 29,342,667 of NC_141099.1, read as the reverse complement.
ATGATGATGGCTTGTGCCCTCTCATCATCTTCAAAATCTTCAGCCTTTTTTTGATCAATAACCTTAGTGCCGGAGATGAATGGCCAAAAACCTTTGGACATCATCTTGTACTTGACAAGGACTTGCCAAGTGTGGAAGCCCTCTCTTGAGAACTTCTTGATTTGAGTGTTGTCCTTTGACATTAGGTATTGAGAGAGGTTATTAGAGAGTAATGGGCTGATTTATGAAGAAGAAAAAACCAAAAATTTATAATATTTAGGCTTAATAAGAAAGAGAGAGGTTTATGAGAGTGCAACAATCCTAATCAAGTCAAGGATGTTGCATAAATACGAGATTAAGATGGTAAATATATGGTTTAGCATGTAGGGTTTGTGCCCAACCATGAATACTGATTTAGAGAGCTTAATTAGTGTTAAGGAACACTTTCTTTGGTGATTAAAATCACCATTAGTGTTTAACAACACTATTAGTGCTTAAAAGCACATGATTAGTATCTAATGATACTTGTGTTGGTGATTAGATTCACCATTAGCATTCATGAACACACTCAGTGTTTTAAAACACTCTTAAGAGGCTCTCCTTTGTTGGATTAATGGCATGATTAGTGTTAATCAACACTTGTTGGTGTTTATAAACACTTTTGAAAGCTTGAGCAAGCTTCCATGGAAAAAACTATAGCCGCCTGGTTTTTTCCTTCCCATGGCCAATTCACGCCTCCATTGCAGTTGAAAATCGAGTTGTAGATAGGGGAGAGAGTGGGCTTCAAAATCCCTAAGACTATGGAGCTTATGATTAATTGTAGGTGGCATATTTCTGTACGACCACGCCTACAGCCAGAATATGTGCCGGCCTACAAATAGCGCAATGCTGCGGCGAGGAGCGTGGTAAACGACTGATGGACTGTACGAATCGAAGCGCCTAGACCTCCACTTCATTTACCTTGATGAAATCTTGGCGAGTTATGGCCTCCACGAGCTGCTAAAGCTCCTCCATTGCTAGGGGGTTCAGCTCCACAAGTAGAAGATAAGAGAAAATGAAGATTTTTGACCTATTCTACACCACAAATGTGACCTACTCAACCAAAGCTCTAGATACCATGTTAAGAAAACATGGTGCTCATGCTAGATCAAGTGTGTGGAGGAGAGGGACCCACAAAATACAAGAAAAATATCTTGCTTATTAAGTTGTTTATGAATACAACTAGGCCTTGCTCAATACAAAATGCCTCCTAGCCCCACCACCTCTGACATCTTTGACTGCTGCTAGTGCCCTCCGACCACTGTCACTGCCGGTGTGCTTCGAGCACTCTGAACGTCGGTGCCCTCCGACTGCTCTCCAACCGCCGTCACTGTCGCGGTGTGCTCCAACCACTCTAACCGCCAGCGCCCTCCAACTGCTCCAACCACTCCGATTGCCGATGTGCTCTGACCACTTCGACCCCCAGTGCCCTCGATGGCTCTGACCACCGGTGCCCTCGGATGACTCCAACCACCATCATCGTCATCGCCAGTGCCCTCCGACCGCCATCACCGCGGTCGGTGCCCTCCAATTGCTAGTGCTCTTTGACCCCTTTGACCACGCTGGTCCCCTTTGACCCCTTTGACCACGCTGGTCCCCTTTGACATCTCATACGTGCATGGCCAACTCCAATGGCACTCATGGTGGAGGCAACACCCCTCTCCCCTTCCCAAGGCAGGGAGAGATCCTCTTCGAGATCCTGAGCACCATCTTCCTTTCCCCCCTCCCTTTCCCAAGGTAGGGAGAGATCCTCTTCAAGATCCTCTTGAGCACCACTCGAGGAGGAGGACACCCAAGGAGAAGTTAAGGGGAGCACTCTCTCGACAGCATACACATAGTCTGGGACACACTCTCACAGAAAGAGGACACTCTCTCGTGTATCACCTTGAGTTCTAGCACAATCCTTCTATCGGAGCGGAGTCTCCCTTGTAGCATTCCTTTTTGGTATTGTGATTGTAGTGTTGTGCTCTGTTGGTGTTTTGTCTATCTCTTTGTGTGAGCGAGGTGAGTAAGGTGTGAGTGGTGTGTGTGGTGTGAGTGAGGCCTGTAGGGGTACTGCGGTGCTAGGTGGTGGTTGAAGAGCATGGTAGATAGTGTAGAGCATAGGTCTTGCATGTCTAGCCAGTGAGGTCGACTCATCCTTGGCAGGTATACTTCCCTGAGAGGATCCACGCTCCCTTCTCCCCCAACCATAGTGTTTGTGTCGGTTGTCCTCAAGTTCCCTAGCGAGGACCGGTGGAGTCATCCACACCCATAGAGCTTCATCCAAACTATTATATAGTAGATGGGAGAGGGGAGTCAAGCTATTTTACCAACTTGTTGCTATGAGAAGGGGCCATGACATCAATGCACCAGGAAGGATAATGCCTCTTCAATGTTACCATTATTAAGGTCCCCATCGAGTTTTGGAATGTCCTATAAAGTTTTCTCAACTCAACCAAGCTGTGTCCTCAAACATGCTACATGCTACTTGTATCCATTTGTGGCATAGATCATTAGATTAAAGACTTCCCCAATGAGTCTATGATGACAAGGCCATAGATGGGACCCACCATCACACCCCTAAACATGATAGGGATAAGTAATAAAAAATAAAGGAAGATCTTAAAAAATCTAGATCCCATACCTTTGAATGCTATCACCTGACTACAAGCTCAGAACCAACATGTTCTCAAGAAACGATCTATGGCCTAGCACAATCTAAGAAGAAGAAGAGCCATATGAGAAAAAAAGTCGTTTAAGAATGGAAAAATAAAAAAGACTAAAAAGATAAATCTAGAAACACCTCAAGAGTTAGTCTTCCATTAGGGACCTAGATGAGGACTCAGACTCCTCATAAGGATTGATTCTAAACTTGGCAAAGAGATACCACCTAAAAGAAAGAACATGAGAAAGAAGACCCCAAAGGAACCTGAAATTCTTGAGATTTGTAAGGTTCCCCCCTTCCAAAATAGGAGAAACACTTAAGATAGTTCACTAAGTCTTAACTTGGAGAAAATTTCCTATTCATCGATACCTTGACCATGTAGAGATTCAAGGATAAGATTCATAGGTAAGACCTAGTCCTATCCCGCAGAGTAGGGGGAGCGTGATCTTCTAAAAATCAAATCACCCATAGGGTAATTGATCATAAATTGGGCAACTACTAGACTTGATTTCTAGAGGCAATGCTTTTTTTCTCATCCATGCAAGCACAGCCGCTAGCCTAGTCTTGTAGAATAGAGTTGCTCAAGAATAGAGTTGCCCAAGAACCTATTTATCTCATCCATGCAAGCACAGCCGCTAGCCTAGTCTTGTAGAATAGAGTTGCCCAAGAACCTATTTATCTAATGTAAGGATTTCACTTAATTTGTTGGAAAGCTACCCGACTAATCGGGTCCACCCGTCCGTAGGTGCCGTCGGGACTTTCCATCCTCCCACTTTCCACCCTACTCACGCGTCAATTTGTTTTCTAATTAATCCTACCACACTGTTTGACATAAATAAACATGTTCCTTAATTAAGGCCCTTTTCACAAGGTTTGTTAAAACAGCCTTTTTTCACAATACAATAATGCCAATTACATGCTTAATTAAGGCCCTTTTCACAAGGTTTGTTAAAACAGCCTTTTTTCACAATACAATAATGCTAATTACATGCTTATGGAATCATTCATGTCCATCCACATGCCACTGTGGTTTCATTGAGTTTAGAGGACATTCATCAAACCTTCTACACTCATTGGATGCCTTGAAATGCTATTACGCTTATATGCATGAAGAAATTAATGGCAATATGGTTATATTTGCCCTATGGGACCATACACCTCATCGTTGGTCTTGCCGCCGCTCGCAAGGACTCAAGTCGGCAGCCTGTCGCCCTCTCAGGCTCCATCACTCGATCCTCCCACCCCTCAGAGGGATGTCTGCACACTAGGGTGGGCTTATTCACCGCACTAGCTTGGGCCCTCAGAACTAGACATCATCATAATCTCTCGCCTCAAATCGGCAAACCTTATTCTCCCAATGGTATAAGGGATACCTTGGGCCATTCCCGCGCTTTGCTAATAACGACGCTGCCCGGCTACACAAGCACGGAACGGAGTTAGCGTCGAAGCCAGGAAAAACTTGCACTCTTTAAAGATAACAATTTCAATACAATTCATTGAATACAGCATGACTCAATTCGTAGCTTCATACAATTTTATGTCATTATTTTAAAAGAAAAAGATACACATTTATTAACACTAATATTTAAAAAAAACTCTTCTTTAAAAGATAACCAAGCTAACCTGGCTACCATTTCCTTGAGAAGCTTGTAAAAACGGGAGGGTTGGGGCCGCATTGGGAGCATCTTCTCTAATCTCATTGTTGTGCATTCCTCGCGAGGTAATATTCTGACGTTTTCGGGATGGGGCCATCTTGGACGTCGTCTTGTAAGGCTTACTGTCTCGCGGTCGAAACGCTCTAGTCAGATCTCAATTCTCAGACCATTTGCTCACCGTATGAGCAAAAGACCACAGTGCATGAATCCTCTCTAAGGCTAAAACCTCTTGCTTAAGTCCACGTAAAGGGGGGGGGATTGTGAGATGTCCTTAACACAAAAACGTTTTGCTGAAGGGGAGAAGGGCTACTGTAAGTCTCTTCACACAGGGGGGAGAAGGGCTACTGTAAGTCTCTTCACACGGGGGGGTTGGGGTTGGGGGGGAGAAGAGTTAAGGACATTGCCTTCTAGCAAGAGGGAGATAGAGGAAAATTGCCTTATCTGAAAAGTGGCAAATGAGGGGGTGTGGAGAGGGGTGGCTACAAGTACACTGTGCACAGGGATAAACGATGGTACACGGACGGTGGCACAGCAGAGCATAGGCTATGCAGAAATGCGTACTGCCCATGGAGCACCCCGAGGGTTTATATAACTATGGGGTACGGGTATGGGTGCTGTGCAAAGCAAGGACGAAAGGATAGTGTACCAAAAAAGGCTGTAGATCAGTGGCCTGCATGGCTCAGGGGGAAAGGTACGGTGTCGGTTAACTGGGAAAGGAGTGGTACGCATATACCTTATCTGGTCAGGGGCAGCATGGGTGTCCACGTAGCGGTGCGTGTGGACCACACAGTGGGCGGCCATCCTTTGGTTCTTGTGTAACCATTGTACGGGCGCCCTGATAAGCGTGTACGGTCTAAATTTTGGGGCGAGGTCCCCAAATTTGGGACACCGACCTCGATTTGCATGTCGGACCGCCCCGAGGGGCTTTTTTTATTATATATTCGAGATGTTCTCATGGTCGTTGGGGTGCAGATCGGATGCCCAGTCGTACATTTATTAAGGTTTAAAGGTCGTCGCTTTTTAATTAAAAATAACCAAAATTTACGTATAAGCTTGATCTGGTGTCTGTTTTGGATGCTGTAAAATCCTATATTAAGGTAAAATCGCACGTAGATTCTAAATTTGGGCTTAGAATTTGAAGATTCTAAGTAGAAATGACTCATTTAATAAAATCATTGGTTTTTATACCATAAAAACTCATAAATTCATCTATTAGATGGACATTTCTTTATTAGTGAAGATGGGTATGTTACATCCTTCCCCCCTTAAAGAAATTGAGATGTCCTCATCTCGTCATGAATTGGGGATAATCCTTTAAGAGTGTAGCTTCATCTTCCTAAGTTGCATCCTCTTCAGGGTAATCTTTCCACTGTACTAGATGTTCTACAAGAGTTCTATTTCGGAGTTACCTTTCCCTAGAATCTATGATCCTACTGGGCTATAATTCAAGGAATCCTTGAGTAGGGATTACAACTTGTTCATCATCAAGAATACGATCGAGACTGGGTACATAAGGTTTTAACAAACTTACATGAAATGCATTGTGGACTTTGATATGGGCTGGGAGTTGGAGTTTATAGGCACTTTTACCTAGACACTTGATAATTGTATAGGGACCACAATACCTAGGGCTGAGCTTCTTATATTTCCCAAGTGATAGAGAACTTCATTTGGGCCTCATTCGTAGAAGAACTTTGTCTCCTTCCTTGAAGATCTCCTTTCAGACCTCTTGGTGTCAGCACAATGCTTTTGTTGATCTTGGGTAGCTTTAATATCCTTTTGGATTGCCTTGGCTTGTTCCTCCATCTCTTCAAGCATTTTCCTGGATGCCTCAACTCTTATGGTCGGATCAAAGAAATTTAGAGGAGAAGCATTCTTGCCCATAGAGTGCCTTAAATGGTGACATTCCTATGCTCTGATGATAAGATGTATTGTAGGCAAATTCTACCAGAGGAAGGTATTGAATCCACCTTCTTGGTTCCCGTCCACAACATGCTCTGAGAATGTCTTCAATTACTTGATTGACTCTCTCAATCTGTCCATCAGTCTCTGGATGATAAGATGTGCTAAAGCAAAGTTGAGTTTCCAGGGCTTGAAATAAGGACTGCCAAAACTTTGAAGTGAAGTCAGAATCCCGATCACCTACTATCCTTTTTGGGAGACCATGAACTTTGAGGACTTCCTTGATGAATATTCGAGCAACATCAAAAGATTTGAAGGTCTTCTTTGCTGGTATAAGGTGAGCTACTTTGGTAATAAGTAAGTCCACTACTACCAGAAAGGAGTCATATCCTCCTTGTACAGTGGGGAGACTTGTGACAAGATCCATACTAATGCACTCCCACTTCATTTGGGGAATATCCAAGGGTTGAAGTTTCCCAGGCATCTTGACCCTTTCAGCTTTGATCCTTTGGCATGAGAGACATTGCTTTAAGTACCGAAGGACATCATTTTTCAAGCTTGCCCAATGCAAGCTCCTTCTTATAGCATTTAATGTTTTTGCATAGCCTGGGTGTCCTGCATATCAGGACTATCATGAGCTTCATGGAGGATTAGTTTCTTTAAAGCAGGATCCTTAGGGATACATAGCCTGTGATTGAAGTAGAGGCTTCCTTCATGAGTGGATTATCCCTTGATCAGATTCTTCTCTTTCTCTGAATTTCCCCCTTCTTCTACTAACTTCATCATCCTCTGATAATCCGGATCATGAGATGAGACTTCTTCCACCTTGACCAGTATGGGATTATTTGGCATTGAAATTGCACTTAAGAAAGATTTGCGGCGGCTAAGTACATCTGCTACCACATTATCTTTCCCAGGGCAGAATTTGATGTCGAAGTCATATTCTTGTAGAATTTCAATCCATCTCCTTTGCCGCATGTTGAGGTTAGGCTGGGTGAAGATCCACTTCAAGCTTTTGTGGTCAGTTACAAGCTAGAATTTGCCCCCCCACAAGAGATAATGTCTCCATAATTTGAGGCAATGAACAATTGCTAAGAGCTCCAAATCATGGGTGGCATAATTTGCTTCATATTGCTTTAGCTTGCGGGAAGTATAAGCGACTAGTCTTCCTTCTTGGCCTAAGACACCACCAAGTGCTAGACTACTGGCATCAGTATAACCACTTAAAATTCCTTGGTGAAATCAGGAAGTTTCAGGACTGGGGCAGAAGTAATAATGACCTTGAGCTGATCAAAACTGTTTTGGCAACAACCACACTATTTTGCAATCCTTCTTAAGAAGATCCGTAAAAGGTGCAGCTACCAAGGCATAATCTTTGATAAAAATCCTATACCATCCCGTGATTCCCAAAAACCCACGAACTTCACGAACTGATTTAGGGGGTGGCCACTCCAGAATATCTTTGACCTTGGCGACGGGGTCTACTGAAATGCCATCTTTGGAGACGATGAACCCAAGATACTCAATTTGATGAGTAAAGAAGGTACATTTGCTCTTCTTTGGCATAGAGTTTGTGTCTGTGCAACAATTGTAGAACTCTACGCACATGCTCCTCATGCTCTTCCATTGATTTGGAGTAGATTAAGATGTCATTAAAAAAAACAAGCACAAATTCATCCAAGTAAGGACGGAATATATCTTGCATTAGGCGGTTGAAGGTTGTAGGAGCATTGGTTAACCCGAATGACATTACAGTAAACTCATAGTGGCCATAACGGGTACTGAAGGCTGTCTTGGGTATATCTACTTCCTTGACTTTGATGTGATAGTAACCAGACCTCAAATCTATTTTTTTGAGAAGACTTTGGCCCCATGAAGCCTGTCAAGAAGTTCGTCGATGCGAGGGATAGGATACTTATTCTTGACAGTGACTTGATTTAGCCCTCGATAATCTATGCAGAGGTGGAGAGTTTCGTCCTTCTTTTTTTGGAACAGGGTAGGTGCCCCCCCCAAGGAGAGCTACTGGGGTGTACGAATCCTTGCTCAATGAGTTGGGAAAGTTGCTCTTTAAGTTCAATGGCTTCAGGAAGGGACATTTTAAAGAGTGTTTTTGAGACGGGTTGAGCTCTAGGGATCACCTCGATTTTATGATTGACTTCTCGAGGAGGCGGTAGCCCTGTAAGCTCGTCAGGGAAGATGTCAGAGAATTCTTGGAGCCAAGAGGGTTCTGTCTCCTTACTAGGTTCAATGGCTTTGTTGAGCTTGACTAAGAAAACTTGCTGACCCTTACGTGTTCCCTTGAGAAGATGTTTTGCCTTAACTACCCTAGATTTAGGTTTTCCTGTTATCCCGTGAATGATATTACTTGGCCATGCTCATTTTTAAAAGTGATACTCCCCTGGTTATAATGAATGCTAGCTTTGTTTGTAATTAACCAATCCATCCCAAGGATTCCATCATAAATTCCTAATGGCAAGACTCTAAAGTGGCCATGAGTTTGCTACACCAGCTCAAAATCAAGGTTTCCTACAGAGTGGGGAGATACTACTTCTATCCCATTGGCTAACTCTATAGTCATTCTTCTAGATATTTTTTGACCTAAGTTTAATTTTTGCAAACACCTAGGAGAAAGAAATGAATGGGTACTACCACAATCAATCAAAAGCTAGAATGGCTTACCGTGATGAGTGGCTAGGGTTTGGATTACACCAAATTGTTTATTTAGACCTTGGTGTTCTACTATCGCATGGACAGTGGTGCACTCTTCTTCAGCCATTTCCAAGGTTGGTTCTTCACTTATAATACAGGCGGTCCTAGAAACTACTCCTCCACGGCCTCTGCCATGTCCACCGCCTCTTGCACCTTGGTGGATAGGGGTTCCACTGCCTTGATTTCCTCTGCCACCTTGGGGAAATGATGTTGCCATCTTGAAACAGTTGGCCCTAAAGTGTCCTGGCCATTGCACTCAAAACACAGAGGGCTTTCTTTGGAAGAAGCAGCATACGAGCGGGGGGACAAAAGAGTTGCTTTGTCACCCTCTGTTGTAGTAGGGGAAATTCTGTTGGGGTTTCTTATAGGGTTGATCTTTAGGATTTGCCTCAGGGTAAGATCTCTTTTGAGGCTTAGGTTTGTCAGTCCTCATTTCTTTCACAAGGGGCTTTGCTTGTATGAGAGCATCCTGTAATGTGCTTTGGCCTCATTGCTTCAAGGCGAGAATCTAAGGGTTCATTTAACCCTTGGCAGAAATGATCCACTTGCTGGGAAGTAGTCATAGCTAGGGCATAATTTCAAAGAGTGATAAATTTGGAATAGTAGTCCTTAAGAGTTAGGCTGCACTGCCTAAGACTAAAAAACTCATTCACCTTTATGGATTCATGGGATGGGGGAAGATATCTTTCCTTCATGGCCTGCTTGATGTCTTCCCATGTTTGAGAATGCTCGGTGACTCCCTTGTCACGGCACCACTGTTTCCACTAGAGTTTAGCATCTCCGATGAGGCGAAACCGTGCAAGCATAGACTGATTTGCTACTCCAGTACCGGTGGCAGAGAAATAATCGTCCATTGCTTCAATCCAGACTTCAGCATCCTTCTCAATCTTTGAACCTTCTCCTTTATAAAGGAGGGAGGTTACATTTGCTTGAGAAGGAGCTTCTTCTCCTAGATATTAGTGTAAAGCACATTGGGAAGTGGAGGGTGATCATCCTGGCCATCATTGTAAAAACAATTTTAAGATTACAAGATTCATACTTGCACAATGCTTATTTTGGAGAGTAAAACATTGAAATCATTTTATTTCCAAATATTTACAAGGACAAGTTTTATTACAAAGATCTGAGACTAATATTATTAGTCTTATTTGCCATCAAGGGAAATTCCTAAGCTTGACTATGACATAAGGGTAGAGCAGTCCACATAGGTGAAATATGGGGGTTCCACTATAGTTTCTAAGACTCTAAAAACTGATGGTAAGGGTAGTAGACTTTGGATTGGGGTAGGTCCCAACACAGCTACTCTGTCAGCAAGTAAGACTTGCATCACTTGGTCATACACCCAACGACCTAAGGTATGCTAATCCTATCTATACTCACAGAGGTGTCGGCCTTGGGGGTACCGACGAACCAAAATAAACGGATCATCTTCAACTTTTCAATCCAACGAATCCACGAGAAGAAAAGGGTGGGTGACGAGTGAGAGATTGGTCGATGAGGAGGTTGGGGGTGAGAGAGAGAGATTATTTTTATCTTTATTTTTTGCGTCTCTTCTAAAAGAAGAAGAAAAAAGAAACCAAAGAGGGGGATTTTATTTTTATTTTTATTTTTTGGAGACAGAGACCCGATACTTGGCACTTCACGAACACCAAAGTGAGTTGAGACAGGCGTCTTGCTTGAACCACCACCCTTGGCCGACCACATCTTCCGAAGTGCCTTGATTAAGGGATCTGAAGTCTACACATATCCTGATTTTGTTGGTCTTCTTTTTTGGAATCACCACTATGGGTGACAACCACTCAGAGTGCTCAATGGGAATGATGATACCTGCCTCTTTCATCTTGTCTAGCTCTTTCTTCCGCACTTCGGAATATTTTAGATTCACACGGTAGATGCCCTTCCTGACCGGCCAACTGCCTTCTTTTTGTGAAATTCTATGAGTGCAAATGGCTGGGTCTATCCCTGGAAGATCCTTGTAAGTCCATGCAAACACCTCTTGGTGTTCTTTGAAAAGGTTGGTGATTCTCTGAAGAGTGGAAGGGTCCGCCCAAACCCAAGCTGCCACTAAGATGGGGCGTGGCTCCTCTGATGTGCCCAGGTTCAGTTCTCTCACCTCCTCGTGGGGTAAGTGGTGGGTGGAAGAGGAGCGGTACCGAGTGCTGCTTGATGGAGAGATAAGGGGTCATGGGCTGGGGTGTTGTCCAGAGGGAAATCACCAATGCGTTTCTCTGTCCAGTCAACGGCGAGTATCTCTTCCACTGGCAAGGCTTCTTCCCGAGTCTTGAGGTGCTCTACCCGCCTCTCCTTGTGGGTGCATCTAGGAGGGGCTATAGGTGCCTCTGATTACTCCTCTTGAGAGACCTTTTGCGACGAGGTTGTCGAGAAAACTCAGGTTTCTCTAGACCTGTGACCTCTATCTCTTCCTGTTGAGACACTGTTGCAGAGGAGGAGGCCAGAGTGAGCAAAGGTTCTGTCCAATCCCGTACTCCTACTTGTTTTGAGAACTCTTCTTCTTGGGATAGCTTTTGAATAGGGTCTGGGTCCAACTCCACTATGTCCAACCCCTCATAGGAATTTAACCAATTTCGTAGAGGTTCAGCCGCCTCTCCCTCTAAATCGAATGGATCCCAGGCCTCATCCACTGGTAAGCCTTGTCATTCCTCCTATTCTTCCTCATCATTGGGTCCTTCCTCCCAAATGGGAATCATGTCATGTAGGGCATAGTGCCCTGAGCTCTCTCATTGGGGCCTTTTTCCAAGGGGGCAAGGTCACTGTCCCCTCTGGGTTAGGGATATACAAGTTGTCTCCTGACCCCAATCATGGATCACTTGAGTTGCCCTCAACCAATGCCTTCCAATGAGTAAGTTGTAGGCCCCTTGAGCCGGTGGGAGGTCTAACACCACAAAAGTCATTTCACATACTAATCCTTCAAAACTAATCAGAACTTGCCTGACTAGTCCCACGGGCATCACTTCTCTCTGGTCTGCCACTTGGATGGTGAAGGGAGCTGGCTCAGTAATTCGGAGACCCAAGAATTTCCTAGTAGCTTCGGGCATGATGTTAACACCAGATCCACCATCCACAATGGCTCCTGTAATTTGAGTTCCTCCCACGGAGACTGTCACCCTTGGGCTTCGGTGATCGGCCACTCGTGGGACAGTGAGGCACACCCTTGCTTGCTGCCTCCTAGGCTGTCGCCCACCACTACTAGATGTGGCTTCACCCCTAGTTGCCTTCGGATCATCCAATGCTAGACCAAGCCTAATAGTTTCTCTCCTATTTCTTGGCTCAAACCACATAACTGAGGAAGGGTGATTTCCACCTTTTCTCCTGCCAACTTTTCCTCCCAACTTAAATTACTAACCTTGGGCTGGGTAGACTCCTCATCCGCCTTTGAAGATGTGGTGGTTGGGGGGAATGACCAAGGTAGGCACCGCTTCCTTCTCCATGGGTGGTGTTTGAATGAATTCCTCCACAGCCTCCTTTATAAGCTTGGTCCACAATGATGGGTAGACTGCACCACTAGGGAGAGGAGTTGGTGTCTTTGGGGCTCCTTGTGACCGGGTGATGGCCGCCACTATTGGAGTGCCAACAGTGGGAGGTGGCACTATTGCCACTATTGGAGTTTCAACCTTGGGAGATGGCACCACGACTTCCACCATGTTAACCAGTGGGGGTCTAGGACAATCCCGAGTGTAGTGGTCTCAACTCTCCGGACAATGGAGGCATGGGGGCGAGCCCTCTGGTACAGTACATTGAGCTTGCATCATGTGGCCGCTCCCCCCACAATGGTAGCATATAAGAGGTTGGGTGGGGTTGAGAGGACGGCGATTGGGGAACCTTTGGTTACCATACGTGTTGTTAGCGACCGGAGGTACTAGAGGGGCTGCTGCATAGACCACTGGAGGTGGGTTTTGATAGACTTGAGGTGTTTGTGGGACCGACACGGGTGGGAGGTACTGCTGATAGGTTGGGAGAGTGCTTGCTTGATATGGAATTTGCATAGGCAGGGGGTTGTATGTTAGGGTTGCTCTGGGATGAGGGGTATTGGTTTATGCTACTGTGGCTACTTAAGCTCCCTGTTGAGATGAAGTGGTCTAGGGCGGTGGAGGGGCTTGTACAAAAGTAGCCATGGTGGAGGGAAGCGTATGTAGGGTAGCTAAGTAGGAGGGACCAATATAAGCTTGGGATTGGGGGACTGATTGAGGGTTCAAGAAGGGTGCTGGGTTTGGTTGGAGGTTAGGAGCTTGGGAAGAAGTTGAAGCACTACTGGTTGGGGTCACCATGTAGTCTTCCGCAAAGGAATTAAGCAGGGATGAAAGATCCCTGCCCCCTCTACGCAACAAATTCTAGAGTGCTAGTAGCGGAAGTAGCATTTCTTGCGCAGGGCAGAGTCTCCCACTCGGGACGGATATCCGGACAAGAGACTAGTCCCTCGGTTCTTTCAAAACCGAATCCAGAAAAACTTCCCTCGCCCAACAGACAGGCGATTCCACCGGGAAAAATCTATTCTAATGTAGTCAAGAGCCTTAACTCACCAAACTGATCCAACCAAACCTGTAAGTCACATGGTCAGATCAAGGAAGAGACTTGCACTTGGATCCCCTTGCACTTGGATCATAGAGACCAATGCTTTTTTTCCTCATCAAGAGGCACAGCCGTTGATTCTTTTCCATAGAACAAGGGTTATCCAGGATTTACTTCAACTATCGTAACATAACAGAATTGAGTCTCATTTTAGGGATCCATCAGTCCAGCCTAACCCCATCCAATCCCATGGATTAGCCAACAGCCCAACCACTGTAGTAGTGATAGGATCCATTTAGAAATTTGGTTATGTTTTGCCCTGGGTACTAGGGAAAAGAGTTCCGAGGCTCCCTAGCCGGCGCTTCAAGCAAAGTTCAAGATAGTCATACCACTTACACACCCAATTCGAAATTGCCTTTTTCACAGATTCAGCTGTCTTTAAAAAAATCTTTTAATGAAAGCATAGTATCACTGATCATAATCCTCCAAAATATCTAGCTTGAATTCTAATTTCCAATCATTCCTTCATCGGTGTACCTACACTCACCACCTGTTCACTCAGGGGCCTTTTCAATAGTATAGATGGACTCTCCGTTGAAGATTAGCAAGATCAACCAACAAATCTATATAAAAGAGCCATGGACTCATCCGTTGAGGACCAGTAAGGCCAATCAACCAAATCCATGTCCGTATTCAGAAAACAACTCTAACTCCTTATTTCATTTTCTTCCTCGACGCATGCATGGGTATCTTTGACGACCTAGAGTCAGCACCCTCTAGGCTCCTTCGCAGGTTACCTAGCGCTTCACTCATAGGCCGCTTCCTTGGTCCCTCATCCACCGCACCGGAAGCTCACCATTTAAACCGAGGCTGGTCAAGACCTTGACTGACCTTGCTACGCGAGATGTCCTCCATTGACTCTTTATCTAGCTATTGCAACTTTATCACTTAGGTCTCCAAGACCTCATTCACAAGGTGGTCAAAATGCTTCCCCAACATTCTTGACATAAAATAGTCATTTAAAAACAGGTTTTATAAATACAGTTTCTAACGAACTCTCATCTTTCCACATTGTTCCATATCATTTCTCGTTATTCCACATTCTTCTACATGAATTCACATTGCTTATTCCACATCCAGTCATTATGTATTCCCATCGTCCTTCATCCATTCTCATCCAATCACATCATATTACATCTCATCACATCTATCCACATCTATCCTCATCACATCACGTCACATCCATCCACATCACATCTCATCCATTCACATCTATCCAGGTCCACATCACGTTCATATCTATTTACATCACTTCACATCCATTCACATCTACCCAGATCCACATCTCATCTGTCCACATCATATCTCATCCATTCATATCACATCACATCCATCTACATTCATTTCAGATCCACATCATATCTCATCCATTCATATCACATCACATCCATCTACATTCATTTCAGATCCACATCACATCCACATATCATCACACCAAGTTCATATCTATTTACGTCACTTCACATCCATTCACATCTACCCAGATTCCACATCACATCACATCACATCTCATCACATAACATTCACATCTCACCACATCCATTCAGATATTATCATATCACATCCATTCAAATATCATCATATCACATCCATTCACATCTCACCACATCCATTCAGATATCATCATATCACATTCACATCCATTCACATCTCATCGCATCCATTCACATCTCACCACACCTATTCACGTCTCATCACATCCACTCACGTCTCATCACATCCACTCACATCCATCACATCCACTCACATCCATCACATCCGCTCACATCTCATCACATCCACTCATATCTCATCACACCCATTACATCCATTTACATCACATCACATTCATTCACATCTCGTCACATCCATCCTCATCTTATCACATCTCGTTCACATCCATCCACATCACATCACATTCATTCCATCCACATTACATCACATCCACATCTATCCACATCACATCACATTAATTCCCATTCACAACTATCCACATCCATCCATTCATTCCCATTCACATCTATCCACATCCATCCATTCATTCACATTCACATCTATCACATCACATCTCATCCATTCACATCCACATCCATTTACATAACATCACATCACATCCACATCTTGTCACATCCATTTACATCACATCACATCTCATCCACATCTCATCACATCCACTCACATCTCATCACATCACATTCACATCTTATCACATCATATTCACATCTCCTCTCATCACATTCACATCTCATCTCATCACATTCACATCTCCTCTCATCACATTCACATCTCATCTCATCACATCACATCCAATTACATCCCATCACATCCATTTACATTCTTTCAGATCCACATCACATCCAATTACATCCCATCACATCACATTCACATCTCATCTCATCACATCACATCACATCCAATTACATTCTTTCAGATCCACATCACATCCAATTACATCCCATCACATCACATTCACATCTCATCTCATCTCATCACATCACATCCAATTACATCCCATCACATCCATTTACATTCTTTCAGATCCACATCACATCCATCTACATCTATTCAGATCCACATCACATCTTATCATATCCACTTTTAGTACAGTTTCTCTACTTTCGATACTGATAGGACTTTTCTAAGTTTCTGCCAATTGCTTGGCCTAGTTAAAGGTACTTTTTCTCGATCCCATTAAATCTAAGTATCAGAGTGTTGTTGAAGGTTTAAAAAGAGAAAATGAACCTTATCAGAATTCAATAGTAAAAACTCAGAAAGAGCATTTACGTATTGTGTTTTCATTCCTTAAGCTTCATTAATCAAGATTAAATCTAAACTTATGTTTACTCATTGGATCCTTGATCCTCCCAGGGATTCCAGATTCCCTTTTTTGAATAAGAATTATCCAATTTTTCTCGATGGATATTTTCACATTCTTTCTCAAATTTCTCAAGTAAGATATATTCAATATTCTTCTTTTTGAATAAAAGATTCATGGGATTTACAAAAATCAATTCTACCCATATTTCTCAATAAAAATGAATAATACTCAAAATTCCACTTTTGATAAATACTCATAATTTGAATTATGCCAAAAATTCCTCTTTTAACATTTAATTGTTTGGATCTCAAATATCATGGGAATTCCTCTTTTTGCATAAAAATAAATTTACTAAAAATTCATCTTTTCTCTTAATTAAATATTTATGCATAAATACAAAAATCTTATTTTCCATGAATATGATGAAAATCATTTTTTTTTTGCATAGGATGTCTAATCCTAGAATATGGTAGGAAGTCCTCTTTTAGCATTATGCATAAAAATAAGATATGTATTATTTTTTAAAAAATTTACCATAGCTTTGCTGCTGCTATTACTGATAATTCTCAATTTTTCCTAAAAGAATAAATCCTTGTAATGAAAATATGATAGAAGTTCTTCTTTTATGCTTAAAATCAAACTATCTATTCAAATCATAATTTTAACCATAACTATAAACATAATTATGATTATTCCACTAGATTAAGTTAATTTAGACATTCCTCTTTTCCCAATTTACTAGGATAATCCTTTTCTCATTTAGAATGAATTAAAGTAATCATTATTTACTCATAAACAATCTAAAAAGGATTAACCATTATTTTCACTAATCTAAAATCATGAAAATATCAATTCTTATTCTCTAGCTCATCGAGCCTAGAGTTTAGATTTGAATTAAGATACTATCATTTGAGAAGCATCCTTTTCCAAGAGATTTAGCCATAAAGATGGCTACTCTTTTAGAGAGAGAGATTTACTTAGAAGAAAGCATTATAATTAAGCATAAAGGTTAACTTAATGCTAATTAAATATTAATAATCTTAGGGAAAGCTTGATTTGAATAAAAACAATCATTTTGAAAGCTTCTCAAGCTTGAGAGGGGTTGAGAAGAAGAAAGTCATTGAGATAATTGAAAAAACCACATAAATCAATTTTACCTCCTAGTTTGGCTTGATTCTGTATTATAGCAGTGAAGCCCCCAACCAATCAATTGGTCCACCAAGAGGAGAAGAGAAACTTCAAGAGTTGTTTAAGAGAGAGAGAAGCTCCAAGCTCCCAAGAGAGAGGAAAATTTAAGGGATAATAGAAATATGATTGTTTTAAGATAATACTGGCATGGTATAGCTCCAATATGAAAATACAAAGGAATGAGGGTCTATTTTGTAGGTGAGGGAGGCCACTAACCAAGTCCAACTGGGTTCTAGAATTTTCCAGCTTCAATTTGACTCAATTTGGACAAGATTTGGACCAGTTTGGATCCCTTTTTTATTTAGTTTGATCCAGGAGAGAGGAGAGATAAAAATATCACATTTTTTTGAATTAAAAAACCCAACCACATATGAAAAAGGCGCATACCTCAAGAGTCTCCCTCTCCTTACCAAGGTGTCAAAAATGCATCATTTCTCCAAAATATCTCCTTTTTTTTATTAATATCTCTTAATTTTTAACTAATAAACCTTGTACTTAGTCAACTCTTCATCTTATGTAAGCATTTACTCATTTTTGGGTATTTTCTTTTATTATTTGGATTTATCTCATCCCAACACTTGGATTAATCCAATTGGCCCATTGGAACCTTAATTGGACCATAATCCAAAAATTTCAAAAAATTTAGCCCCTTAGGCTAAGGTCCCTTATACACATATTCAATTAGTTCCTAATGCACATTGGAAAGTTCATTTTGAAATTCTATATGCTGCTACATCATTTCCACACACAGCATTAACCATATGTTGCGTAACAAACAACCTCTCATTATTCTCGTTATTTTTGCTAGAGGATGCATAATTGTTTTACTGCACTTTTCCATTTTGCATATCACTCTGCTTCTTATAGCAATCTGTTTGCACATGTCCAGGCCTACCACAGTAAAAACACCCTCGTGTATCATTATGATATCTTTGCCAATTACCTTGACCTCTTTGACTCCCCCTGTGTTATGTTCACATTATATGTGCATATACTAGGAGGCTAACCCACATTAGGCTTGTGAGCATGGGAGCATGGGAGCAAGCTCTAGTGGAGCATGGGTTAGAGCTAACCTTAAGGGTTGAGGTTAGGGTCAGGCATCCAAGGGTCACACATGGAAAATGGAGAGTCAAGAGTCACTTAAGGGCCCTCCTATATAATAGGGGCATGGGGCACACTCAAGTGATGTCCTCTTGTGTATAGCATGGTATCTACTCTCTTACCATTTCACACTAGAGCTATGTGCTACTAGAATGATGTCATATCTCTTGGTGGTATGGGACACCAAGGTAAGGTATGTGGTACTTCATTGTATTAGTGTGTGCACCCTTGGGCTCGAGGGTGGTTGGGTGGATGAGTTTATGCCTGGTTTATGCATGGTTATTAACTAGAGAGATCTATGGGATCTTAACACCCTGCCTCTAAATTGGCCTCTTCCACCTGTGTGTTGTTGTTGTGAATCCTAGGATAGTTGGTGCTAGTGACCATAATTCTGATTACCTGTTCGGCCACCACCTTGGCCACGTCCACCCATGACCTCTACCTCATCCTCTACCTGCACTTGTATAGAAGGCCTGCTGCTCTGAATTTTTTTTTTTTTGTGAAGACTGTTGATCTTCACCTAAGTTCTTCTCTTCAATGATCAGCATTGACACAAAATTTGTGAAGTTGGGAATGTTCTCCTAAGTCTGAATAGATGTCTTGAACACCCTGTATTGTGGCTCGAGAACACATAGACACACTTCCACCTTATCATCATCATCAACAAAAACACCAATTGATGCAAGGGATTCCATAATGCCCTTGATCTTTAAGGAATAATCATTCACAAACATATTCTTCTTCTCCATGGTATGAAGCTCATTCTTTAACTGAATCTTTCGTGCCTTGGTGTTAGTTTCATATAGCTTCACCAAGGTATCCCATGCCTCCTTAGGTGACTTGGCAACCTATATATACCCAATGATGGTGTCATGTATACTAATAGAAAGCCAATAAATGACTTTCCTTGCTCCTTGATTCCAATCCTTGAATTCTTTGACATTTGCAATAGTTGGATTAATCTCCGGTATCTCTGGTCCTCCGCATGTTCACCTTCAATGAAGTCATAGTAACCTTTTCCCATCAGGAAATTTATCAATCTAAACCTCCAAGCATGGAAGTTATTCTTATCAAGCTTCTCTACAACAATCTAGTTTATTCCATCATTGGACATCTTGTCTGCAACACAAATTTACTAAAAAATAGCACTCTTGTTTTCCTGAATGCCTATGAACTAAAAAACAGAGGTCCAGACGTGCCTGAAACGTATTTTCACCTGGAAAATTTTATCCATTAGACAATATAGTTGCCCTATATCTCTCCTCCCGTGAGAAGAAAGCCCCTCAATCAAAGTTCGTTTGCCGGTGCCTCTCAAAGTGCTCCCGACAAGGAAGTAGTAGCCAACATAAAGGCAGAAGAGTAGATGAAGGTCTTACCCTTGTACCGCTTCCTGTGCTTCTCTTACTTGCCGCTCAGCCCTTAGCATGAACCAGGCTCTGATACCATGAAAAAATGCAGGGGGGAAGAGAGCTTGAGCTCTTGCAAGCACACACACTCACACAAACCCTAGAAGAGAACACGCAAGGTGAGAAGCTGAAAATTCTTCTTCTTCTTCTTCACTCAACAAAAGAGGTCTACAAATATGATAAAGTGACTAACACACATAATAGAGTATATACAAGCGGTCCATAATGTGAACACGCTAAGAGGAGTGGATAGATGTGGACTAGTCAGTGTAGTCCAGCTGTAAAATCTTTGGCGAAGATATGGTGGTACCAGCTACCAAACCCGCCAATGATGTGAATGTCGAATGGTCATACACGCGCCTCATGAGTGTCAGCTCATATTGAGCTTGACATCTCAACAGTATGTAGGCTGCACCAAAATGGTCGATAATAAACAGCCTAAAACCTAAAATAGGCAAGTTTATTCGTGTACTTTAAAAAAAATCAAGTGAACTATTTATTTTCTTTTTTCTTTTTTTCTTTTTTTTTATTTTTTACTTTTTAATTTTTTTTAGATTTTTTACTTTTTTACTTTTTTTCGGTTTTGGTTTCCAATTTCATAGATTACCCGAAAAGGGGTGTTGTTAGGATTTTTAGATTTTTCCTAGAATCCCTCTTTGACTTGGAGCCTAAAGGCTTAAA
Source organism: Cibotium barometz (assembly GCF_041138505.1). Classification (NCBI taxonomy): domain Eukaryota; kingdom Viridiplantae; phylum Streptophyta; class Polypodiopsida; order Cyatheales; family Cibotiaceae; genus Cibotium; species Cibotium barometz. The sequence continues at coordinate 29,321,976 of NC_141099.1, read as the reverse complement.
TGCAGCTAGCTAATCAAGGCTAATAACTAGTGGCCCAAATTATATGAGGATTAAGATAATTTAATTTGGGATATTAGCACTAATAAAAAAATTAAAAGCTAAAAAACATAAAAATTAATTTGCTTTACAAATCCTACCCAAATCGTTGTTTTTATCCCAAATTATCTGTGTAAGGAATCAAAATTGTGATAAACCCCCTGCCTAGAAACCAATTTTATGACTCTTTTCAAGCCCAAATTACTATTTTTTGTGCAAAAATTAAAAAAATGGACCAAAAACAAAAAATGTGGAAATTGATTAAAAACAAGAATTGTAAAATTTAAAAGACACTCAATTTTAAGGGTAACAAGAAACTAAACATAGATTTCTTAAGATAAAAAGAAAATGCAACATAAAACAAGAATAATGCATCGAAATAGATAGTTCTTTGGCATTTCTTTTCTACTCCATTCTTCAAAAAACAAAAAATCTAATAGATTTAAACCATTTACAAGCTTTAAAAATGTATTGTAGCTATAAGGTGGGGCTATTCCCTAGTAGTAGTTGTGGCACCACTTGTGGAAGGCCTTAGCACAATGGAAAGAACCCAAGGAACAACCCAATATCATGGGGCTTTGCCCAACTGCACTCAGGAGCACAAATAGCTCAACCATGAAACCAGTATGCTATGGCCTAGGTCACAAATGCAAAATCAAGGTGTGTCGCTCACATTGTGGAAGTAGGTTTCTTGGGATTCTTGTAGAGGTAGCATTGTCGCCACATACAAAAGCACCCAAGAGCTCGACTCCATGGCGCTACCATCACCGCACACACCAAGGAAACTTGACCCTCCTCTCACTCGATCTCTCTCTCACACACACGCTCACCAACATGCAATAAGCGTATAAGAGCTCTAATCATATTATACAAGAGATATGCAAGAGGAAAGAAAGTAGAGAACAAGAGAACTCTTAGATTATGCATAAGAGAATGAGAGGTTTTGGTTGCAAGAGGCCTTATCAAACTCATTTTTAGGGTTTACACCCTTGGGTGACCAAAGCTTAAAAATCAAGTCCTCGGGTATCCTAGGCCTCCTACACTAGTGAAAACACTTAGCCATTGATAGTAGCCTCAACATAAAGTCCCAATGGTGTGCCTTTAATAGACGATCGGCAACACACACGTACAATAACACATTAGAATGCTTAATAATAAAGACTAGTCTTCCAAGCGCATGTTGCCATAGTTCATGACCACACGACCCCTTGTTTCCTTGCCAAGGGCCACCGGAGGAGAAGCTTACAACTTCTTAGATGGCATCTTTGGGTACAACCAAGTGATGATTGACCAGGCTTGTCAATATAAGATAGCATCATTTGCTATGAAATGGGGAACCTACAAGTACTGTATCATGCCATTCGACGGATCAAAATATGACAACGTTTGATAATAAATGGGGAACCTACATATACCACACCATATTCCATTTGCCTTGACCAATGCCTCTTTAAAAAGGTTTCTTTTTTTTTTTGCACAATTCACTTGCCTTACACTCACCATATGTTGGAAGAATTGCCTATTTTGAGCAGAAGCTTATAGCTTCTTGGATGGCCTCTGTAACAATAACCAAGTGAGGCTCGACCCATGTGATCCATATAAAATAGCATTTACTACAAAATGGGAAACCTACAAGTAACTTTCATGTACCACATCATACTATTTGGCCTGATCAATGCCCCCATCCCCTTCTAATGCTTGATCTGTATAGCTTTCAAGGATCTCCTTTGGAAGATACTAGAGATATTCATTGATGAACTATGCATGCACTCAAAGTGGAAGGACATTTTGCTTATCTTTGGCTAGTCTTTCAGAGATGCAAACTCTTCTGCATCTCATTACCCTACCACTCAAATGTCAATTCTGGGCTAAACATAGTGTCATCCTTGGACACATCATCTCCAAGAATGTGCATCTCCACATATGAGAGAAAGGTCTATGTGATCTTAGAATTTCCACCACCCATCAATTAAGGTATTACAAGGGGGTGCAGAGATTCATGGGGTGCATAGGGTATTATAGAAGATTCATCTTCTTGTATGCCATAGAGGCGAGACCCTTGTATCAACTTTCATTATCTTTAAATGGAAAAATGAATGCTAATGGGCATATAAAAAACTAAAGAAGGCATTAGCGAGCGTGCACATCTTGAGATCCCCCCAATCGAGATATAGTTTTTGACGTGTATACTAACACTTTAGCATTTGCTATTGGATATAAAAAATTGAAGAAGTCATTAGCAAGCACACCCATCTTGAGATCCCCCAACTGGGATATACCCATGTGCATATTGTTTCTCTTCAACATTTTCTATTAGATGTGTGTTAGCACATGGACTTCCCTATGACCTTCACTAGCCATCAACTCAATGATGTTGAATGCAACTACACAACCATTGAGAGGGAGGTGTGGCCATGGTGTATGCTATGAACAAGTATATACATTACCTCCTTGCACTAAATTCATTTTCTTTGTCGACCATCAAGCATTGTTGTATTTGTTGTTTGATGAAAAAGCCTTATACAATGGGATGCAACACCAAATGGTAGCTCATTCTTTAGGAGTTTGATTTTACCATCATCATGCAAAAGGGGTCTATGCATGTCTATGCTGACCACCTTTCCAGAATCCCAAATGGAAAAATCCCTTCTAGGAATGGAAGATGCTCTTCTCCACTATTCCACATTGATCATGTATCAGAGTGAAGTGAAGACATTACCCACTTTTTTCCACTTCTTGGACAATAATGTCCCATTAATCATCCCATCAAGAAGGCAACACCCTACTAATTGATAGCACATCTCATTAGGAAGATAGCCCCCTATTAATTGATATCATGAATTCTTTATAAAAGAAGGGTCAAGATGGCATCATGAGGAAATGCATTCATAAAGATGACTTTGTCTCGCTATACTTGATTAAGTCCATTAGGTGGAGGACACTTTTCTCTGGGATATGTCTGCTCATGCCAATAAGAAGGTTCTCTAGGCTGGTGGACTGTGGAGTGGTGGCCTACAAACTTTGAAGATGCAATTGAGTTTGTTAAATGCTATGATGAATGCTAAAGGTACACCATAGTCCAAGAAAAGAACCAAATTCCCCAAACCTGAGTAATTTTGGAACAATCATTTAAAAAATGGGGTTTAGACTTTGTTGCTCCTATTATCCTAACTGCTAAAGGAACACTTGCACGTTTCATTATCATTACCATAGACCACTTCAAAAGTAGATGGAGGCCAAAGCTACGTAGAAAGTTGATGGGAGATCTACCGCCAAGTTCCTCTATGAGAATGTGATTTACTTATTTTGGTTGTCCACCACTAGAAATGTTGAGCGATTGTAATAGCACACATTTTGTAAATGTAGTGGAGTTCTTAATAAAGAGTTCATTATGGAGTTCTTAACAAAGAGTTCATTATGTGATGCATAGAAAGTCGGCACCTTACTACCCATAAGAAAATGGCCAAGCCAAAAGCACAAACAAGATGTTATTCACTATTCTCACCAAGACAGTAGAGTTCTTGCTCAAAGGCTCAAAGCAAGGTAAGGCGGTACACATACACAACTTTTTTTAAGTATTAATAGGTGGTACACTTACATAACTTTAGTAGAGTTCTTGCTCAAAGGCTAAAAGCAAGGTAAGGTGGTACACTTACACAAATTTAGTAGAGTTCTTGCTCAAAGGCTGAAAGCAAGGTAAGGTGTACACAAAAAAAAAGGGTCTTAATAGGTGGTATAAAAGCTCCATGGGAAGCTCTTAAAGTAAAAAAAATTTTAACTCAACTAAGGAATCATTTTTAAAAAAAACTCAACTAAGGAATCATTTTTTGCATTCAAATTGTCAATTCAAACAAAAAGATCCCTGTTGATATGATCATTGTGAAAGAATTTAAAACATCACCATGAGAATGTACATGTAGATGTTCGTGGTGGCTCCTCTCTGCTTCCTTGAACAAACGTAAACCTTCTCTATTTCCTGTATCCTTGAACGAGCTAGACAAAAGTGCTGCTTCAAGAGTGTGCTTTGTTGAATGATTTGGCTTCCAAGGTATCCTCCTCCTCCTCCTCCTCCTCCTCTCTCTCTCTCTCTCTCTCTCTCTCTCATCATCTTATGTGTGTGTTATAGGTTCTTTGTTGAATTTAATGTTATATTACACTTGTTAACCCTTGTTGGAGACCTCTATGGCGTCAATGCCGGCCACCACATCATTTTCACCAGCGTTGGGCCACAGGCACTGAAATGTGCAAAATTCACCTGAAAACCATGTTTTGTATATTTTAACGTGTGTGCTCACCGGCTTGTATTTTAAAGGCACACCACGGTATTTTAGGTGGAGAGTGCTAGCTTTAGAATAGGCATTTACACTAGCTACAGTGGCCAAATAAGTTGGAGGACCAAACTTTTAACTTTGGTCAATCAAGAGTGTGAACCCTAGAGGTCATCTACAAAACCTAAAATGTAACTCTCATGACTCATTCTTTTATGCTAATTCAATAAAGTGCTCTTCTTCTGTATCTACTATCTTATGCTATTGCTTGCTTGCTTGTATGAGCTCTTAAGAATGTGTGCTTACTTGCTTACATGTGAAAGAGTGAGTGCAAGAGTAAGCTATGAGGAGGGTCAAGCTTCCTTTGCAGTGCACCAGTGGTGGCAGTAGTAGCAGAGTGGAGATTTGCAGTATGGCTACATGGCAACATTGTCTCCTACGAGAATCGTGACCACAAGTATTCACGAGGTGAGTGACACTCCTTGCCCATACAATTGTGATCTAGGTCATGGAATATTGGCTTCTTAGTAGTTGAGCTATTTTATACTCTCGAGTGTCTAGCAAAAAGCCACATAAGCAAAGCTCACCCATATAAAAGGGGGCCATTTTCAAGCTATGAACATATCACTTACACTTATCTTAAGTATCTTTATATATCCAAGCTAATTTATCTTGGTGCTTAATTGTCCTTGTAGCCTAATTAATCCTGCATTGAGTTGTTATCATCCAACTCCATCCAAGAACAACATGTTCTTTTAAATTTCCTATGGGCATGACCAAAAAGCTAACAACCAAGTGCCCGTTATTATCACCATAGATGACCAAAAAGATAACAACCAAGTGCCCGTTATCACCATAGATGTTCTTTTAAAGTTCCTGTGGGCATGACCAAAAAGCTAACAATCAAGTGCCCCGTCACCATAGATGATAGTTCTAAGCAAAGAATAAGCAAACCAAATACTTTGGTATTTTTTGGCACTTATACCCTCTATTCTTATGTTTGATTTTTCAATTTGAGGTTTACCCTACTGATTCCATGTAGTAAAGGAGAGTAAATTGTAACTAGCACACCAGTACCAGGCATAGCATTATAGAAAACTTTACCATAGGGGCTAGGGAACTCAATGGGTGTTCTGAGAGCTGGGATGTGATCCTCCATGTTGTCGATTATCTCTCTGACATAAGCTTGTGCAGAAGGTCTAAGGTTTTCTTCTCGATGTTGTTGAAGTTTGGCTCATCTTTCCCTTGCCTCATCCTAGGCTTGGGTCTTCTTTTGAGCACCCCTTTCCTTGGCAGCTTTCTTGTCATGAGATGCACATAAGGATTCTTCAGTAAAAGGTCCATAGTATTTTTAAAACTTACTACCATTAAGTAAACTGACAGTTTTCACTCCGTCAAGAGCCTCAATACTATAGTACCTTGTAGAGTAACTTCACAAACCCTAAATGGACCTTTTCATGTATATTTAAGCTTCTTCTTTTCACTGTGGATCCCACACATAAGTACAAGATCTCCTTACTCAATCTCCTTGTCCTAGAGATTTTGTCCAAACCGCTCCTTTCTTTGGACCTTTTCTATTAGCATGTTTTGCACTGTAATTTGTCTTTCCTCTATAAGTTGTTCTAAACAAAATAACCAGTCAGCCAATTCATTACCATCAAGCTTTTCACTTACAGCTACCCTTAAGCTAGGGATCATGAACTCCCAAGGCATTACTGCCTCAAGTCCAGAGACCATCTTAAATGGCGTGCAACTAACTACAACTTGTATGATGTGCGATAGGCCAATAAAGAGCTTAAACTCCCAGTCAATGTGTTGAGCCTCAACAGTCTTTGTCAATATTGAAATAAGAACCTTGTCGGTGCTCTCTACTTGGCCATTTTCCTATGGGTAATATTTTTTATTACATCGTTGATGGAATGCTTACCTTGATCACTCACTAGCTCAAATGGACATCCAAAGCGGGTAATGATGTTCTCATAGAGAAACTTAGCAATCACCATGACATCTGCTTTTTCGTGAAGCTCTTGCTTCATCCCCCCTTTGGTTACATAATCTGTGGCAACAATGATGAAGCGTGCTTATGTGCCACGTGCAGCAGGACTAATATGGCCAATGAAATATAAGCCCCATTTTTCAAAAGGTTGGTTGACTCTAAAAGGATGCAGTGGCATCATGTCCTTCTTCTGTGGCTTTACACAACGTTGGCACTTGTCACATCCCTTGATAAATAGTGCACAATATTTAAAGAGCGTGGGCCACCAATACCCCAATTGGAGTAATTTTCTTGTTGTAACATCACTTGCGAAGTGTCCACCAGCTACCCCTTAGTGTTCTTGTTCGATGATGTATAAGTATCCATCCTCCCTTGGGCATCATCTTAATATGTCATCGTTATATCGTCTATAAAGAGCCTTCGGTAATAAGTTGGTAAGGTGCACTCTCTTTTGGCAACTTTCTTGCTAAATCTTTTCTCAGTTCCTTTCCTTCTAGAAAATCACTAGCTAAAAAGTTAACAATTCTCTCACTCCATTCTAAAATAGCCTCAACCTTGAATAGTGTAGCATCTAATAACTCATCATCAACCCCGATTGGTGCTTTGCCATTAGGTATTTGGGATAGATGATTTGCCATGACATGTTTCTTGTCAAGCCTCACTACCACTATAAAATAGAACTCAAGAAGAAACAACCACCTTGTGATCCTTCCCAATGGAGCATGGTTTGTTTACCAGATATAACAAGGCTTGATGATCAACATAGAAAAAAAATTGTTCACAAGAAAGTAATGCCAAATTTTCTTTACAACATAAACCATTGCTAACCCTTCACGCTCAATGGTGATGTAATTGATTTCACCTTCATCTAGTTTTCGACTAAGTCTTATAAAACTAATAGGATAATCTAATTTGTGCTCCTCTGGCTGTGCTAGGACACATCTAATAGTGAAATTAGAGGCATAAATGTGTACATGCTAGGACACATCCAATTGAGAAATTAGAGGCATCAATGTGTACATGAAAGATGAGATCCCAGTTAGGTGTTTTCAAGATTAGAGCACTAGCCAACGCTTGTTTCAGTGCATCATAATCTTGTTGACACTCCTCGTTCCATATAAATACAATCAATAGCTTGTACAAAGGATGAGCTATTTTTGCATAGAAAAGAATAAACCAACGGTAGTAGCCGACATGGCCCATGAACCGCTAGACTCCCTTGTAGTTTGTTGGTGGGGGTAATTCCAAGATGACCTTGATTTTTCTCTCTTCAGTGGAAATCTCATTTTTGAACACTATGTGCCTAACTCCATGTGTCACCCAAAATTGGCATTTGTAAGGGTTTAAGAATATGTAATAAAATTGACACCTTTCAAACACCTTTTTTAGGCACGCTAGGTGCTCTTTCCAAAACAAATAAATGCACAAATCATCCAAGAAAGCTTTGAGAAACTTTCTTAAGAGGTTCTTAAAAAGCAGTATTCATAAGTCTTTGGAATGTGCCTAGTTAAACCGAATGGGATGACTCTATAAGCATATACACCATGCTCAGTGTGACAAAGGCTATTTTAGCTTATTCCTCAGGTGTGATTGAAATTTGATTATAGCCTAAGTATCCATCCAAAAAGCTATAAGCCTCCTTGCTCGCAACTTGTTTGAGCACATGTTCTGAATATGGCAAGGGGTAGTGATCCCTACGTGTGACATCATTCACTTTCTTGAGATCAACACACACTCTAAGTTTTCCATTCTTCTTAGGCACAACCACAATGGGTGAGACCCATTCTAAGTATACAATATCATAGAATCCACACTCAATGAGTTTATCAATCTCTTCCTTAACAATGCTTGCATATTTGGGACTCATTGGATAGGGTTGCTATTGGAATGGTTGAGCTTTGGGTACCATGGGGATGATGTGTTGTACCACCTCTACGGGAACTCCCTTCATATCATGGTATGTCTACACAAATGAATCCCTATAATCCTTGAGGAGAGATACACGTTCAGCCTCCTTGGCCTTATTTAAGTCCTTGGCTATGTAGACAAGCTTAGGATCTTCTCCTAGTTTAGCCAAGTCTACTTACTTGACCTCTATAGGCCCATCATAGACTCCTCCACTCTCACTTATAAGGTTACGTTTGGCATTATCAAACACTAACTTGTGTTCCACAATGGTGTATGACTTGTAGTAATGATGGGCACAAATCATGTTCATTTTCCTTTGTCAGCTGCTTTAGCTATAACCATAGCCTCTCGTTACTTTTGTGCGAGTTCGCGATTTTATTTCCTTCTAGCTAAGCGACTTAGTTTTGGTTCATCAGAGACTTCCACCTTATCTATATCAATTGGGGTGGTCTATAATACTTGACCTTTTATAACTCCTCTCCCCAATCCTCTATAAACTTTCATTGTATAAGTCAACTGCACCCATGTATTAGAGCCTTTTATAACTCCTCTCCCCAATCCTCTATAAACTTTCATTGTGTAAGTCAACTGTACCCATGTATTAGAGCCATTACGTGGCAGTGGTTCTTTCCTACAGCCTTTTATGATGATTCACTACATAGCATTTACGTCTCCGCCATCTTTGGAGATGCTCCTTAGCGTCTTGTGACGAACTTCATCACTTTCTTTAGATTAGGAATCCGTATCAGATTCAAAGCTACTCCCTACAGTTTCTTTAGATGTTGTGGTTTTTGTTTTTCTTGTGGTGACCAAGGAGTTGGTGTTGCTTTCAATCTCTATTTCAGACCCCTCACCACTATTGTTGCTTAAGTTTTAGTCATCCCATGTGGACTCAAGTTCACAATCCCCTCAATATTAGAAGGAAGAGCACGAATCATTTGTAGGGGTATGACCTTAGGAGCTGCTCACCATTAGGTGTAACCCATGTAGATCCTCTAGCTCCCTGGCTATTTATTGTAGCCATCATATGTATCCAATTTAAATCATCTTCAAGCTCAATAGCTTATTTTTAGCATCTTTGTAGGGTGGGTCCTTCCCTACATCGGCCTCTTCTCTGCGAGAATAGCAGTATTACAAAGGTGTTGAATGGACGTTAGTATCATATCTCTAGTCGAATAGTCCACCACACTACCCATTGGATATACGTGACCAATCACCAAGTCTACTCTAAGGATTGAGTCATCAAATTGTAGGTAGATATGGTTTTTTGACCATCCATGGACCATTTTAGCTTCACGCATAAATGGTCTTCCTAAGATCATTTCATAAGAATTGGGTTGCTTGGAAAAGTCCATCATAATGAATGTATGTCTCACCAATGTTTCAACACCTTGACCTTAAGATTGCGTAACATCCCCATTAGTTTGGTAATATTACCATCAGCCATTCTAACCACAATGTCTGAGACTTTAAGCCTAGGTTTGGCCATTTTTTCCCAGCATTATTTGGTGATTATACTGATTCCTACATCACTATTAAGAAGTCCCATTACTGTGATGCCCTTGGCAGTAAGTAATGTGTTGGATTCATCACCTTCAAAGTATTGACCTAATTTATTCAATGGAATTTTGACCATTGATTTGGTGTACTCATCCTGTACTTGGGTTCTTGGATATTCTATGACTTGAGTCGATGAAATTCCATAGTAGGGTTGACTCTTGTGGGTTTCTACAAATGGTGGTAGTCCTATGTTGAGTTCTCCATTTAAAAGAGCTTTCGATGCTTTAAAGAGTTTGGGATCTCCACACAAGCACATAGTCACTGTGGACTTTGTTTCAGAAGACATGAACTTCAACAATTTAGGGATGTTCAAGGGAGTACCCATCACCTCTCTACCATATGAGGGTGTTGGTGATATTGGAATTTCCACCTCTTGAATGGGTTCAGGGTTCTCATACTTAAACATTCTCCTAAAGAGTTGAGAATCCATGCTTGGGACAGGTGAGTTCTCACACTGACCTCAAGGATGACACTAGGTATATCCAAGGGTTTGTGGGTTATGATCACCTTTAGGTTATTTAAATGCACAGTGTCAGAGATGTTTACTTGTTTTGGTATTGGTTCTCCTAACTATGTGTGACCATATCCCTAAGCTCATGAAGTTTTTCCAATTCTTTTACTACAGGGTCGGGATATGAACCAAGTTTCTCTTTTTTTAGTTTCTTGGGGGCTTGAATCCCTTCCTTTTTGGTCTCCTTAGTTTTTGTTTGTGTCTAGTTTGCTTAGAATCAGCATGTGTGTCCATGAATTGGAATCCTCATCAATATCATTCATGTAGACTAGTTCGTAAGTTTTTCCAAGTTCATTCGCGTTCCATTTTCTTTGTTTTTCCCCCTTTATAGATTTCTTTCTTTTGTGGCCTCTCTTCTTTTTGGATCTCGCCTACTGAAATAGCTTGGTTTTTTACTTGATTTTCCACAACAGGTGTGTTTTAAGCCATAAGTCTCGTTATTGTATTCACAAACAAATTAGGATTTTTCAAAATTGATCTTTAAGTTTTTCCACCCACTCCAATCATGTTGAGAGGTGTGATGGTAGGCCCATTCTATTGATTCACAACCACCACTTTCATTGGGCAATCTTTGATCCAGTGATCTATGCCACAATGATTATAGGTTGCAGGTGGCATGCTGGAAGATACAACTTGGGTGATTGGTTGGTTTCTAATGGGGTACTTAGAGATTCAGTGTGGTCCCTGACAATGATAGCACTAAAGAGGCATTCTCTTCAGAGTAGAGTTGATGTCTCGACCTCTTCCTACTGTACGCCAGCTAGTATACTAGTTTGACTCCGCCTCTTGCATCGACTACATAGTAGTCCAGATAAAGCTCTGTAGAGTTCTCAGCGACGTGTGAGGCACTATCCAAGTCAACCTTGTAGTCTGGACACTCAAAAGTTTCCTCGAAACCTCTTTGATTCAATGGTGTGATCCTCAGGGGTGGAGGTTGAGGTCCCAAAACTGGTGGAAGTAATGAAACATTTTGTGCATTGTAAATCCCCCTTATAATAGGTTGTTGTGTTGTTTGATCAGCATTGGGGTGAGATGTTACTGTAGGCATTATGGCTTGTGGGGCTATGGTGGGGTTAGTAAAGCCAATTGTTGAGGCCTAAAAGCATTACCAAGGGTTTGCAAAGCAGCACTGTGAATCCTCATGACCATAACGTCTACAAAAAGTACGATTATGATTATAGCATGCCCTTAGGACACTGGACACTCATTGGTCAAATGTCCTTGTCGATAGATTGAGCACCATTGAAGCTCTCTCCTTGGGTACATATGTACGTTTTCAGGGGCTCTATTGGCCTTCATTCCCTCTTGGAGTGCTTTCATGAAATCCATGAAATTCATCTCTGCTAAAGTGTTGCCTTTAGCAAGGGGTTTAACTATAGAAGTGCTATGTCCCGTGGCTTTGGAAGAAATATATTTAGAATCCGATGCTTTAGCTCCTTTGACCATGATATTATCTTCTAAATGGATGGCATTTGTTATGACTTCATCCCATGTAGTGATCCCTCTAATGACTAAGACATTATAGATACCTTCATGGTTAAGTCCATGGATGAATCTATCCAGCAATGGCTTATTGGAATAGCATTCACGTGGAAGGTAACGAGAGTTTAAATGCTTGAGATGGTTAATGAAATCTCTAACTGACTCCTCTTCTTCTCTCTCGGCTTTGTGTAACTGTGGAGCTACACCCATAAGACTCCTTCACACATAAATTACTTCAAGAAGAATCTCCTAAGAGTGGTGAAGTTCAAGCATTCCTTGACCTTGAGAGTTCCAATCCTCAGCCTTACCGTCTAATATTAAACTAAAGACATTGGTCTTGGAAACCTCATTTCGTTCTCCTAGGACCTAACACACTTAATCAAATACTTCCAAATGTCTCCTAAGATCACCATCTCGAGTGAATTTATGAGTTAGCCTGGCTATCTAGGCAACCTTCTTTCCATGGCTCTATCAAGGCCTATGCAAAAGCTACTGGGTATGTGGGTAGAGTTGGTGCTAGCATAATAGGAGCAATTATAGGAATAGGTGGAGCTGTAACACGTGGCACTGCATGAGGATGCATTGGTGTAAACCTTGGTGGAGGTAGATGTGCTACATAAGATATATGTCCTACTAGTGTCCCAATAGGTGCTTTAGGCATATGGCCATTAAGTGCAATCGGTCTCACAGCGGGAGTTGGTAGCATAGTCACTCTAGGGAAGGGATGTTTCATGGGTACACTAGAATGAGATGTGATTTCTCTAGGAATGGTAATAGTAGATATGCCAAGGCGCAATCGGTCTCACAGCGGGAGTTGGTAGCATAGTCACTCTAGGGAAGGGATGTTTCATGGGTACACTAGAATGAGATGTGATTTCTCTAGGAATGGTAATAGTAGATATGCCAAGGCGCATGGGATTCCATGTGTGAAGTGGTGTTGGTGGCTACTGTGGTAACCGTGGGCATTTGGCTCAAAGGTAATTCTACATCAATCATAGGTGCCATAGTTGGTGGTGTGGTACTTGTTGCAGCTAGATGAGGCAATATACTAGTATTATCTTGGGTGGGGGCAACTCTAGGATCTAAGAAGGTGAAGCTCATTCTAGTATGCACTTGAGTCTCTACTATAGCATGGCCTTGTAGGTTAAAAGATGTTGGTAGGTCCATGGTATAGCTGGGTGATACTACAAAAGTAGGATCCATTGGGCTCACAGGAGGTGTTACCATTTCGCTCATTGTGGGCATTCTTGCTTTGGATGTCCCAACTTGCGCCATAGGTCTTTGTATCCTTTCATGTTCAATGACCCTATATATGCAATCGCAAATACCTTGCAATTGTTCCTCCTCTGTTGTGGCCCCAAATATTGATTGGACAATTCCTTTCCAACTAACACTATAAGCTTGGCCTGTGGTGGGGCAAAATCCACAAGAGTCTCTGTTGATGTGTCATACTCCCAATCATTTGTGAGAAGACTTTTATCCATGATTTTCAAGCCCCGATCTTTCCCCGAGGTAGATGCAATGTTATTACTTGTGTCGAGACTGTTGGGGACTACTTGCACAGTCCTAGCTTGGGACTTGTTTTGGATTGCTAATCGTTATTGTGCCAATTGCAAAGTCTCTTCTTTCTTTGCTCTAGTAGCTTGGATCAATGCCTCTACCACCTCAACTACTTCTAATGTCCTACCATCAGGCAGAAGCACTTGTGCAGGGGGTGGTTCAATGGTCACAATTGCAACAAGAGCTGTATGGATAGGGATATCAACATGAATTCTCCCTGCTTGCAACAATGAGAATACATAAGGTCTCTCTCTGGAGTTTACCTCAACTCCTTCATCATATGGTCTATTTGTAGTAATATTTGGTTCTTCAGAGGTAGCATTTGAGACCGAACCTCTGAGGTAGCTAGCTACACGGTCAAAAAGGCTAGCTAGCTTGACTCGTGAGGCCCAGTTAGGGTTCTCACTTCTTGGGACTGGGGATCCTTCCATTGACTTGAAATCTAACAAACGGTATCAATGGTCGAGTACAGGTCCTTGTACAATGCTAAACTAGGTTCCAACCAAAGATCTTGAGTCCAGACGGTAGGAGGCTGGTACACGCCTAGCTCGATAGATGCACTATCCTCTAAATAGGCCGCTAATACACGCCCAGATCGTAGGTGCCTGTGAATATGGGATGTTAGAAGGTCCTACAGATGCCTTGGACAAGTTTGAGAATTTTTTATTTTTTATTTTTTGGAATTGATTGGCCAAAGTTTTTCGAAACACGTTTTTTGTGTTTCTTAACCTGTCTACAACCAGAAATAGTGTATTTTTTCCAAGTCAGTCAAAGCGCTACAGGTGCTGGCTCCCAAAAATAAGCTCCTTAACTATGCAAAAATTTAATATTTTCAGGTATTACACAAGTTGCGTCAACACGATCGCAACAACAACCTAAAACATATATTAGGCAAGTTGTGTATATACTTTTCGAAAAGCCCTCAGACCTTTTACCTTTCCCCTTTTCCTTTTACCTTTTCACTTTTTTTAACTTTTTAATTTTTTACGTTTTTGGTTTACTATTTAGGTCTCAATTTTTGGTTTTATCGAAAAGGGGTTTTCCTAGAATCTGACTTGGGGTCTGTATGCATTAAATGCGTCCAGCCACTCAAAATAGACTTTTGGACTTTTTTGGCTAGTGGCCTAAAAGCCTACACGCATTAAATATGGCTAGCCAATCAAGATGTCCTAACTTAGAGAGAGGATTAAGCATAATTAACTGACGTTAATTATACTAATACTAATACAAAAACAAAGAATGTGCAAAAAACACACAAAAAAATTATGTGTTGCAAATACTCCCCTAATTTTTATATTTATCTCGATTTCTCCACGTAAGGAGTCGAAACTGGGATAAACACTATGCTAGGAACCTAATTTTATAGGCTGTTTAATCCAATTCTTTCAATTTCAACTTCAATTGATTGCTTTTTTTTAAATTAAAAATGGTAGAAAAATAGAAATTGTAAAAAACCACAAATTGAACTTGTAAATAATATATGGGAGAAGACTCATAGAAATTATAAAAACTATAGAATTTGAAAAACATGCAGAAATTGAACATAAATTTCTTCAAATTTCAACACTAATGCAACAACAATTTCAGCATTTCATTCCTATCATTCTTGAAAAAAACACAGAAAATAGAAATATAACAGAATTCATTCATAGGCACACAAGCATTCAAAATGCATTGTGGCTATTTCCCGATAGTGGCGCCATTTATGGGAAGCCCTTGCATCGTAAAAAGAGTGCAGGAACTAACCAAGGTCGTGGGGCTTTGCCCAACCGCACTCGAGAGCATAAAATAGCTCAACCGAGAATCTAATCTTCCATAACCTAGCTCACAGTTGCATGGACAAGGCATGTCACTCAATGCTTGTGCTTGGATTCTCATTAGAGATGACATTGCCATCATGTAGCCACACTCCAAAGCTCCAGTCCCGCCGCACTCCAAAAGAAGCTCGACCCTCCTCTCACTCAATCTCCCTCTCTCACATGCACTCACACATACACAATAAGCATATAATAGCTCTAATTGAATTAGGCAAGCAAGCAAGACACACAAGAGAGCAAGAGAGTAGAAAAGAAGAGCACTCTATTAGTTGCATAAGAGAATGAATGATAAGAATACAAATTGACCCTTATCTTGGCCGGCCAGCCTTCACACCTTGGCTGGCCATACTTAAAATATAAGCCGCCTAGGCTTATGCAAACACTTAATCTAAAGCATGCAATCTCCATAATTAATCATGTGGCATGCGTTCCATAGACAAGTGGCACGCATAGAGATCAAAGAGAGCTTTATGCATAAAAAGGTAAGAGCCCTTATGTAAAGTATAGAGCTCTCATGCATTTGGTAAGAGCCCTTATATAAAGTATAGAGCTCTCATGCATTTGGTAGAGCCCTGTATATGCAAATTCATAAGGGCTCTACCTTAATATACATAGAGTTCAAAGAGGAGCTCTATGCACAAGGTAAGAACCCTTTTGCAAATGCGTTATAGATCTCTCATGCATTTGGTAGAGCCCTCTATGAAAATGCATAAGGGCTTTACCTAATGCATAAATCTCAAAGAAGATGAATTAGATAAAGGAAGAGAAGGTAGGTATGTCATGCAACAAGTTGTAGGGAGAATTTAACTATTTCTAAGTCAATGCCGCTATCCACATGGCTATTAGCGTAGCTATTTATGCAACACAACCATGCTAGAAAGCTACATGTACAGCCATGAAATAGCACCTGATCACAGTTGATGCCATCAATATCCCTGCTTGCACCACTCTCTCACTACTTTCTCTTGTGCTATGTCACGGCTACCTTTTGTAGGTGGCTATGGCCTTCATTCTCTTCTAGTGGTAGATATTGTAATGATCCAACCACTTTTGTTTGTTTTTGCTTATATACAGATGGAATCAGGTCATTTTTAACCAGCTATGCGTCAATTTCTAGACAATGTGCAAGGCTGTTCTTCTTAGCACACAAGTGCACCACTTCCTATGCCTTTACACTATCTCTTCTTTAGAAGGGCCATCTGGCTTTGATACCATGTAATATTTGTTGGATGCTCGTAGACTCGAGGGATGGTAAATCAGGTTCAGTGCGTGCTTTGTGCTCGTGTAAGTGTAGTAGTGCACCATCAATATCCTAACAAAGAAGAGGAGAGAATGGAGGATGAGGGCCTGCATTCGTGTCTGTGAGGGACCAATGGTAGTCGCCCAGGTTCCAAGTGGAGAGATGGAGATAATCCCAGCTGCTTGAGTGAGGGACCAATGGCAATCGGCCAGATTCCAACACGAATTCTGGACAAGCCAAGGGTGCTGGAGCATTTGTCGCAAGCTTAACCTTAGCTGAGGATTAGGGCACAGCATTCCCTTAATCAGGCTTTGGGCAGGCAGGGACAACGTCCTCCACGCAGCACCCACGCTCTCATCCTCCACCTCGCAGCCCTGCGATGGCCAGTTCAGCTGGAGGCCACCCCGTGAGGGGACTTGGCCAGTCAACATTTCAAACAGTACCGCGCCTAGGCACCAAGCGTCCGCTGCCCAGCTATAGATCCCGTTCATCTCCACTTCCGGTGCCATGTAGGCTGGGGTGCCCACGCCGAGCGGACCATGGCCGAGGATGGTGGTGGGATTGAAGACGGACAACCCAAAGTCGCCCACGCAGGCGGCAGGCGGACTCAAGGCGTCCCTCGTGCAGAAGCAGGATGTTGTCTGCCCTGACGTCCCTGTGGATAGTGTCGTTCTGGTGGCAATACTGCAGCCCTTCCGCCACGATCTTGAGAACCACTGCAGCCTCCCTTTCGTTCAGCCTCCCTTTATGCGTTTTTATAAGGGCTCTACATTTCGTATAGAGATCTCTATGCATAAGATAAGAGTAAGGGCTCTACATTATGTATAGCATAAGATAAGAGTAAGATATAAAAATGATAAAAGATAAGAGATAAGGGCTCTTACCGTATGCATTTTTATAAGGGCACTACGTTATGTATAGAGATCTCTATGCAGAAGATAAGGCATAAGAGTCCTTACCTTATGCATTTTTATAAGGGCTCTACATTATGTATAGCAATCTCTATGTATAGAGATCTCTATGCAGAATATAAGACATAAGAGTCCTTATACAAATGCATAAGATAAAGAGTCCTACAAATGCATAGAGCTCTCATGTGTTTGGTAGAGCCCTCTCTATGCATAAGGGATCTAGGTTATGCATAGAGCTCAAAGAGAGCTCTATACATTATGTAAATCCATACAGAGCTCTCATGCATTTTATAGTCCTCTATACAAATACATAAGGGTAACGACTCTATTTTATGCATAGATCTCAAAGAGAGGTCTATGCAAATGCATAATGGCCCTCTATGCATATGCAAATACATAAGGGAGCTACCTTATGCATTTGAGCTCAAAGAGAGCTTTACGCATAAGGTAAGAGCCCTCATACAAATAGAGCCTTTATACAAATATATAGAGAGCTCTCATGCAAATGCATAATGGCTCTACCCTATGCATAGAGCTCGAGATCAAAGACTCATCAAAGAGAGCTCTATGCATAAAAAGGGAGCCCTTATGCAAATGTATAGAGAGCTCTCATGCATTTGGTAGAGCCCTATATATGCAAATGCATAAGGGCTCTACCTTATGTATAGAACCTTATGTAAAGAGCTTAAAGAAGATGAAAAAGGTAAGGGCCCTTTTAAAAACACATTAAAACCTTATGCCCTATATAAAAGGTAAGGGCCCTTTTAAAAACACATTATAGAACCTTATGCATAGAGCTTAAAGAAGATGAACGAGATAAAAGGAAGAGAAGGTAGGTAGGTTACGCAATGAGGGAAATCTAACAAGCGGTAGCTCGGGTGAGAGAAGTTCACTATTTCTAAGTCAATGCAGCTATCTACATGACTATTAGCACAACTATGCTAGTAAGCTAAATGTATAGCCATGAAATAGCCACCTAATAGTCAATGCCATTAATATCTTTCTCTCCTATTATGTCATGGCTACACTACAACAGAATGAGGGTCTAGCAGCAAAAATAGCAGCGCTTTTATAACTACAAGGGTGCAGAGATGTCGGGCCTATATCGATGTTAAACACGCTGCTATTTTCACTGCAACAACGGGTTCACTGCTCATCAGCGAAACTAGCAACGCTTTTTCGCTGCTCATCAGCAGTAGCAAAATAATGCTGCTAGTTTCACTGCTGTGAGCAGCGAATGTACTATAGAATTTTAAAAAACTGGGGTAGACTGGGGAGTCTGCACAGAACTCCCTAACTATTTTTTTCTAATATAGACACAGTAAAGCTAACATAACTTCACATCATCATGGAGAGATCATGGACAAGTGTAATGTAAAACTTACAAATACCAAAAATAAAAGACATTTACAAACCATGGTTTTAGGAATGTCAAAATTCAATTACAATACTTAGCGGATTACATAAGTATATGTTTCTAAAAAACTCATATACAAGATAAAGCGTAATAAAAACCTATGGAGCTAGGGGCTATCTAGATCTCATGCTGCACGATTGGTGTTATTCCTTTTGCAGCTCCAGCCCCTTCACTTCTCACATTTCCATTGCTATCGGTAGCTACGTTTGTACCACGGTTTCGAGTTATATGATCCTAAAACACAATAAAACTAACACAAGTGAGAATCAGTTTTGCAAAAACAAAGAGGTTTAGGGTTTAGGAATGTACCTACTTGCCATGCCTGCCAAGCATCTCCTCCAGTAATAACAATCCATCCTTCATCTTGCACCCTATCAAATAGAGCTTTCAAACCCCGTTGTAATGCAAAATCATATTTCTCTTGCATAGGGGGATGGTCCACTGCTTCAAGCTGCAGTTGTACAAATAAGTGAACATTTTAGAAAGTTATTATTTAAGATAACCTTCTTTAATTAAAAGATAAGATACAATATGAGGCTAATATATACTTACAAATATTGTCGGGATATCGACTCCTCCTTCATGTGTAACATCACGCCTCAAGTTATTTGCCATCTATCCAAAAACAAACATAAATACTTAAAACTCTTATGCATAGGAAGCTACTAGCATGCGTTGGTTGGTAGAGGCATGCATAGGAAGCTACCAGCATGCGTTGGTTGCTATTGGCATGGATAGGAAGCTATCAGCATGTGTAGGTTGCTACCGGCATGCGTTGGAAGCTACTAGCATGTGTTGGAAGCTGTCGGCATACGTAAGTTGCTACCGGCATGCATCAGTAAAACTTGGCATACATCGAAAGCACCCAGCATGCATCAGTAAAACTTGGCATGCATCGGAAGCTACCAGCATCATGTGTTGGTTACTACCGATATGCGTAGGTTGCTACATACCGACATGCATCGGAAGCTA
Source organism: Cibotium barometz (assembly GCF_041138505.1). Taxonomy (NCBI): domain Eukaryota; kingdom Viridiplantae; phylum Streptophyta; class Polypodiopsida; order Cyatheales; family Cibotiaceae; genus Cibotium; species Cibotium barometz. The sequence continues at coordinate 29,302,298 of NC_141099.1, read as the reverse complement.
CTAGCATCATGTGTTGGTTACTACCGACATGCGTAGGTTGCTACCGGCATACATAGGAAGCTACCGGCATCCGTAGGTTGCTACCGGCAACCTACGGCATCCGTAGGTTGCTACCGACATGCGTTGGTTGCTACTGGCATGCGTAGGTTGCTACCGGAACGCATAGGAAACTACCGGCATGCGTTGGTTGCTACCGGCATGGGTAGGAAGCTACCGGTATGCGTAGGGTGCTACCGATGCATAGGAAGCTACCGACATACTACCGACATACATAGGAAGCTACTGGCATGCGCATAGGGTGCTACCGATGTATGCCAGTAGCAACCTGTGCATACCGATAGCAACCAATGCATGCCATTAGCTTCCTATGCATGTCGGTAGCAATCAAAGCATGCGAGTACCTTTCTACACATGTCGGTAGCTTCCTACGCATGCTGGTAGCAACCAACACATGGGAAGCTACCAGCATCATGTGTTAGTTGCTACCAGTATACGTAGGTAGCTACTAGCATGCATTAGTTGCTACCAGCATACGTAGGTAGCCCGGCATGCGTTGGTTGCTACCGGCATGCATAGGAAGCTATGAGCATACGTTGGTTGCTACCGGCATGCATAAGAAGCTACCGGCATGCATAGGTTGCTACTGACATGCGTAGGAAGCTAACTGGCATGCTTAGGTAGGACCCAGCATGTAATGGGAGCTTCCGGTGCATTGGACGATAGTTGCCAAAAAAGATAAAACTACGCGACAGCAAAAGAAGTGGTAAAAGTGGGGTATTTTTACAGTATAGCAGCATTTTTTCGTTGCTATAGACGCTGCTACATGAAAACCCCTAATAAAAATGCTGCAAAAATGCTGCTACGCTCCCAATGTGTTGTATTGCTACCTTTTGCAAGCGGCTACGGCCTTCATTCTCTTCTAGCGGTAGATATTGTAATGATCCAACCACGTTTGTTTGTTTTTGCTTATATATATGTGGAATCAGCTCATTTTTAACCAGCTCTTCTTCCTAGCACACGAGTGCACCACTTTCTATGCCTTTACACTCCCCCTTCTTTAGAAGGGCCATCTGGCTTTGATATCATCTAAGATTTCTCACACATGCCATATGTTGGGTGCTTATGGAGTCGAGGGAAACTCATCACAAGATCCGGACTAATCCCACCTGGCCGCATCTGGTGCATGTTCCAATGATCTCAACCGTTAATCATTTGAGCTTCTATACTGCTAAAACCTTCACCACATGTGCTTATAAATTGGGATTTTAAACCTACCAATTGCTAGACAATGTGTAAGGCTCTTCTTCCTACACGGCTCCTTCCCATGAAATAAAGTCAAAAGTCTTCCCGCCACTTTGAACTTATGGCAACACCTTTGTATGTGGCCTTATAGGCTTAACATCACTGTGATTGATAGTTGGTTGCACTTGTTTTAAAAGCTCATGCTGGCTTCTTGTTGTTGCAGGCCTCTGATTGATTGTTGGTTGCACTTGTTCTGAAAGCTCATGTTGGCTTCTTGCTTAGGATTTAAAGAAAAAGTATAATTGGAAAATAAAACAACCTCAAAACTTGAAAATCCAAAAGCTTGGCATTAAAATTGAAAATCCATAGAGCTTGGCATTAAAAGATTCACTAAGAGGATCGTTCTTGTATAAGTGTGCATGCAACGCTTGAATATTGTCCTTAATACTTAATTTTGGCGATGTTGCTATTAAATCTTGAAAGCATCATATCATCTACTTGCTTAATTACTCCTTGATCCTTAATGCTTAATTTTGGCTGATAAAATCTTGAAAGCATCATATAATATGCTTGCTTACTCCTTGAATCAGGTTCAGTGCGTGTTTTGTGCTCGTGTAAATATAGTAGTGCACCATCAATATCCTAACAAAGAAGAGGAAAGCGTGGCGGATCTGCAGGGCCTGCATTCGTTTCTGTGAGGGACCAATGGCAGTCGGCCAGGTTCCAAGTGGAGAGATGGAGATCATCCCAGCTGCTTGTTTCTGCAGTGAGGGACCAATGGCAATCGGCCAGATTCCAACACGAATTCTGGACAAGCCAAGGGTGCTGGAGCACTTGTCGCAAGCTTAACCTTAGCTGAGGATTAGGGCACAGCATTCCCTGAATCAGGCTTTGGGCAGGCAGGGACAACGTCCTCCACGCAGCGCCCACGCTCTCAACCTCCACCTCGCAGCCCTTCGATGGCCAGCAGTTCAGGAGGCCACGCCGTAGGGGGGCTTCCCCAGTCAACATTTCAAACAGTACCGCGCCTAGGCTCCAAGCGTCCGCTGCCCAGCTGTAGATCCCGTTCATCTCCACTTCCGGCGCCATGTAGGCTGGGGTGCCCAGCGCGAGCGGACCATGGCCGAGGACGGTGGTGGGATTGAAGACGGACAACCCAAAGTCGCCGAGGACGGTGGTGGGATTGAAGACGGACAACCCAAAGTCGCCCACGCGGGCGGACTCAAGGCGTCCCTCGTGCAGAAGCAGGATGTTGTCCGGCTTGACGTCCCTGTGGATAACGCCGTTCTGGTGGCAATACTGCAGCCCTTCCGCCACGGCCTTGAGAACCACAGCAGCCTCCCTTTCGTTCAGTCTCCGATTCCTCCTCTTCTGGAGAAGACTGAGGAGGCTGCCACCATGGCACAGGTCCATGGTAACGTACGACGGATCATCAGGACGTTGACCTATGTGATAGCCCCGCACCCTCACGATCGGGGTCTGCGGCGTGCAGGCTTCCGACAACTTAATCATGATGGCAATCTCATTCTGCTCTACATCTTTGTCCGTCCCTGAGTCCAAAACCTTGCATGCGAGCTCCTCCTCCCCACTCTCTGCAGTCTTCACCTTCAACACCTTCCCGAACTTGCCCTCTCCCAAACAACCCAATACCCTGACCACACCACCCATATCATCCCTTGCTGGTGATACTTGTTGCAGGAGCTACAGGCAAAGTAATTATGCTACAATTGCTCTTCTTGTGATGTGATAAAACTTCCTAGCGATTCAATGAAGCTCTCCACCATATATTAGAAACCTGAAAAAGCAAAAGATGCTTTTCTCCACCATGCTTTAATTTTTGCTTTTCCGCCTCGCGTCGACGAAAAAAATTTCCTCGCAAAAGCTGCTGCTTTTTCTCGTTTTGATTTTATTTTCTGCTTTTTCCTGCTTTCTGGCGATATCATGGATAAATTCCAGGTATACTCTTGTTTGATTGAAGGTCGATGGTGTTGAAATATAAGCCACGTCAGTTTTTGAACTTAAACTAGGACATTAAGGTTTTTGAACTTAAACTAAGACATTAAGGTTTAGGACCTTAGAACATTTACTAAATCGGAGGATGATAGATGATCCTTGGTCTGTGATTTGCTCAAGAGGGTATGAGGGATGGTAAATCTGATGTAAAGATGTAAAGCTGTAAATATTTATATCTATTGGTCCCCAAAAAAAAAGAACATTTCCTAAATTGAGTAAATGTAAACTATTTTTAATTGCCTTTTCTGTGCCCAAACCTTTTTGTATATTCAACTTATTTAGGCACAATTTATATACCCGGCACTTTCTCTATGCCTCTTAGTTTCTACTGCGAGAATCACTATGTGATTATTGTTATTATTAATGACTACTTGATTAGCCTAAGATTCCTAGATTTACTACATGGTATCACTAAGTGTCTAGGGTTAGGCACAATTAGCAACTCGTTGGCCTGCTTGTTGATCCGGACAACACAGCATGGCCCAAGCATAACCTACCATACCCTCTAGCTCTGAAACATATATCCTTGATAAATCAACTCATCCTATTTACCAAGTTTGGCAAACTCACTTGCAAAACTACTCTTAGAATGGGCTAAACCATGGGGGGTTACTTTTGGCACTAAACTTGAGCCCCTTACTACTTCAGTAGATGTACACGAAGCCTAGAAGAAGAAGAATTTGGCTGCCCATACAGATATCCTCATGCATTTAGGGGATAGAGAAGTTTAGGCTATATAGACATTGACTACAGCCTCTAAGTCGATATAAGTCGATATGGGATACCTTAAAATCCCTGTATGAACACAAAGATCTAGCAGCCCAAGTGACATTACTCAAGAAATTAATCAATCACACAATGTCAGAGCATAAGCAAGTAAGCCATTTCCTAGATAAATGGCAAAGTATCATCTCAAGGTTAGCCCTTCCTGAAACAATCCAAGCTATGCTACTCTTGGTAGCTTAACCGGGTTGTTAAAGACCCATTGTTTAGGCAGTAGCCACATACAACAAGAGGACATGATGCGGGGCTCTCAACAGTCAGGCTCACACTCTATCCGACCTATGGCAATGACAACAAGTGTCCCCAGGTATGCCAATTGAAAACTCTTCCACATAAGCCTATGACAAGGTTTGCATAATTGGATGGTGCCAAAATCACCTTATTGTTCATACTTGATGTATCAAAGTAGAACCAATGGGTGAAACCAGCTCATCTTGAGTTAGAGTTTTCCCAAAATGACCAACTAGCTACATGGCCCCCCTTGGTTGACATCGAGACTAGCCACAATATTTTGACTTGGGAGACATGGACCTTATTAGACCATCCACCCCTCACACTGTCCCGTAGCAACCATTACCATGGTAAATAATTCCCAATCAATGACCTTTGGTTGGTTTAAAGCTAAAGTTTATATTGGAAGTAAACCTGTGCCATGCAAGTTTTATGTGACCCCCCACCCCCCCAAAGTACCATGAGAGAGAGAATCATCCTCGAAAGGGGATGGATCATGGCCATGGATTGCATCATCAATTGGCAAAGAAGGACCGTCGAGCTCCCTTATGTAATGGTGGTTACAGTATCCTTGGTGGATGAGAGCACCCTGAACCCATCAACATCCCAAGCCTCGTTTATGAGTCACTGCCTCAAGTACCTCAACACTACACAACAATCTCGCCTCGCCTGCATTAAATACCCCCTCAAACCATTATGGAGATCCAAAACCTCATCAAAGACCCCCACCCAAACATCAACCTTAATAGGCTTTAGGTGAGTTCACCATGCCTAGCCAAGGTAAATTCGATGCCCAAGCAAAGACATGGCAGCCACCATTTGGCCCAAAGCCCAACCATGAGTAGAGATCTGCCAAGCAGCGAGAGCCCCATGCAACAAAGTTCTACCCAAATTTTGAGCCTCGTTGGATCCACGTCAAGCTACTAGAAGCCTGGGCATATACAAAGGAAACCTGTCCATTTGAGTACCAAAAACCTCACCATCCACAGAACCTCAGAAGCCAAAAAGATCCAAGCACGACAGCCTCAATACCCAATATCACCTCATAAATTGACGCTTCATTGGATATCAAAAAAAATCGTAGAAGCATAAGGATTTTATGAAGGAAACTAGGTGCCAATATCAAAGAGACCCATGCCCAAGAATCCCGCAAACCCATCCTTGAATGACAAATCCAAGTGGTGTGGACACCCAAGGTCCTACCTCCGCCGATGCCACTCCCAAAGTCTAAGCAAGAATGGAGAGTAGTGGTAGCACCCCTAACATGCATGCCAAACCCACCAATGAAACATGTTGAAGAACCCTTGGACGTGTCATTAATTCCATGCACAATGGTTGCATAGTTTCGATTTCTAATGAGCCACCTAGAGTGCCAAATGTTTCTAACTGTGCCCCATAGTTACGTTTGAGTCCCAGAGGGATCCACACGGTAGCATGACACCCCCATGCATCACACCACAACATTAACTCACTAACTAGAGTGCCAAATGTTTCTAACTGTGCCAAATGTTTCTAACTGTGCCCCATAGTTACGTTTGAGTCCCAGAGGGATCCACACGGTAGCATGACACCCCCATGCATCACACCACAACATTAACTCACTAACTAGAAGGCCAAAGTTTAGATAAGCGGGTGGTTGCAAGCTAAGGTTATCTAGTTTCATGTAGTGGGCGCCCTTGGCTTTAGCCTAAAAACAGGCATTTTTTAAAGAAGAATAGCCAATCTCTCCTAGGTAGCCAAGGAGTTTCACTTCAAGGTCTTCTAATGAAACATCATATGCAAAGTTGGGCACCTAAAACTATAATCTGATCAAATATCCAATAATTACAAATTCCCTTTTTTGGGAACCAAAATTGTATATAGGCCTTGTCAGAGGTTTAGACAGGTACAATGAATGTTAGTAAATTGCCTATAACTTTTACATTATTGCTCATATGATGTTCCCACTTTGCATATCACAAATACAAATAACATAGAGCTTAACTTGATTTATCGAGTAATTTTTGATGTGTTCTACTATTTTTTATATTATTTAAAAGGTATTAGAATTGTTTAAAAAACATACTATTCTGTCCTCCCACCACATCTACCATTGAAAATGCTCAAATTGTATGGATCTAGTGATGATTAGATTGGGGAAGATTAGTATAATGTGGGTGTATAAGGTAAAATTACAAATCTAACGGTTGGATTTTTATAGATTTACTTTAGAAAATTTGTTATGACTGTTAGAGGCCCATTAAATCAATTGTAATTTAATTCTAGAAAATCAAATATTGAATCTTTTAATCTAAAAACTCTAGGAATCAATATGCTTGTTGCCATGAATTTATTTAAATTAATTTGGCTTAATTTGAGTATGGGAAGGTCCATTTTCAATCCAAGTGAAAATTTTCAATCCAAGTGAAAATTTCAATCCAAGTGAAAATTTCCATATTGTGTCCTCTCCCCTTTTCGAGTCTAAAACCAATCCTAGTTAGGTTTGGAAATCTAGACTTGGTAAACTTCAAGGCCTAGATATCATTCCATGTGTGAGGCTTGGGTAGGCACAAATCTTATATATGCATGCCATTTTATGTCCACATCAACTTCGAGAGGATCCACATAAGCAGCTTGCCACCTCACCTTGCCACCTCCACCCTCCATGTCAACATGGTCAACCTAAATGACTCCCCACCTCATCATCATAGTCATCATTAATGCCACATCTTCTTGCCACCTTTGCATGCCACCTCGCACTTGGTGACATGGCATGCCACATCATGGAATTGCCACATCAGCCATAATAGTGCTACATGTCAAGAGAATGCCACGTGTCATGCACGCATGTGACACATGGCACCTCCTTCCCACCTCCCCATTTTTTTTCAAGAACATATTTTTGAAAAAGTTAATTTAGTAATTTAGAGAAATAGAATATAGAATTCTAAATAATAAAATATATATAACTTATTAAATAAAAGAATTTAAAATCACTAATTTTAAAGGATTATATTTTGGAATTAGATCAATAATATTATTTTTAAAGTTCATGTTATTCAATTTAAAAATTTTAATTTTTAAATTTAATATTTCTTGAAAATATTTTGTGTAGAATAAACCTTTGAATAAAATTTAAAAAAAATACATTATTAAAAAAATAGTTATAGAATTATAAAATAAAAGATATATTTAAAGATATATTTATATATCTAGTAATGATAAATATTTAGACTTGTTAATAAATATTATTAATAATATTAATTTTTAAGTGGATAATAGTTTATCTTTAATTATCTTTATGTTTATCTTAATTATCCAATCAATCTTAGATAGGAAATGTAATGAGATTTAAAGTGGATAACCTATTTTTCCTATATAATCACACATCTCCAGTACTATCCCACACTTATCTCTAGTACTATCCCATCATTGAGCCTTCATAATTTTTACTCTCTTAACTTCCTTGAGAATGGATTCTCAAAGTCGTAGGAGTCGAAAACGTGATAGGACTAGACTTCCCCCCGTCCACCAAGTTCAAGAGGAGGAGAGAAAAAGAGTAGCTCGTGAGAGAAAGAGAGAGTGGAGAGTACGTCAACGAGCAACACCTTCCGTTGGCGATGATCCAAGCCTTTCTCCTCCTCTTCCACTTCCTCTCCCTCCGCCCTCTTCAAGAGGGCGGAGGGAGAAAAAGGGTAGCTCGTGAGAGAAAGAGAGGGTACGTCAATGAGCAACACCTTCCGTTGGGCGATGATCCAAGCCTTTCTCCTCCTCTTCCACTTCCTCTCCCTCCACCCTCTTCCCCCCCACTACCCCTTAGTTTAGATAATCCACATGAACCCTGCCTTTCCTGAGCCCCCTTCTCTTCCACAAGAACCCATCCCCCCTCCTTTGGGCGCCCATCGTGTGGATAGGAAAGAACTATCAAAGTCAGGGGCACATCGTCGTGCCCATGCAATCTTCCATTCCTATTTCAAAGACCTCACGCCTTCATCACAGGCATGCGTGCTTGATGCTTTGATCGATCTGCCCAACATGGTCAATTGCAGGGCACTTTTCGACATTGGAGGTCGAAGAGAGAGGAGAGTTGGCATGGCGGTGCTACAAAGTGTTCATCATTCCTATATAGTTAACAAGAAGAGGAACTCTGCGAACGCTTTGGCTGCTCGACGCGCTATTGTGGCAGCCCCATAAGTAGCTCCCAAATGAAGGGTAAGGTGAGTGCCACATCTCGCATCCTTTCCATAGCACCACACGCACTTAGAGTTGGGTCTATTAGACGACAAAGTTTAGATGCCAATGAGGTTGGTGCTTTGTGGGTGAGTAGTGGTCGTGTAGCTAGGTATGATCGCCTACTAGCTAGGTATGATCGCCTACTAGATGAAACCACTAGAGCCTTGATAGAAAGTTTTTGGGAGGAGAATTGTCGTGCCTTGCCAGTTTTCAAGAAAGCTTTGCGTAAGTGAGTGACAAGAGGAGTGTTCATTGAGCACGGTGCTTGCTTTCTTGAAATGACCCAAATAGAGTTGTATTCTCAGTTTGTGGCATCATATCCAGAGCTTGAAATTAGGCAAAGGTCATTTGAGGGGTGTAAGCCTTGGTTTGTGAGGTACTCACGTCAACGTGACACATGTTATTGTCGCTACCATGTTGAGTTCAAACTTTTTTATGATGTGTTCCGTTCTCTTAGTGGGCATAGAGAGTTGCCTCGTAGTCCTTGTCATTTCATCCACTCTCTTTTGTGTGCACGCACGGAGGATGCCCAGTTCCATAGGATGCCTTGTGTGGAGAGCAATTGCACATCATGTGGTTCACTTGCACATCTACAGATGGTAGATCTTGATGCAAGTGACCAAGAGATAGTGCCATGGCAACATTATGAGTATGTGACACACCAGCTCCAAAGTGGTGGATAGTCCAGGAAGTTGCAGCTCGTGGACAAACATACACCACGTTGTCACTTCACAGCCACATTTAGGGAGCAGATCTACCCCTATATACGGCACAGTCATTGTGCCAAAAAGTGGCAGGATCGTCAGTTCCAAGCACGCCTGGCAGAGTTTCCTATTGGTGTAGTCGTCTCTGTGATTGATTTTGCAGAGAACTACACCTTCACACCTTTTCAGGAGATACAATCTGAGTACTACTTCTCAGAGCAAGTAATGGTTATATTTCATAATAGTTCGTGTTTGAGCTATATTACTTATTTGATTTTTTGTGTCCTAATCGTCTCTATTGGTTACCTCACCAGGTTGCTATTATGGTCCACATTAGCTATCCACATGCAGAGGCCCATGTAGATGGGATAGCGAGTACCCCAAGACCCGTGTCATTAATCGAGAGTATCATTTCTATATCAATGATGATTGTTCACATGATGCACATTTTGTGCAACACTGTTTTCATCTCCATGATGATTTTTACAGATTGTGGGATCATACGTGGCCATCGATGGGTTTGGTCGGATAGTTGTGGCGCACAGTTCAAGTCGCCGGAACTCCCGAACATGCAGCATCAACTGCTCTGCCCTATGCTGTGCAATCCGCTCCATAATCATGTGCTGCGCCTTAGCTCTAGAACTTTCTACCTCAGTCGGAGCCTACGCAAAAAGTAAAGCATAAAAATAATTGATTAGTCTGTCTCATTGGGTATTACTTAAAGAAATTTAAAACTTAGGAACTTAATTATCTCTTTTACGTGCAAGAGAAACCTACCTACTGCATGTCGGACTCTCTCACATGCCGTGCCTCTGCAATAGCTGCCTCTGCCGTCTATAATGCAGCTCTAAGGCGGTCAATCTCTGCTCTTGCCTCTACCAACTCCTGAGTGAGTCTCTCAGTGGTAGGTGTGGGACCCTACGTGACACAATCAACCATACCGCTCGTAAAAATATAGAAAAGTACATATAAACATGTAAATAAATGACAAAAAACTTAAAAAAATATGTAAATACCTTGACATCTGTCGTCGGTATCGATTGTGAGAATAAGCGTACCACGTGCTGGATGCTCTCCGTGTGGTACTCCATACGTCGATGCCAACCTGGGTGCCAAGAGCCTTGACTGTCAACATAGGCACAAACGCCGAATGTCACGTAGGCTGTAATGCCTGTGACCGAGAGGCAGACCGGATGGCCATGTCCGGGGTTCAGTGGGAGAGGACGCCCATGCGGAGTCATGGGCGGCCAGGCTAGTGTGGACGGCAGGCCACACACTATATAGCCTGGGGGATGAGGAGCAATCCTCATTCTTCCTCTATGGCTGGGTGGTGAGCCAGAGGCCGTCCCCTCCTGTGGTAACGCCCGTAGTAGCGGCGTTACGGGAATGTAACACTGGTATCAGAGCCTCTCTCTCAGTTCCGCAGAGTTCAGAGAGGTAACAGTGTGTCATTGTGATGAGCATCACGCTTGTTCAGTGACACCAGCGATGTGGCAGCCTACTGTAGGTCCGCATGACATGGTGCGCATGTATGGCACCATAGGTGGCCGTAGAGTCACAGTTTTTATTGATGATGGAGCTAGCCACAACTTCTTGAACTACTCGTTAGTCAAGAAGTTGGGATTGACTGAGACCCGGAGTGATCATGAGTATACTGTTGGCCTAGCCAACGGATATGACAAAACGGTATGGAATACCGTAGTATTGGGGGTCCCATTATCTATGCAGGACTACGAGGCTCCGCTTGACTTTCAGGTCATGCACTTAGCCAGAGCAGACGTATATCTAGGCAGGGAGTGGCTGTATGGCTTGGGCCCTAGTCTAGCTCGGAATTACTTACATAATACGCTATGTTTTGAGCATGGAGGTAGAGTCATCACCCTGCAGGGCGACCGTACTGTCCCTGCCACACCACTTATTTCCTCCATGGAGTTGTGTACAGCGGTCCGCAGAGACCAGATAGCAGAGGTATATGCTTGTTACCCTCTTTTGAATTCTGTTTCCGTAGATGAAACGATAAATGATGTTTGCGTAGACAAACACAAAAAACAAAATAACCTTGGACGAGACCCACTGTTTGAAAACCCTGTTTGGCATGCATGTGATTCAAACAAGAAAAAATCCAAGGTGAATGAGACATTAAAGAAAAAGTACGTAGATACTTTGATGAATTTATTAGAGGAATTCCAGGATGTTTTTCCTGATGATTTACTACATGGTTTACCACCATCTAGAGAAGTAGACCATGGCATCGAAGTTATGCCAGGATCAAAACCTATAAGCAAACCTGCTTATAGATTAAGCCACTCCGAGGCACAGGAGGTGGAAAAACAATTGACGGAATATTTGAACAAAGGCTTTATTCGGCCTAGTTCAAGTCCGTGGGCATCGCCTATTCTTCTGGTAAAGAAGAAAGATGGATCTATGCGAATGTGCATAGACTATAGGGCTCTTAATCAGATAACGATTAAGAACAAGTATTCGATGCCACGCATGGATGAGTTGTTTGATCAACTCTATGGATCGAGATACTTTACAAAAATAGACCTGAGATCTGGGTATCATCAGGTTAGAATAAAAGCAGAAGATGTTGCGAAGACAGCATTTCGGACCCGTTTCGGGCATTTTGAGTTTTTGGTTATGCCATTTGGGCTAACCAATGCTCCAGCGACGTTTATGACGCTAATGGACAGCATTTTACATCCATATCTGGGAAAATTCGTAGTAGTTTTCCTAGATGATATTCTTGTGTACAGTAAGACACAGAAAGAACACATAGAGCATTTGCGTCTAGTGTTCGAGTTGTTGCGAGAGCACAAACTATTTGCGAAGAAAAGCAAATGTGAATTTTTTGAAACAAAAATTCACTACCTTGGCCATATTATATCCGCCGATGGTACGCGGATGGAGCCAGAAAAAGTAGAGGCTATTCTTAAATGGCCAGCGCCGAAGAATCTCGAGGAACTGCAGATTTTTCTTGGCATGTCGGGGTTCTACCGACAGTATGTGAAGGACTACGCGAAGATCGCAGTCCCGTTGACTGACCAGTTACGGTCAAAAACAAAAAACATTAGTTGGGGGGACGCCCAACAAAAGAGCTTTGACAAGCTCAAGGTGACCGTAGCAGCTGCACCTGCTTTGACAATTGTCGATCCAAATGAGCCGTTTGTTTTGGAAACAGACGCTAGTAATGAGGCCATTGGGGCCGTACTAATGCAAAGGGGACGCCCAATTGCATTTTAAAGTAAAAAGTTGGATCGTGCGCAGCGTAACTACTCGACTTACGAGCGAGAGTTACTAGCGATAGTTCATGCACTGAAAAAGTGGAGACACTATTTATATGGTGCCACTTTTGAGGTCCGGACGGACCATGAAAGTCTGAAATGGCTTTCAAGTCAAAATGAACTGAAGGGTAGAAAAGCTCGGTGGGCGGAGATTCTACAGGAGTTTGACCTTCAGATACGTTACCAGAAAGGTAAGTATAACCTGGTGGCAGATGCACTTAGTCGCATGCCACAGATAAATGAACTTAGTTTCACAGTCTTCAAGAATGATTTCTTGGAGTCCCTACGTGGTTTATGTGAGCACGATCCATCTTTTACAGAGGTCTGGAGCGCTGTACGCGTACGCACTTCTTCACAGACGCGACCACCTCCCTCGTGGGCACGTATTGCTAGTCCGGAGAGACTAGCCGAAGGTGCAACGGGAAGGGAAGCGAGAGTTAGTTCGGAGAGACTAGCCGTGTCTTCTGGGTATAGTTTGGAGCCGGAGAGTTCTGACATAGGCCCTTCATCACCTTTGACTGCCACGGCTTCAAAGGGGAGTGATAAACTTCGTCGGGGGGAGAAATATGCTAATTACTCCATTGACGACGAGTACTTACTCTACAAGGGTAGAATATGTGTACCAACTATTGGTGACTTTCGGGCCCAAATTCTTAAAGAAAGTCATGATAGTCCAAGTGCGGGTCATCCTGGGATTCAGAAAACCTATGCACTAGTAAAAAGACAGTTTTATTGGCCTAGTTTGTTTAAAGACGTCCAGACTTATGTGCTGAAATGCAATAAGTGCCAAGTCAATAAACATGAACGTCTTAAGGTTGGAGGACTACTCCATCCGCTGGAGATTCCTCAAGGGAAATGGGAAAGCATTTCCATGGATTTCATTACCGGTTTACCCAAGACGAGTCGAGGGAATGACTCGGTTTGGGTGGTAGTGGACAGGTTAACTAAAATGGCAAAGTTTATTGCCACAAAGAAAACTGTTAAAACGCCAGAGTTGGCAAAACTCTTTATTGAACATCTCTACAACCTATATGGCCTGCCCGCAGATATAGTGTCGGATAAAGATAGAAAGTTCAACAGTCATTTTTGGAGGAAAGTCTTCAAAAAGCTGGATACTACTCTGAATATGAGTACGGCAGATCATCCGGAGTCTGATGGTCAAACTGAAAGAGTTAACCAAATTCTAGAGGATATGTTGCGTTCTTATGTTAGTAAGAAGCAATCTAATTGGGAAGAGTACTTGCCCTTATTGGAGTTTGCCTATAACAGCTCCAAACACTCAGCGACTGGATTTACACCATTCATGTTAATGTATGGATTCCAGCCGAGATCTCCGATGGCTGTAGGCCTAGAAAAGGAGAAGATTCAATCTGTCAAGGATTTCCTTGAAGATATGAATGATATGCTCAGAGCCGCACGTGAGAGCATTCGTAGCGCCCAGGATCGCGCTAAAACTTATGCGGATAAAGGACGAAGAAAGGTGACCTTTGCAGAAGGTGACTTTGTATTCCTCAAGGTTCCTGCGCAGTCAGAAACCATGAAAACGGGAAAGTGTAATAAACTTTCTCCGAGATATTGTGGTCCTTTTAAAATCCTTAAGAAGATTGGGGACGTAGCATATAAACTTGAGTTACCGGAGAGTTCTCAAGTCCATCCTGTCTTCCATGTCAGTAAACTGAAGAAATCAGTTCACGGGTTAGAGAACGCAGTTTCTCCAGAGATTTTGGTGGACTTGATAGAGCCACCAAAGATACCACATGAACCTGAAAAGATTCTACAGTATCGTGATAGACAAACCCGACATAAAGTGTACCAGGAGGTACTTGTTAAATGGACAGATAGGGATAAGGAGGTAGCAACCTGGGAACGCCGTAGTGCAATTTCCAAAAGGTTTCCCCAGTTTGTTTTCGAGGACGAAAACTCTTCTTAAGGGGGGGGTAATGTCACGTAGGCTGTAATGCCTGTGACCGACGGCAGACCGGATGGCCATGTCCGGGGTTCAGTGGGAGAGGACGCCCATGCGGAGTCATGGGCGGCCAGGCTAGTGTGGACGGCATGCCACACACTATATAGCCTGGGGGATGAGGGGCAATCCTCATTCTTTCTCTATGGCTGGGTGGTGAGCCAGAGGCCGTCCCCTCCTGTGGTAACGCCCGTAGCGGCGTTACGGGAATGTAACACCGAATCTGTAGGAGCTACACGAAGGGCTGGTGGAGGCCGCCTCCCCTGGTCCTGGAGATGGCGTAGGCCAGCACCACCACCAAGCCGATGGCTAATGTAATCCACCTCCTCCCCTAAGACAAACTCCGTATATAATTGCTTTGCGAAGTGTATGGGAATCTGGCGGTTGTTCGGCATCCTCCCATATGCGGCAACATATCGACTATAGATATGTGCCGCCATACGAGGATGCGAACACCGCGAAATAGTAAGGGGCTTGCCGCCCCAGGCCTCATCCCACGACTATCGAGGAAAAGATCTAAGTAGGCTCCAAATATCGTGAAGGCTACGAAGGGACGAAAGCATCGCCTCCAAGTCTACCACGATATGTAATGTAGACGGTGTGTCTCTAGCACTCCTATAGATAGTCGCTAACTCGCGGTCTATCTCCACGATGAGGTCCACAATAGACGAGCGGCCCTCCTCGCGTGACTCCATGCTAAAACCTAAGCCTAACACAAAGGTCCAGTGCTTAGTGCTAAAAGCTATAAAACAATGCTAATGGGCCCACTAATGCTAATCCAAATCAAGAGAGTAAGGAGAGTGAAAACGACTTCTGTGACAATGAGGCCAAAAAAAAAACTTTTCTGGTTTTATAGCCTCGAACGAGGTTCGGTGGCATCATGCACTTTAGGGTTTGCAAGATGTACGCTCTGGATTTTAGAGTTAGTGAGACAAACGGCCAAGATACGCACTTAATTTTAGGGTTAGTGAAGGATTGACGGCTAAGATTTGAATTCAGTATCTCGTTTGAGGTACATGGACGGCTTAGATCTTAAGTCATTACCACAATCGAGATATGTTTGACGGTCGAGATTCATTTAGTGCCTCGATCGAGATATTTAAACGGCTGGGATCGCATCTTCAAATGTGTGTGAATGGATGGGTCGGATTTTGTAGATAAACCTCGTTCGAGGTTTTTAAACGGTCTTGATTTCATCTCTATACCTCGAACAAGATATGTGGACGGATGAGATTGCATCTCTATACCTCGAACGAGGTATTTCAATGGTCAAGATTTTATTTCAATATCTCGTTCGAGATATGTGGGCGGTGGAGACTGGTCAAATATGCTGAATGTACATTTGAGCGGTGTGTCTAGGGGGATACACCGTGGCATTGATGTGGATCCGAGTGGCATGAATGATCGAGATAGTGTGGTGGCAGTGACCTGTATTGGTGACATGGATGATGACTAGAAACCCGGACCTGCTAGCCTGGCATTAGTTGGTATCTCGTTCAAGATATGTCGCTTTAGGCTTGGGAGGCACGTGTCGTGTTTTAATTGATGGCGATATCACGATCGAGGTACTCCGTCGCCCGAGATGCGTGGATGTCCCAATTTTAGAGAGAGTGTACGAAAGTGAGTACCCAAGCTAATCGCGAGGGGTGGCATCCAAACTTTCATTGATGGTGGATTCTCCACCCTTGCCTATTGAGTGCGTGCATGTAAGCCTTAAACCCTAAGCCCATGTGTGCATATTTAACGTAAACTCCTAGCTTAGGTGTATAGTCACTACCTTCATCGAGAGTGATAAAAAAAATGTGAAACGTCAAATAACAACTAAAAACATGCACATTTGCACCACATGCACGCACATTTGCACACACATTCACACATTAACACATGTACGTGCACACACTCTTACACTTAACCACACATACGTGCACCCCACATGCTCATTTGCTAATGCATGTATACCTGCATTTTCATCGACACATGCACCCCACTCATCGAGTTAATGAGTACACATGCACCTATTTACACATTTGCATATGCACATGTACCACACTTCCATTGCTCACACGTGCACACACGCATGCATGCACGATTGCATTCATGCACTTATAGTCATGCATGCGTACATAGTGCATGCACACATGTCACATACGCATATATAGCCAATGCATGCACATGTGTGCATGCGTACATAGTGCATGCACACATGTCACATACACATATATAGCCAATGCATGCACATTTGCACCATGTTCATGCACATTCACTCCCACATGCACACACCCCGCCTATGTACACCCATTTATACCATCATGCACACACTTGTGTGTGCACATTCACACGCACACGTGCACATGCATACTTGCATACACGTGCATGCCCCTACACACATTCATGAGCATTCACACACTCTTTCACATTTGCACACCTTGCTCTCAGCATACGCACCTCACACATGTATGCACAAATGCACCTCATGCACCCAACATTCTTGCGGCACAATTACATTGCACCGCCTCTACACATTCACATGCATGTGCACTCACTTTTGCACATGCACACACTCTTACCCATTTACACCACACATGCATGCACCTTTGCACATGCATGCGCACACACTTACACATTTGCACACCTTGCTTATTGCACCCATTTTCACATCCACTTACACACGCACCTCACACATGTTTGCACAAATGTACCTCGTGCACACGTATTCATGCATACATGCTCGTACTTTTTACCTGCACATGCACCATACATTTTACCTGCATTTTCATCTGCACGTGCAGACCACACACTCATTTTCTCTCACACGTGCACCTACATTTCCATCTGTGCATGCACCCCACCCATTTACTCATGTACACGTGCGCCTATTTACACATTTGCACCTGCACCATATCCCCATTGCTCACCCATGCACCCACACTATTATATTCACGCACTTATAGCCTTGCACATGCACACACGTTGCACACCTTCCCACACCTCACACGTGTACTTGCATTTGTATTCATACATACATTGCTTGTGTACTTTTACTTGTATACACACACACACACACACACACACACACACACACACACACATCGTCCACATCCCGCACATGTACCATACACTCACATGCACACGCATGTGCACTTGCAGATGTGTATGTGCACCCCACACTCATTTGCACACATGCACTCACATTTACAACCACTCCCCCATAGGCACCATGCACATGCACATGCACACACCTTTGCACAATTGTACATGCATACCCATTTACACACACGTGCACACTCTCTCTCCTTTTTTGCTTAATATGTTTATATACAGATATATATACATATTCATACACACACATATATAAACATGTACATACATACATATATATGTAAAAAAAACCCTACTTTTTCCTTTTCCAACTAAAAAACACGAACAAACAAACTAAAAAGCTCCTCCCCCCCACATTTCTACTTTTTCAGAAAAAAAAGCCCCCTCTTTTTTGTTTTTCTTTTTTGCTTTTTTTAAAGTTCTTTATTCTCTAAAAAAACAAAAAAGAAAAGAACAGAGGTGAACTAATTATTTAGTTAATTAATAATTTAAAAAAACAACAAAAAATCAAAAAATCCCTTAATTAACTCATTAATTAAATAATTAACTTATTAATTACCAAAAAAAACGCTTTTCCCGCCGGCCTGTGTCTACCTGCAACCATGCCTCGTCGGCTATATGTCCGCCTAAGACCCTACGTCGTCGGCTCTACGTCCACCTTCGACCCCGCAACTCTACGTCCATCTTCGCATCCGCCCCGCCTAACTTGCCAGCCTGTCATACAATAAAAACAAAAAAATTCCCTATTTTTTCATTTTCCAATAAAAAACAAACGTACAAACAAAAAAGCACCTCCCACATTTCTTCTCTTTCACCCCCTCCTTTTCCTTTGCTTTTTTTTTTGCTTTTTTAATTCTTTAATGTCTCGAAAAAAAATAAAAAACAGGAAAGAAAAGAACAAAGAGGTGAATTAAATATTCTCTCAAAAAAATTTTAAAAAAGAAAAAATATAAAAGAAAAGTACAAAGAGGTGAATCAATTATTTAGTTAGATAATAATTTTTAAAAACAAACAAAAAAATTGAAATTCCCTTAATTAAATTATTAATTAACCCTTGCCTTGTTGCCTATGTGATGCATGTGTCCCTTCCTTCCCTAGCACGTTTCTCTAGGTCCTGCACCCCCCCCTTACATCTCGTGGGCTTGCATCCACCTACTACAACCCCACCTTATCGGCTTTGCATCTACCTACAACCTCGCCTCGTTGGCTCTGCCTCCCCCTTTGACTCCGCCTTGCCTCACTCTACATTTGCTTTCGCATCCGCCCCACCTACTGCAACCCATTCCTAGCCTGCACAGCTGCCCCCAACCTGCATCCCTGCCTCCTGCTATCTGGTTGCCATAGCCCTGCCTCTACACCCCATCCTCCTCCCCCTATTCCACAGTCCTGCCCCACCCTCGTCGCCACAACCCCGCCTCCTCCTACCCCTCTAGGGTTACTACATTATTATAGTTTTCTCACCTCTTCTGTTGTTATGGAAATGAGAATTGTGGAATTATTTAATATTTTGGAAATGGGAATTGTGTTGATATTTTGGAAATGGGAATTGTGTTGATATTTATGGTACGCTCATTTGCCACATGGCCGTCGTGACTGGCTACGTGCGAGAGCGTGGAGCAGTGGTCACATCGTGTTGGGCGGATAAGCGAGATTTAATGTGTCTTGTTTTCTTCGTGAGCAGATCAGTGTTGCACGGTGTAGCATGGGTGCGATGGATTTTGGCCGGTGTGCAGCCGCCATATTTTGATGTGCGATGATGGTCGCCCGCCCATAGTTTCATTTAATTAAATTGCAACAATTTTAATGTAAATAGCCAAGCTTGGGAACCAAGTTACTTTTTGATATTAATGGCCCAAAGTGGAATGTATCAAGCTATATTTGTGAGCACTTGCTTTTTGCTAATACATAAATACAAGCATGAGGAAGCGTGCTCACTCATGCATGGGGGGAGATTGAACCCACTCTTTTTGCCGTGCATAGTTGATATATTTATCTCCTTCTTGTTTATTTGAAAAGCTTGAAGCTATCGTTATGGAGGCCTATTAATAGCATTTGGTATCAGAGCAACATATAGACATGGCCCTTTACACCAACAAGAAGTGCAACGCCAAGTAGTAAAATTGTTTGACAAAGGTCTCATTCGCCCTAGTAGTTCCCCGTTTGGTGCGCCTGTCTTGCTTGTGCAAAAAAAGAATAAAACTTTTAGGATGTGCATATATGTTAGCTCATGACCATGCCACTATTTTAGCTGAAGTCACTGAATCTATTAAATGAGCACAATTGAAATACACCGCTCAAGCCAATAAGAAACGACAACCAATGAAACACTCACTAGAAGATACATAAATCATTCCACATTAGTTTATTGAGACCCTTTAAAGGCCCCACTCCTGTTAACCCTGTTATTGATGATCCACCTCTCCTCGAGGATGACTCTGAAGTTCTAGTACGTGAAAGTATTGTAGACCATGACCAAACAACCACCCACACTAGCATTGTGTATCATCGTTACTTGGTGAAGTATAAGAATCATTCTATTCAGGAATCACTGGATTCCTAAAACATTGCTTACCCGCCGGCACTACCAACACTTGATTTTGGCATACCACTCACATTCACATTGATTCTTTTATGGACACCGATTCACCGACTAAGGCAGTGCCATAGTTCCTCCACATGTTTTGGTGCCGATTCGTTGAGACTAAGGCAGCACATTCATTTAGTGCTGATTTGCTAACTAAGGTAGCACATTTATTTAGAGTCGATTTGTCGAGACTGAGGCAGCACATTCATTTAGTGCCGATTCGTTGACTAAGGCAGCACGTTGATTTAGTGCCGATTCGCCAACTGAGGCAACACATTGATTTAGTGTCGATTCGCCGACTAAGGCAGCACGTTAGCATGAGGTTGGCCACCCTTGTTGAGAGATGTAATCGCGGTGTTGTGTGTATGTGGGAAAGCACCCTAAAGGTGCAAGATATTGTGGTAAGATCGGTGCCACATGTAATATTGAATGGTGTGTGAGTGTTGACCAAAAAGAGTGGAAAAGGGAGTGCCACATGGATGATGATGTGTAAAGTGGGATAAGGCTAGAGGGCCTATATCATTGTATGGTTCATTGTGATATGCAATATAAGAGATCTTGTGTTGATTGTACAATCTCCCTCTCTCTCTCATGGAGTTTTTAGTGTGGTTTAATCCACCTTAAATATGTTGCTTAATCATTGTCTATCGCCATGATCAATCCCATTTTAGGAATCTTAACATGGTATCAGAGCTTGGGTGGGCTCTTGGTCATGGTGAATATTTATGTATAGTTTTTCTTGGTTATGAGTTCTTTGATTAAGCATTATTTTCAGTTATTATGAAAAAAAAATTATGCACACTCATATTATCATTTGGATTTGCATTTGTGAGGATTTGAGAGGAGATTTGCAACAAGGAGGTTGCATAGAAGCTGCCCAAGAGAGTTGCAAATGGGATTTTTGCAACATGGAAAGCCTGCTCATCATCATGGAAGCTGAAAATGGAGATTTCAGCATTATGAAGGCTATGGAGTCTTCATCATCGTCAAGGAGAAGTTGCCAAGAAGAGATTTGTGAAGGTATTTTGGATTTTGCCTCATTAATTTTTTGGTTTGAGCATGGAAGAATGCTCAATGTAAAGAAGGGGTGCTGATTTATGGGATGAGTGAATCCCATGGCTCTTGCAAGTTGGCACAAAGAGCATGTGAAGAGGTGAAAGGCTTGTCCAAGCAAGGGACAAGCATTGTGGGTAAGAAAAGGAGCCTATGAATGTGCACATCAAATGGAGGGATGTGCTGATTTGCTCATGAAAGATGAGCAATGTTTGGTGGAAGCAAGAGGAAGCTTTCACAAGGTATATCACCTTAGTTTCTTTGCGAGAAACAGCTTGTGAAGAGCACCCTAAAATCAATGCATGCACAAGACGAGCATGCATAAGAAAGCTTATTTGGGAGCTTATGAGCCACAATGGTGGTTATTGGAGCCTCAATATGGAGGACTATCGAGGAAAAAGTTCAACAGTTAATTAGAAGCAGGTTTCGAAGCTCATGAAGAGCTCAACACACAAGCTTGTGTAAGAGATTTTGCAGCACAAGGAGGCTGCAAGCTTGGCATACTGAAATGCCAATAGAAAGTCTTGAAAGCAAGAGAGCAATGAGCTTGCAGAGAAGAAGACCTCAGAGAGACTGCCCTCGAGTGAGCGCTACAAGAGAACTGCATAGAAAGAGAAGCAACCAGGGGTTTCAAGCTTGCAAAGGAATTCACACAATTGAGGACAGTTGCTTTTTAACCCCCTGGTATGTTATGGAAAAGAGAATTGTGGAATTATTTAATATTTTATGTGATATTTATGGTACGCTCATTTGCCACATGGTCGTGACTGGCTACGCATGAGTGTGGAGCAGTGGTCGCATCGTGTTGGGCGGATAAGCAAGATTTTATGTGTCTTGTGTTTTTGGTGAGCAGATCAGTGCATGGAGTAGCGTGGGTGCGATGGATTTTGGCCGGTGTGCATGGCCGTCGTATTTTGATGTACGATGATGGTCACCTGCCCATAGTTTCATTTAATAACAATTTTAATGTAAATAGCCAAGCTTGGGGACCAAGTTACTTTTTGATATTAATGGCCCAAAGTGGAATGTATCAAGCTATATTTGTGAGCACTTGCTTTTTGCTAATACATAAATACATGCATGAGGAAGCGTGCTCACTCATGCATGGGGGGAGATTGAACCCACTCTTTGTCGTGCATAGTTGCTATATTTATCTCCTTCTTGTTTATTTGAAAAGCTTGAAGCTATGGTTATGGAGGTCTATTAACAGCATTTGCTACATCCTAGAAACGTATCAAGCTCCATCTTTTTGAGAAAGCCAAGCTCCTCGAATGCAATCTGCATGGTTTCTACAACATTTCAAGTTTTGATGAAAAACATGTTTTCGTACTAGAGTTTTGGTGATGGTAGAGAGGCCATATTTAGATGCAAGAGGACACAACTCGAAGCTTCCTACCACAAAGCTTGCCTAGGCTTTGATAGGAAACAACTTGAAGCTTACCCCGCAAGGGCACATAACTCGACGCTTGCTACCACAAAGCTTGCCTATGCTTTGATAGGACTCGATCTATTATCAAGGTAGTAGCCCCTCTCATGACAAGAACATCAAGCCAGTGAAAAGGGCGGACAAAGCTGAGGTCAAATAAAGTGTTCACAGGGGAAGGGCTGAACCGAAAGCTCTCTAATATAGACCTAAAACTT
Source organism: Cibotium barometz (assembly GCF_041138505.1). Taxonomy (NCBI): domain Eukaryota; kingdom Viridiplantae; phylum Streptophyta; class Polypodiopsida; order Cyatheales; family Cibotiaceae; genus Cibotium; species Cibotium barometz. The sequence continues at coordinate 29,279,489 of NC_141099.1, read as the reverse complement.
GGGAATTTGGGGTAAAAGTTTCGAGGAGGCTTGAATTTGCACTCATCAGCCCTGTTTGCAGCTTGTGAACTGTGTAGACAAGTGATTTAAGTCACTACACCCTTTGTAAAGTCACTATCTCCTTTGCAGCAACCCATCCCATAAGCGAAACTTTGAAAGGCTACATCCTTATGTGCAAAAATGATACAATGGCTAAAGATCTCCAACGGTGGCTATTCAAATTACCTTTTGGAGGTTCCAATATTTATCTGACTACATATGTAAGGACCCTAAGACACTTGGAGAAGGAAACTCTAATTTCTCAACACAAAAATTAGAGCATAACATATACTTGCACAAATTAAAAGCATAAACTTTAAATAAGCTAAATTAATAAACAAAAGACAGATAGAAAATAGAGTAGAAGTACCATCGACACAAGATTGGGTTGAATCTCCCCTAAGTAGAGTGTGGTCCTTATACCACTCTCTTATATTTATATGTCTTTCCAAAAAGATAATTTCAAAAATAAGGCATAAACACGTGCTTTTGAGTTTGAGTGTGCAAGCTCTACAAAATTATAGCAAGCTTTAATATAAAGTCTTAGGCCTACCAAAAGTATAAAATACTATTTGGTATGTACAATGGTATGAGGCCTTAGCCTTACAAAAATATAAATGCCTAAATATTAAACCATAAAAGGTGCTCACATGTCTTCTAAAATATCTCATAGTGATCCAACACATGTTCCACCCGGGATTAATACATAATCTGCCAAACCATAAAAGGTATTCACATGTCTTCTAAAATATCTCATAGTGGTCCAACACATGTTCCACCCGGGATTAATACATAATCTGCCATTTATTCTTTGCCAACATCCAAAATAATAATAGTCAGTGCACACAGTTGATTAAACACATCAATCTTGACCATATTATACCAGCACACACAGCTAATTAACATATCATACTAGTGCACTCACCTAGTTAAACACATTAATCCTAGTAGACATCATACCAATGCACAGAGCTTGATCAAACACATTAATCTTGGTAGATGAAATAAAAAGGCGTATCCAAAATAAATTATCCTAAAATAAAATAATGGGCATCCCCAAAGAGGTTACAACATAGGAGGACAAGAAACGCAAAAAGGAATTGAAATTCCTAACATCAGTCTGTATAAGAGCGCAAAGACTCTCCATGCCTTTGGAAGAAGAATCTTTTCAGCCAGTTCTTCATGTCTTTATTTGAAGAGGACTCTTTTTGACTAGTTCTTCACCACTATGATGGACCCAAATTCCGGTTGCAACTTTCCATCCTTGAGACCTTGGTATATTTTTTCTCTAAGGCCAATTGGGTGTGAACTTGTCAGTAGTAGTAGGGATTTGTTCATGGAGTTAAAGCCTTTTTATATTTGAAATATAGAAAGTCCGTCATGGTGTGATAAATCTCCAAGCTCATATATGAGAAAAGAAGTAGAGGCAGCATATTCAGGATAGCATAATTGGAGTGCTAATCAAAGCATGTTGTTCAAGGGCTACACCAATGGAGCAATCACGGTTTGGATTATAGGCCGATAGAAAGAGGTGCTTTTTACTTGCCAAAAAGGGGGTGTTGTAGAGCTTGGTAAACTTGGATGATGTTCTCCTTGTGGTTGCTAGCAAGCAAGATCTCCTAAATGCCATAAATGTGGTTGTATGCAAGAGCCTTGACAGAGGTAGTTAGAGAGAAGAAGTTGTGAAAATAAAAAGAGAAGAAAGGATGAGAGAGAGCTTGACTGAGTGAAGGTGAGAAAGGTTGATTAGAGCCTTGCATAACTTTAGAGAAAGACAGATTGATTCTTAGCCCCGAGAGAGCAAGAGAAGAGAGACTTGCCTTTCCAACTTCATCATCAACCACACCGCTACACTAACAAGAACTTGACCTCCTCACCAACAACAAAAACCTCTTTTAGCATATCAACGCAAATGCCTCCGTGGTATCCCAACACAAGCCACAACCAGGCCCCATCACTAGCCCCATCTTGATGCTCTGGCAAGCTATAGCCACACATCGCTACTAGAAACACCACCGATAACACCAATGTCATACCAACTTAAGCCACCAACCTTGGCTTCCCTAGAAATAACCTGGGATATCAAGCTAAGTAAAGTAACTGACATCCAAATCAAAGCCACCAACTACCCCATAACTACAACACTACCGACACCCCCATGACAAATCTTTGGAGGAGCAAGCCATCGGCAAAGCCACAAACCCCCTTGCCAATAAGAAGACCGTGGCATCAGCACACCAACCCTGAAGCCGGCACTACTGCAAGCAACCACCAGGTACATCAACATGGGTAAGAACACCGCCAACGACAAGAAGTCGCCAATAAGAACACTACCATCGGTAAGAAGCCGTCGGCAAGAAAAAGACTCCATCTAGCCACACTACTTGCATTCTGGCAAGCCACAATCAATGCCACACCGATGTCCATGTTCTTCCCGGTAAGTGAGGGTAGAGCCAATACACTTGGGTCTGCTTGTAGGCATATCACTCAGATAATCCAATTGCTAAGACTATGTCTTGTCCAATCACTTAGACTGTCTCTAAGTTAATGACGATGACATGCAACATGTTTTTCTTCAAGCGCCTTGATGAGCTAAAGAAGTATCACTTGGAACCATTAATTGGTATCAGAGCCTCATGCTTATTGCTATGCTTGAATCATCATCATTAAAACTTTATTATCACTAAGTACACTATTTCTATTAAGTGAAACCCACCAACATTGGAGTGAGGATTTCTCCCTTCACACTCCATCTCTTGGAGCACTTTCAAGTGCTACTTCTTCAGCTCATCAAGGCATGGAGGTGGAGCTACTCAATCATCGAAGAACAACGTGCTGCGTGCCACTGTCATTGACCTAGAGACAATCATCTATAGATTCTGATAAAATCAAAATTTGGCATTGCCTCTTTATTGGAATTAGGGTTGCAGGAAAGCACACAAAGCTTGGAGAAGAAGAAGCAAGAATGCACACAACACACAGTGTATTAGATTGTTTCAATGTACAAAAGATAAGTTAGCCCTAGAATAATAGGCGTATATACAAGCCGGGGAAAAAAACCTCCTAAAGAGGGAAAAAGTGCCCCGGCGGTCCTAAGTGTGTTCACACACATCACTGCCTATATATATGGCAACAAATCCCCCCTGGGAGTGATGGTGTAAACGAGAGCTGGCACTCATGTATAGGGAAGTGCCATGCTGAAGTAGATCAGTCCACAAAGGGGAGCAAGCCCAAAGCTTTGCGGAAAGCTTCAAACTTCTCATGACGAGGAAGTGCCTTTGTGAAAAGATCGACGAGGTTGTCCTGTGTTGGCACATATGCCAAGCTGATCTCTCCTGTTGAGAGTCTCTCCCTGACATAGTGATAACGCATCTTCAATGTGCTTTGTGTGAGCATGAAAAACTGGGTTTCTCGCAACTGCCAATGCACTCTGACTATTAGTGTAGATAGAGGTGGTAGACTCATGTCCAACACCAAAGTCAGCCCCATAAGCCGTCTGAGCCACATACACTCAACCGTAGCTGTGAAAGCTGCCCTGTACTCAGCTTCACAACTAGAAGTGGCCACAGTAGGTTGCTTCTTGCTCAACCAAGATATGCATGAGCTACCGAAAATAAAAACCACTTGTGGACACTCTTGTTGTTGGAGAAGAATGACTCAAACACAAGAGCCTTAGCCAAGGAAGTGCAGAGGAGATAGAGAAGAGTGAGAGTGTGAGAGAGAGAGAACTCACACAATGCTCAAGAATATCTTGAATGTCTTATTGAGGCTCAAGGGAGACCTCGTATTTATAGTAATACAAGGGTATGGGCGGGCGCCCAACTTATGGGGCGCCCGGCGGACCAAATACAAAGAATGCCGTTACAAGGCCCAAATGGGGGCCAAATGTACAAGTAAATATATGGCCGCGAAGCTCTCGAAAAGAGCTACGCGATGATCAAGGTCCGGAGGCGAAACTGGGACTTTATTCCCAACAACCTCCCACTTAAAGGGCCAGTGAAGCTCCTCTAAGCTATGTAACTCCCACCCGCTGTAGACACATATCAAGCTGTGCTTTTGGCAAACTTTTGGTGAGAGCATCTGCAGGGTTCTCATGAGTGCCAATCTTGACCAAACTGACCAAACCATCATCTAGCACCTGTCTGATGAAGTGGTACCGTACATCAATGTGTTTGGTACGAGCATGAAACATGGCATTCTTAGCCAGGTATATGGCACTCTGGCTATCACAACCAAGGACCGGAGCCCTCTCTGGCAATCCAAACTCCGTGACAAGGCGTGCTAACCAAATGGCCTCCTTAGAAGCCTCTGTGACGGAGATGTACTCGGCCTCAGTAGTAGAAAGTGCTACTATCCTCTGGAGTCTAGAGCACCAAGAAACAGCACCACCTGCAAGAGTATAGATGTACCCACTAGTAGACTTGCGGGTATCAGAATCACCTGCCATGTCTGAATCACAATAACCCTGCACCTCAAGTGGACCTGTACCATACATAAGGCATTTCTTCTGTGTCCCCTTCAAGTACCTCAAAATAGACTTTATAGCATCCCAATGTGCTTTGCCAGGGTTGGACATAAAACGACTGACTACTCCCACTGAATGAGCAATGTCTGGCCGTGTAGCAACCATAGCATACATAAGAGATCCACAAGCAGAAGCATAAGGGATCCCGCGCATAGTACTGGCTGCATCATCATCTTTTGGGCAATCATCCTTGGATAGTTTAACAGAGGGCTGCAATGGAGCACCCAAAGGCTTAGAATCAGCCATGTTAAATCTATCAAGGACTTTCTGGATATACTTCTCCTGTGAGAGGAAAAGCAACTTCTGTGCTCTGTCCCGTCTAATCCGAAGACCCAAAATATGTTCAGCTGAACCCAAGTCCTTCATAGCAAAAGCTGACTTCAGCTGGTCCTTAAGAGCTTCCAAAATGCTCTTATTCTTCCCTGCAAGAAGCATGTCATCAACATACAGCACAAGTATCACTGGGCTGCCATCTGCATCAGTTTTAGTATACAAGCAATGATCTGCATGGCTACGATTAAACTTTTGGTTAAGCATGAAAGCATCAAACTTTTTGTACCACTGCCTCGGGGCTTGTTTCAGCCCATAGAGACTACGCTTCAGCTTACAAACCAGATGTTCTTTGCCAGGAATGACAAAGCCTTCAGGCTGCTTCATATACAGCTCTTCATCTAAATCACCATGTAAGAAAGCTGTCTTTACATCCATCTGATACAGTTCTAAATCCAAAACAGCAGTGAGAGCAAACAAAACACGAAGGGTGGTCATTTTGACCACAGGAGAGAAGACCTCCTGAAAATCAATCCCTTCCTTCTGAGCATAGCCCTTAGCAACAAGGCGGGCTTTATACTTAGGCTGGCCGTCAACTGTCTTGACTTTGTACACCCACTTGTTAGGAATAGCCTTCCTTCCTTTGGGCAACTCAACCAAGTCCCAAGTGTCATTTGCATGTAGAGACTTAATCTCCTCCTGCATAGCATGCTCCCACTTGTTTCGGAGTTCACAAGACTTAGCCTCTTTGAAAGTAAGAGGCTCACCCTCATCTGTAAGCAAAACATGTTGCAAAGAGGGATCAAAACGCTGAGGTTCCCTCCGAAAGCGAGTAGACCTCCGTACCCAATGATCATTGGCTGGTTGGGGGTCAATATCGGGAGGAATCATAATTTCAGCATCAAAAGGCTGCGGGTTTTCACGAACAGCCTGATTTTCAGCATATAGGGGTTGCTGCCCTACACCTCCAGGAGCATGAAGCGGCTGTCCAACCTCTTCTGGCTCAAATATCACGGACTCATTATCTTCAGCCCTTTGTGAAGCATCCTGGGGCTCATTTTCAGCATCAATGGGTGGCTGCCCTTGCTGAAATTTGACCTTTTTCTGATCACCATGAGAGGCACAAACATTACGGAGCAGCTTTGCCTCATAAAATACAACATCCCGGCTGCGAACCACTTTGTTGGTTGATGGCAACCACACACGGTAGCCCATCTCACCTTCATCACCGTAGCCAACGAAGGTGCCCTTCTCGGACTTAGCATCAAGCTTGTTCCGGTCTTCCTTGCGGATATGCACATATGCATCACAACCAAAGATGCGTAAGTGGGCATATGAGGACGGTTTGCCAGACCAAACCTCCTCAGGGATTCCACCTTTCAAAGCTGTGTGTGGAGATCGATTGCAAACATGAACTGCAGTTTTCAAGGCTTCTCCCCAAAAATCCTGAGAGAGATTAGCTGTGGACAGCATGCATCGAATTCTTTCACACAGTGTACGATTATACCTTTCAGCCACACCATTTGAAGAGGGACTATAGGGGGGTGTAAGTTCCCTCTTAATGCCATTATCATCACAAAATTTCTAAAATTTAGTACTAACAAACTCACCCCCATTGTCAGTGCGTAAGCATTTAATCTTCACTCCTGTTTGAGTATGAACAAATGCATAAAACTTTTGAAATGCAGCAAAAGCATCATCCTTAGATTTCAACAAAGTGATCCATACTTTTCGTGAGTGATCATCCACAAAAGACACAAAGTACTTTGAACCACCTTTAGATTTAATGGGCATGCTGCATATGTCAGAGTGGACCAAGTCCAACTTTTCAGCCTTGCGAGAGGCACGAGAGGAGTAAGAACTCCTATTCTGTTTCCCATACAAGCAATCATTACAAAAATCAAGCTTGCTTCCTTTTGCATCAAACTTGTTCAAGGAGGACAAAATGGAGAGACCCTTATGGCTCATGTGGCCAAGTCTCTTATGCCAAAGCTCCATGTGGGAGCGTACCTCTGCAAAAGCAATAAACTTACCAGACAAAGCCTGACCATGAAGGCTATATAATGTGCCTTTCTTGCATCCTTTTGTAATCAGCCTTGTGCCTTTGGTCAATTTCCATGTGCCATTTCCAAATATGGCCGTGTATCCCAAGGCATCAAGCTGGCCCACAGACAGGAGACTGGTTTTCAAACCAGGCACATACCTCACATTTGGCAGCACAAACTCACTACCATCCTGCAAAGTCAAATTCACGGTGCCCATACCTTCAATATTGCAAGCATGATCATTCCCCAAGAACACCTTTCCTCGGGAGCCTGCAGTGAAAGTTGCAAAACACTCCTTGATAGGAGTTACATGAAAAGAGGCACCCGTGTCAATAATCCAAGTCTGTGAAAGCACATCAGATTCATACATCAAGGCATGAATAACATCTGGTTCTGTGACATGCAAGTTATGAACATCAAGAGCATTAGCAGAAAAAACACATAGCACATCATCTGAGTCAGACAGTTCCTCTATGACAACACCAGAGGCCACATTGGCCTTGCTCTTGTCCTTTTCGAACTCTTCTGCTTTGCTGGAATTACTCTCTTTTTCCTTCTTTTTGTCATTTGAATGACTGGATTTCTTCTTCCGGTCTTGCTCCATCTTGTAAAACTTGCAATCTGGCTTCTTGTGGCCTTTACGACCACACTGGTAGCATGTAACATCAGATTGCTGGCCCTTGCTCTTGCTTCTACCCTTTGAATTGGTAGTAGTATTTCCCCGCTTGGTCGTCCTCCCTCGTGAGACATTTGCAGAACCGCTAGTCTCTGAGGTCTTCCTCCGGATATCTTCATTGAGAATAGCACCCCTGACTCCATCAAAAGTTAGGTTGGGATTTGTCCCAAGTGACACCACAAGTGTTTCCCAAGAGTCAGGCAAAGTAGTGAGCAAAAAGATAGCTTTCAACTTATCATCAAAAGCAGGCAATCCAGAATCCTGCATCTGATTAAGCACCCCTGTGAAAGTAGTAATATGCTCTACTGCATTCTTAGAATCATCAAGTTGCATATTCATGAGTTTCCTGATGAGATGTACCTGGTTCACTGGCGTGGTGATCTCATAGGTGCTTCTCAGCTTCTCCCAGACGGCATAGGCTGTTGTCAGCCCTTTGAGGTCTACAAGAACCTCATCAGCAACAGCCATCTGGAGATAGGCAACGGCCTTTCTGTTCAGGATTCCCCATTCATCATCTGTCATAGCAGCGGGTTTGAACTGCTCAAGTGCAGTATCACATTCCCGCAGATAGAGGATATTCTGAATCCTCACCTTCCAAAGATCAAACCCAGTGCCTGCAAACTTCTTAATCTCTAGTAGACCCTTAAGATCACTTGTAGACGCCATGACTTATCAAACTGACACTTCAGAAAGTAAGTAATAGCAAGATGTTATGTACCAGATATGGGTTGACTGTAGGATGCTCGTAGATTGATGAAACAACTTCAAGTGAAGGTGACGGCGGAAGAGAATCACCGGATGTCGATGTAAACTCGCCGAGGGGCAGAAAGTTGCTGTCTTTGGTGTTGCTCGAAGATCCTGTCTGCTGGAGGCAGAGACGGCTGCTGCTAGTGGCCGTGGGACTGCTGGCTGCAGCCCGGACTGTTTGCTGGTGGCCTTGGGGCTGCTGGCTGCAGCGTTGGCTGCTGCTGGTGGTCGTGGGGCTGCTGGCTGCAGCCCTAGCTGCTGCTGATGGCAGCCGTACAGCAGGCAGAGAACAAGACCACAGAAACGCTGCAGCAGCGCAGCACCAAAAACGCAGCACAGAAACGCAGCAATGGAGAGCAAAAAAAACGCAGCACAAGGGGCAGCAAGGGATAGAAGAAACGCAGCACAAGGGGGCAGCAGAGGGAGAGAAAAAAAAAACGCAGCACTCTAGAAAGAAAAACACACCATCTTGATGATAAAAAGGGAGGTGTTTGACGCGAAAAACGCAGACGATCCCGTAGTCAAGTGGTGGAAGACACCTCTAACTCCATAGCTTCTGCATACAGCTTCCCTCCATGGCTCTGATACCAGTTGTTGGAGGAGAATGACTCAAACACAAGAGCCTTAGCCAAGGAAGTGCAGAGGAGATAGAGAAGAGTGAGAGTGTGAGAGAGAGAGAACTCACACAATGCTCAAGAATATCTTGAATGTCTTATTGAGGCTCAAGGGAGACCTCGTATTTATAGTAATACAAGGGTATGGGCGGGCGCCCAACTTATGGGGCGCCCGGCGGACCAAATACAAAGAATGCCGTTACAAGGCCCAAATGGGGGCCAAATGTACAAGTAAATATATGGCCGCGAAGCTCTCGAAAAGAGCTACGCGATGATCAAGGTCCGGAGGCGAAACTGGGACTTTATTCCCAACACTTGTGTCATAGCAACCAGCACAATCTGAGTCCGAAAAAGTATGTAAATCTGGCGGCAACGATCCCCCCTTGGGATAAAACAACCCAAGATGTATGGTGCCACACTCAAGTAGAGAAAGATGCGTTTAACTGCCTTCCAATGCTGAGACCCTGGGCTATGCATAAACCTGCTCACCTGTGAGACTGCAAACTGAATGTCCGGCCTTGTAATGCATACATAAATGAGGCAACCAACAGCTGTCTGATAGAGTGTGCCATCAAAGTAATCTCCAGCATCATGAAGACTCAACTTCAAACCTGTCTCCATTGGAGTAGAAATAGGCTTGCAGTCTTCAAGGCCAAATCTCCGCAACAATGTCTCAATATACTTTGTCTGACACAAAGCAATACCTCCATCACACTGTTTAAATTGTATCCCCAAATAATGATGCAAATGCCCCAAATCTGACATCTCAAAAGAGGCATCCAAATCAGCCTTAAAATCAGCAATATGACTCTCATTTGGTCCTGTGAGCAGCATGTCATCGACATAGAGAGCAATGATTAGATGTACATCATCCACACGTTTAACATACAAAGTGCTTTCTGTTGGACTATTCTGAAAACCATGTGCAGTCAAATATGCATGTATCTTTTCATACCAAGCTCGTGGAGCTTGCTTTAAACCATATAAAGCCTTTTTCAACCTGCACACTTTGTTTTCCTGCCCTCTTTGAACAAAACCACGAGGCTGCGATACATACACCTCCTCATGTAAATCTCCATTCAAGAACGTAGTCTTTATGTCCAACTGATGTACATTCCAACCATATGAGGTGCCAATGCACAAATGCTACAAATGGTAGTCATACGACAAGTGGGAGCAAAGGTCTCATCAAAATCAATGCCCTTTTCTTGAGCATAACCCTTTGCAACAAGTCTAGCCTTATAGCGATCAACACTGCCACATTTGGCTTTCGTTTCACTTGGGTACCCACTTACATCCAATGATCTTTTTACCAATAGGCAAATCATATAAAGACCATGTACCATTCTTCATTATAGCATCATATTCACTTTGCAGTGCAGCCAACCAATTTTCTGATTTTTGTGCCTCATCAAATGAAAGAGGTTCTTCCTCTTCACACATACTAGACACAGCCAAAGCATAACAATCTGATGCATAAGAGGCATGCTGAAAACCTGAACGAGTACGACTAGAAATAGGTGCATCAATTTTACTATCACGCAAGGTTTGCACCAGCCATTTAGGCATACCTCTAGCCTGCTCATTTTCAGCCCTATCCTCATAAATTACATCCTGTAAATCTGCATCAGAAATAGGCTGATCTATGATGTCGTTTGAAATCTGCATAGGCTGAATATTTGCTTCATTAGGACTTACATTTGAATTCCCACCTGTAAACAGAGGCAACAACGTATCAAATACATCCCGTGAGCTCACACCTGTCTCTTTGGTACATGATAACAAAGGCTGCATAGCATCTTCCACAAAAACAACATCTCGACTAATCAAGATACGCTTTGACTGCGGATGATACAATCTGTAACCCTCTCAGCACTGTAACCAACAAAAATGCATTTGACAGCCTTATCATCCAATTTTCTACAGGCACTAAAGCATAGGCCAAGCAACCAAAGACACGCAAGTGACCAATAGAAGGCTTCCTGCCATGCCAAGCTTCGTATGGAGTAACAGACTGCAAGGCCTTAGTGGGACACCTGTTGAGTACATATGCAGCACACATGACAGCCTCAAGCCAAAACGCATGTGGCAAAGCTTGGCTCTTGACCATACATTGTGCCATCTCCATAAGTGACCTGTTTTTCCTCTCAGCAACACCATTTTGCTGAGGGGTATACGGCACTGTACATTGGTGTTTTATCCCACGACTAGCCAGAAATGCATCAAACTCTTTAGACATGTACTCCCCCCCTCGATCAGAACGGAGGGTGCCCACAGTACAATTGGATACATTTTCAACCATAAGCAAAAACTGTTTGAAGCATAAAAACATGTTGGACTTTGCCTTCAGTGGATATACCCATGCATGCCTTGAGTAATCATCAATGAAAGTCACGAAGTACAAGTGTTTACCAAATGACGGAGTTTGCATAGGCCCACATACATCACTATGTACAAGTTGCAATTTGCGAGTGGTCCGCACAGAACCATCCTTTGGAAACGCAGAACGCTGCATTTTGCCCAAAATACAGCCTTCACAAACATGTATGGTGCCTCAAGAGGGGGCAATGAAGCAACCATATCAAATTTCTGCAAACGTAGCAAACTAGCAAAGTTCAGATGACCGAAACGAGCATGCCATAGTTTTGCATCTGAAACTGCCTTTTCATGAGAAACTGCATTTGCTGAATCTTCCACACACTTGTCATAAGAATTGAGCCTATACAGCCCACGAAACAAGGTGCCAGATGCAATAATCGTATCACCCGAAGTCAAATCATGAACAGTACATCTGTCATCCACAAATTTGACTACAAGTCCAAGTCTAGCAAGCGGCGCAGAGACAGACAATAGATTCTTCTTTATCCCTAGCACATACAAAGCATCTGAAAGTGTGAAAGCGCTGCCATTTGCAGCAGTAAGCATAATTTTACCAACGCTCTTCACTGGGTAAGAAGCATTATTGGCACATGTGACAGTATTCCCATTAGAGACAGCCTCAAGACAAGTGAACATATCACGATGCGAGGTAATGTGCTTTGTAACAGCACCACTGTCAAAATACCATACATCAGAGTCAACAGAAACTGCCAAACATGCATCATGTACAGATGGGTCATACTGGCAATACATGCTAAACGCCCATTCTGTATCCTGTACAATATTTACAGAATCTGCATTTGTAGAAGCATCCGCTATTGTGGCTGCATTTGACTCTTTCTTCTTTGCCTCTTTAGCCTTTAGCTTAGGGCAATTCTTAATGACATGATCAGTTGCCTTACAATAGTTGCACCTGATCTTTTTCTTGCCTTTATCAAGAGCCTCCTCAGACCTATTGTTGCTACCTGTGGAAGGAGAAGAAGTTGCAGACCTACTAATAGGAGAAGAAATAGTGGAAGGGGCTGCCTTACCACTTCTTCTCTGCTGGGCAGCAACAAATGCCTGATCAACTACACGCTGCCTAGCCCTGTTTTGCCTGGACTGCGCTTCTTGCAAGAGCTTGTTGACTAAAGTATCATACTTGACAACATCAGGTCTGTCCTCAGTAACAAGCCTCCACGTGGAAGCAAAAGTCTGATATGACTCAGGTAAAGCATCAAGAATAGTCTGCACAAGAGAATGATCAGGAATAATCTCACCTGCAGAAATCAACTGTTCCTTGAGATCTTTAATCTCAGCAAGAAAAACATTAATGTCATCATCTTTTTGCATAATCTTCGATTCTAGCTCTTTATGCAGGTAAGAGATTTTTGCCTCGTTATGACCTGCATACAAACCAGCTAGAATATCCCAAGCCTGTTTTGCTGTTTTAGTTAAACGAATATGTGGAGTGATGTTACGTTTGACAGAAAGTGCAATCAAGGCATGAGCCTATGCATCTTTATCCCAACGAGCTTGTTCAGCAGTGGGTAAAATAGCAGCAACAGTAGAGCTGCTAGAACCTGCAACATCCTCAACAGATCCTACATCCACAGAACCTGGACGTACATCCATACCCTGCATAATGTTCCACACTCCTTTTGCAACCAACATGCTGCATAATGTATGCCCAAAGTGGGTAGTTACTGTCTTCATCCAGTTTGTCGTCATCAGTAGACAACATGCGAAATACATCATTGCTGTTATCAGCCATGGCCACTAACTGAAACTGATGCAACAGCTACATGTATAATGAAGCAAAGACTGAACAGAAAACAACTCGTGCTATGTCAAAATTTCTGCACAAAATGACGAAAACACATATACAGAACTTGTAATGCAAAAACGGAGCCCGAAACGACCTCAGATGCAATTTCTGAGAATGTAGAGCCGTACGGGTATATTCACAGAGTATAGGGACCTGCAAGCGCTCGTGAAAGCTCACCTCAATCGGAGAACGTGAGTCGAAGGGTGCTAGCGGCGTAGCCCTGGGAGCCGATGCCTACTCTGATACCAATTGTTGGAATTAGGGTTGCAGGAAAGCACACAAAGCTTGGAGAAGAAGAAGCAAGAATGCACACAACACACAGTGTATTAGATTGTGTCAATGTACAAAAGATAAGTTAGCCCTAGAATATTAGGCGTATATACAAGCCGGGGAAAAAAACCTCCTAAAGAGGGAAAAAGTGCCCCGACGGTCCTAAGTGTGTTCACACACATCACTGCCTATATATATGGCAACACTCTTTTATCTACTGTAGATTTCTCTAGGCATATTCTAATGGAGCACAAGGGCAAGCCTCTCACCAAATCTGATGGTAAATGGTCCACTGGTTCAACTACATTCATCGTTTTATCAATTTTGAGTTGAGTGTCATTAATAATGGGTTAGTGTACTAAATTTGTGCATTAAAGCTTCAAACTTGGCATTCAATTATTGCTATTTCATCATATAATACTAACTTCCAAAATCCCCTTGATTCAAGCCTTCATTTGAGCCCCCCAAAATAGAGTATTTAGTGCCTAGTGTTTTGTGAGTAGTTTGGGCTTCACTAATCTCTCTTGATGATTTTTTAAGCAAATCATAATATCCTCATCATGTGAATCATCCAATAAAAATCACCTCAAAGCCAAGAAAAGAATCAAGAAATCAAAGCTCAAATCAGCCACCACTAAGTCATACTACTATGTATATGCTAAGGTGTACAACAACATGCATTTGTATGGAGAGGGAGTAGTCAAAAATTTTGAGCCTTTCTTTGCCTCCTTGTAAGAGAGCTAGACACTGCCCTCGAGTCAAATGTAAGATCCTCTCACAACTGGCATCTACAACACTTCCAATTGAGAAATTTGTAGCAAATGTCTTCTATACTTGGCATGTAAAAATGAAGTTTCTTCTAATGAAAGAAGGGGTCTGGGGCATTGTTAAAGTCTAATTCCTAAGCCCAACACAAGAAATGAAAGTTTCTTCTAACGAAAGAAGGGGTTTGGGGCATTGTTAAAGGTCTAATTCCTAAGCTCACCACAAGACAAAGAGCTTGCTTGGAAAACAAAGGATGATAAAGCCCTAGCCACCATGACTGCTCTAGGACTAGATGATAGTTATATGTATCATGTTGGGGACTTTGACAACTCTTCCGAAGCAGCTTGGGAAAATTTGGATAAAGCCTCTAGAGCCTAGGGTCTCAATAGCAAGATTTTCTAGCTTAAACATGAAAATGGAAGATACATTAGCATCTCAGATTAGTAAGATGAAAAGCCTAATGGCCTAGCTTGTTGCCATGAAGGAAGAAGTTATGGAAAATGATGCTATTGCTATATTACTACTTAAGTCCATGGCTCCTGAATTTGATAATATTATGCCTACTTTAAAATACATGAAGCAACCCACTCTTAAAGGCATTGAGAGTGCCTTGCTTGAGGAGAAAAAAGAGATCAAGAGTAAACTTGGGGTTGTAAACTTTGACACTAGTGCTTGCTTCACCAAAAACCAATCAATGAACAAAGGAAATTTGACAACTTCAAAATGCACACATTGTGGAAGACTTGGGCATATGCTCAAGGACTGTAGGTACAAAGACAAGCCAAAGCTAGTTCCATTAATTGAACACCTACCAGATCTTTGAGAAAGCTTAGAAGATGTATAAATGGCCAAGTCTAATAAACTCTAGTCATTAGAGCTACAACAACCCTACATTAAAAAGTTACTAGTTAATTTAGCATAGAAAAAGGATTCTTAAAGGAGGTGTATAGCACTATTAGAGTGAAAAAAAAGAGCTCCCACTTTCTTCACACACTTTTGAGCTTGTAGGCTTCATGAATAGATTAGGTGGAGAGGGATTCACAATAGCAAAGCTAGAGGATTACGAAGACACTTGCATATGCACTGTAGGTTTTCTAAAAGTCAGCTTTAGCAAAATAACAATCATAGTTTTTTACACGAGCAAAGAGGGAATGCCCTGTGGTGAGATTGATTATGGGGAAACATATGCTCCTACAACCAAGATGACAACCATCGACTTCATCATGGATGGAAAGTGTACACTGCAGATAGGAGAAGTGTATCAAATGGAAGTTGGATAGGAGAAGTGTATCAAATGGAAGTTAGATAGGAGAAGTGGAATCACTCAAGATGACAACCATCGACTTCATCAAATGGAAGTTAGATAGGAGAAGTGGAATCACTCAAAACACTTCCACATTATTATTATTTTTTTGATTTTTGGAGGGCTACTATTATAATTTTTTTGATTTTTGGAGGGCTACTATTATTTATTTTTTGGATAATTATATTTAGAATTAGGGATTAATTTTATTTCTACATTTCGTTTATGCTTTGCACGCTCTGTCAAGGTCAGCTATGGCGATGTGTTCTCTCCCAGGTTGGTTCCACCGTCTTAGGATTTCTTTCTGTTTCGATTTTTCCCTGCATCTTCTTCGACTTTGTTATAATTCTCTGCTTTTCTGTGCAAAAAACGAAACATAGGGTTTTTCTTTCTGCCTTTTTCTTCTTGACATGAAGACAGGATTCAGAACCCAACGGCAAGAATTGAAACCCATCTTTTCTTGGACAGAATTCCTCGATCAAGCTTTGGTGCCCGATCCGAAGTGGTTAGGTAAAACTGGAGCCAGCTCAACGCCCATATATTGGTAGAGCGACCCGCACATGCTTGCCAATGCTGCTGACATGATTTGGAAAAATTCAAGGTACTTTTTTTGTGCTGCTGATACTGATAAAAGCTCCTTTTCATGATATAAAGTGTGGTGAAGAGGGTGGTTCCCGAGGGGTTCTGTGGTCCGGAGGCACTGATGCCTGCCTGCTGCTTGTATGGCACTGAGGACATAGTCGCGCATCTGGTGGCATACAAGCACTGCTGCTCCTGCAAAAACCTGCTCCCAGTTCTGATCTGCTATTGGCTCATTTGCTCACGGCCAGAATGCATTCACTTTCTGGCCTAGCGTGTCCAAAATAAAAATATGCATCCAGCGCACCAATCCTGGAGTTATCTGAATTTCCATACCAGCAGTATTACTAGCAAATCCACTCCCCATCTCCCACACTTCATAGGACAGCATGGGCAGCACTGTAAGCGATGTCCTGCGCCACTTGTGCCACCTCCTCTTGTTGTTCAGCCTACGCCACCAGCAAGCAGCACCACCTGCCAGCGACAAGCACCACCAACTCTAGCTCTAGCCAACAGCACTAACTGCCGCCAAACATCACTGCCCGCTGCCCTGAGCAGCTCAGCCAGCCTTTCTCTGAAATCCTCACCCTGAGGGGTTTGACAGTCAAGTGCCACATACATCCGACGTTTCTTTTTCGAGATTATTTTTCGACATTGGGCATTGAGGTTCCTTTGGGTATCTGTAAGGTTCAGGATTTGATTCAGACCTTGGACATTGATACTAGCCCGGTGTGAGACTCTTGTGGGTCATCCTTGTGGTGTGCTTGGCATCATAGATCTTGTGCCGACACCAACTTCAGCCCCGACCTCGTCATCAACATATTTGTTTGATATTGTATTCATTTGTTGTATTGGTCTTGACTTGGAAAAGCCCGTGGATTGCTCCTAAAATAAATTCCTGAAAGGGGGCGGGGCCTACTACCATTTGATTGTGTCAGTGTTTTTCAAGCACTTTTGGTGCTTCATATCCCCACATCTTGGTCTTCATCTTCCGTTGCCATGGATGAAAAATGATATGAGGATATCCTTTCAAAGAATGAGGTCCCCGAGCCTGGCTGTTGTCCACCTAGGGCTGCTTGACACCACCAAAAAACAGGTGCCTGCCCGCCCTTCTTTTTTTACATGGGTTGCCCTTTCAAAGACTAAGAGTGTTCTAATTCCACTCATCAAAAACAGCACACAAAGTCAAAGAAATTCAAACATACGTTTGTATGCAATGCACAAGTAATTTCTCTCCTGTTCATGGATTGTCCTATCTGGTTTTATCGGAAATCGTGCTGAGCTATCTGGCTCCCAAGGAAAACCGAGCAGACTATCACTCAAGGCCATCTGGTCACTAGGATTGCCCGAGAATTCATCAATAGTCATCTGGGTCATCTGGTTGCATTGACCATCCGACTATAAAATCCAATACAGTCTTCTGGGCCGTCTGGTCGCGATGACCGCTCGATTGTGAAATCCAATACAGTCATCTCGGCCATTTGGTCAGAATGACAGCCCGACTGTGAGATCCAAAATATTTGGCATCGTTGCCGTTGAATGGGTCATTTGGCATCGTTGTCTCCCATATACAAATGTTGCTCCTTGGGCTTTCAGACATCATTGCTACCCAAAACTAGAGCATGTCCAATTAACCATTATATAAACAAGATAATAATCAATTCCATTGCAATATGAATATATATAGTGAAGAGGGCTAGAGGTACAATCCCTTCCTCTTAAATTTGTCTTGTTTACAAGACATCTAAGTTTGTACTTCAAATACATCTGGACCAACCGCTTTCTCATAAGCTCGGAATATATTTAGATAGTCCTTGAAGTACTCTTCTGGCATCCATTTTGCATCCATAGGCAAATAATTCTTAAACTTCAAGTGGAACTTTCTGACTACTGTCTTTTTTCTTTTTCTCAGGAATGGAATACAGTCTATTCTGGTTGCAATATTTCTTCTTGTTTTTCCACCTCTGGTGGATCTGTAATATAGGCTCCTCTGGGGATAGAGATGGTCTGATTTAGATTGGACTGGAGAACTGGATACTTGTCGTTCGACCACTGGTTATGTTTTTTCACTTGGGTCGAGAGCCATTTCATGGAGCAATAAAAAGCAGCCTATTGTGGTGCTTTCCTCTACAAAGGCAAAGTATCGTGTAGTTTGTTATGTTGCCTGTGAGAGGCGATTTGGTTGCGGAGATTATTGGGAGAACTTGGCTTTCCTCCTACCGGAGCTACTCTTCTTTGGTGTGACAATTAGAGTTGCATCGCCATTCCCAAGAACCCTGTGTTTCATGCTCGTACAAAACACATTGAGATTCAGTATCACTATATTCGTAAATGGATTCTTGCTAGAGATTTGCGTTTGGAGTATTGTCCTTTAGCAAAGAATGTAGTAGATTTGTTCATCAAGCTTGTGTCTTAGGCTTCCTTGGCTCCTCATCTTTGGCTTCTTGGAGCTTGTTCAGCATCGAGTGTTATGATATTCATCCCCATATTTTGGTCATGTATTTGCTCATATTTGATCCCTTTTATGGCCCTTGGTTGTGGGTTAGCCACCCGCATTTTCTCCCATTTTTTTCCCTTTTTTCTTGGATTTTTCTTGGATTTTTCTTGGGTTGGGTGAGCCTGCTCCAGTCAGCCAGCTCATATGGTCGAGTCGGTCAGCCCCATCTTACCTATTTATAGATGGGCTGGCCTCTCTCCTTTTAGTCATTGATGTGTGGTTCATGTGTTGACACACTCTCACCTTTTGTATCCTTCACTTATGAGACTAGTTTGTCTCTTGCTCGGGTTCATCTCTCTCTCTCTCTCTCTCTCTCTCTCTCTCTCTCTCTCTCTCTCGCACTCTCAGAGCAGCACACTCTAGTGCGCATCTACCGCTCCGTGCACTCTTTCACTAACAATGTCCTAAATCTTGGCTGCAACTCTAGATTAGCATGTCCATGTGGCATGCACATGACGTCCCCTCTTGCTAAACTTGGTGATGGGCTTCCAACTTCTGACCATGGATTGACTATCATCATCCCTTGGTCTCCTCATGGATTCCCACTGTCATTCTTCTAAGCCTGGCAAGCTAAGTACTAAAAACCTTGCCATACCCTGATTCCACTCCAAAGTCTGGTGTAGATCTGTGCATGTGTCCCATGTGTCCCCTAGCCCTTCATGCCTTGTTTTGAACACTTTCTTTGGTCTTCTTTTCTTGAGTATCGAGTCTAGTATCCCCACTCCACCCCTATCATCCCTTGGAACCATTTTCCCAAAAACCTTTCTTGGTATGCCCCAAGTGGCATCCGACCATAGTCACATGGGAACGCCGTTCCACTGTTGTGGAACGGGGGAACGTGGAGGAAGCCACCTTGGGAACGGTGGAACGTGGAGCTACGTGGCTTTTATTTATTTTTTCCCTCATGCGCGAAACGGCGACGTCAATGTTTTTTTTTCTCCACGGGCAGCGTAATAGCGTATCTTGTTTTCTTTTTTTTGGGTTACGGGTGCCCAACGTTTTGGGCACCCTTTAAAAAAGGCCCAAAATTTGGGCCTTTTTTAAAGGGTGCCCAAAACGTTGGGCACCCGTAACCCTTAAAAAAAAGAAAAGACGATACTTGCTTCGAGCGCCGCTGCCGACCCCTAAAAAAAACAAATCAAAAAACGAAATCAACGAATAGATTATGCAACGTTCAAAAAAAACGACGACCTGCAGGCTGCCAGGCTGCCCTGCAACGTTCATAAAAAAAAAACGTCAATATCAACGTTAAAAAAAAAAACGTACCTCTCTGGAGTCTGAGAACTTATAAAATCCAGTGCAGCTGCAAGTACAGTGTGCAATGTGCATAGCCAAGTACAATCTCTCTCTCTCATAGCCAAGTACAATCTCTCTCTCTCTCTCTCTCATAAGGGAACCAAGACAGCTTTCTCTCTCTCATAGCCAACTTCCAAGTACAATCTCTCTCTCAATTTTCAAAGCCAACTTCCAAGTACAATCTCTCTCTCTCTCTCTCTCTCTCTCTCTCATATAATGCCTCCTAAGGGAACCAAGAGAGCCAAGAAGAACGAAGCATGGTCATGGTGGGATGAGGTGGATATTCTTGAGGCCAATCAAGGCGGAGGAGCTAGGAAGTGGAAATGTCACTATTGTGGCAGCACCAAACATGGGGGAGTCAACCGAGTTCGAGGTCACCTAATCCATGAGCCGGGACAAGAAATCCAACCATGCTTGTCAATCTCAGCTGAGAAAAAGAGAGAGCTAGAAGCTAGGCATAATGAAGTGATTTTTCGTGCTCCTCCTCCAAGAGCTATGGCTGCGAACCCATCATTCTTTACAACTCCTTCAAGCAACTTCTCCACATCCGTAGGCTCTTCTTCCGTGCATCAACCGCCACCCCCCAAAGGCACGCAAAGAACTCTTGCGGGTTCTTGGAATCCACGCAAACGAGAAGCCGTGGATGCAGCTATTGCAAGGTTCTTCTACCATGACCACATCGCTTTCAATGTGGCAAGGTCCCCTTATTTTCGGGAAATGGTTCGTCTCATTGCTGAATTTGGACCAACCTACACTCCCCCTTCTTCGGAGAGCCTTCGAACCACGCTTTTGGCAAAGGAAAAGGAAGCTGTTGAGCAAGCCATGCAAAACGTCAAGGAAGGGTGGCAACGCAACGGTGTCTCCATCATTAGTGATGGATGGAGTGATAGCCAATCTCACTCCATCCATGGCATCATCGCATACTCTCGAGGGAACACATTTTTTGTGTCTTCCCATGATGCCTCCCCAACGGGCAAGTATGCCGACGTCATCGTGGAGGAGTGGGCAGAGGCAATTGAGCAAGTGGGTCCTCAAGATGTGATCCAGGTCATTGGTGATGGGGAGGCCTCAAATCGAGCTGCAGGCGACCTTCTTTTGGCAAGGTATCCACACATCACATTCACTCCATGCATTGCACATGGCTTGAATAATCTTCTGAAAGACATTGATGGTCTTTCATGGGTAGCACCATGCATAGCAAAGGGAAAAGACATAGTTTCATTCATCACTCGGCACACATTTAGCCTCTCCGAGTTTAGAAAAAGATCCCCAAACTTGGATCTTAAAAAATATTCGGAAACTCGTTTTGCATATAATTTTATTATGCTAGAGAGGCTAGTTGCACTCCATAACATTCTCAAGCAGCTTGTAGTGAGTGATGAGTGGAGCACGTGGCCCACTGCCCGTAGCACACAAGGAACAACTTGTTACACCCACATCATGGATGCTCCTTTGTGGGTGAAGATTGAGCATGTTGTCAACATTACGAAGCCCATTATCTACATGTTGCGTATGGTGGATGGGAAAAAACCTTGCATTGGCAAAGTTTATGAGGGCATGGACAAGATGGTGGAGCGTATCCTTTCTTTGGAGCCCGACACAACAAAGAAGGCAGAACTTCAAAGTTTGTGTCAAGCAAGGTGGGACCGATATCACTCACCAATGCATGCAGCTGCATTTGTGATTGATCCAGAGTTTCAAGGCAAAGGCCAGGAATCGGATGAAGAAGTCACAAATGGCTGGGACAAAATCCTTGCCAGATTGGTGCCTGATGCTACGATGAGAAGCAAGATTAGAATTGATTTGGGAAAGTACAGAGCAAAGACAGGTAATTTTGGTTCAGCAGATGCCCAGCAAGATAGGACACTTATGGGAGGTGCTCTTTGGTGGGAGAACTACGGATCGGGTACTCCAGAGCTACAACGGCTTGCAATGCGCATTCTCAGTCAGAATGCAAGTTCTTCTCCAATTGAGCAACTATGGAGTGTTTTTAGCCATGTTGCCTCGAAGAAGAGAAATCGGCTACTCACTACCAGAACAAATGACCTTGTGTATGTGTCAGCCAACTTGCGACTATTAGCCCAGGTTGCTAGTGGTGACTTTGACCATGAGAGCTTCATAGATATGGAGCCACAGTCTGAGTCGGATGATGACGACCCTCCACCTCCACCTCCACCTCCACCTGCATCGATGCATGATGCATCTATGGATGATCTAGCTGACATCTTTGCACCTATTTGATATCACCTAGGAGTCAGGACTTTAGGTTTCTTTGTTCTTAGCTATCCAGCTTTCACTATGTGGCTGTACATTGTACAAGCTATTGTACTTCTGGTTTTCTAAATATGAACAAGGTCATTGAGTTTGCTATCAAATTCTTGTCTCTTTTTGTCTACTTTCAATTGTATATTTGTCTCCTTTTGCCTGCTTTTAATTGTATATTTGTCTACTCATGTGTATTGAAATATGATAACGTGTCGTTCCGGATCCCGTTCCGGATTGCAAGGGGTCCCGTTCCCGTTCCCGATTGGCCCCTCGTTCCCATATCCGTTCCCGTTCCCTGGTGACTATGCATCCGACTCATAGTGCCACCATTTGGCTCCCTGAACAACAAGGTATCCTTAAATAAATGCAAAGATGGATTCTCAATGGATCTTTCTATGCATTTGGACACTAGTTTTACTGGCGAATCACCCTCAGGATGTCCAGTGTTTGGGCTTTGCTGATATGATTAGTAGTCGAGTGCACGGGTTGGTATCTCCAGAGGATGGAAGCTTTGCTAATATGATCAGTAGCTCTTCTGGCAGTGAGGCCTAGAGGTGGTGATCAGTATGACTGGGAACACTGGTGCTCGGGGTCTAGTATATATAGATCCTTGGGTGTGATACATGGCTTGAGAACGGGGGATTTTGCATATGCATTTCATTTTGTGTATGTGCGGTGATAAAAGATTTATTAGATGCATGACCTGTTTTTGTGTCCTGCATGCTTGCTTATGTCCGGTCACGTAGCGTTGGCGATGGTTAGAACTACTGGCTACGAAGCTGTGTGGATGCCTTTGCTTGTTGATTTTGCAAGTGCCAAAATTGGCCATCGAAAGTCTCGAAATCCATGTTTAGGACTTATGATGGATTTATGAAACATGATATTTCATGGATTGAGGATTTTCTCTGGAATTATTTTGGTGGCCGAAATGCATATAAACTAGCAAAAATGGTTATGGAGCATCAGGCTATCTATGCCTATGAGTGATTCTTATCTCATGTTCCAGACTTGAGCCCACCTCTCCTCCAAGGTGTGGTCAACAGGTAGTGCAAGTGGTCCTGATTTGAGCTTTCGGGCTTTGGATTGGCATTTGTTTGTGTGCCTTGGGGTTTTTGGCTTTGGACTAGCACCTGTTTGTGTGCCTTGATCCATTGTGCTTTGGATTGGCATGTGTTTGTGTGCCTTGAGCTTTCGGGCTCTATACTGGCACCTTTGTATGTCTCTTGAGAGCGCCAGGCGCTAGTATGGGGGCGCCACTGTTGTGCGTGGTCTTAGAATGGAGACATGGATTCTTTTAGTTATATTTGATTTTATGAGATTGTCTCCTCTCGCCCACTTAATAGGACATGAATATACCTTGGATATATGGCTTGAAGCTTAAAGTTGCTGTCAAAGCTTGTTGGGGGGGGGACATCACTAGCCCGGACATTTCCTAGTGTGAAAGGGGTCTACTGGACTCAAGGATGCCCAAATATAAGCTTTGGGAATGGGGGATTATCCAGTACAAAGAGCTAGGCGCTTGAAGTTTGGTCTAGGCCCTTGAGATAGTTCCTTGGACGGAGAGAGAGAGTCAATTAAGCCTAGGTGTTGGGTGTCAAGCATTTAAGTTGTGCCTATGGTTTAAGTGGATAAGTTTAGTGCCTTTAATTAACTGTTTAATCTCATTAAGGTGTCAACGCGGCATTGTGGCCACAATAACGAGGGGGGCTTCTGGGGATTTGAATTCGGGACCTCCCCGCCGTAAGTCACAAGCCCTCACCCTTACCCACTGGCTGAACATGCACCTACTCTTGGGTGGTGATGACATGAGTGGGGGATGTCATAGCACGTAGTCTATGCTATGCACGATGGAGTGAATGATTTGAAGCTTTGTGAGTAGATGCTCATGGATTCAAGATCACACTTAAGTTTGGAAAATAACATGAGCCTCCATTGGTATAGAACTACATAGGATACTATTTTGTTGTCCAGCCTGGCTGCAACTGGGGTGCTTGTGTTTGGCCCAAAATAGCAGAGTAATTGCTGATTTTTTGCTTCAAATGAGCCTTTCTTAGGAATACCAACACAAGGAGCCTGTTTGCTTGTGTGTTTAAGGTGCTCACAAAAATTGTAATCTGTCAGGGATAATGCAGAACCATTTCTTGTATGTCCTTAAATGGTTGTGTATAGCTTATACGTGAAAAATTTATTGCAATTCATTGGCTTTGCTCTATAATACTAGCCTTAGCATGTCTGAGGGTTGGATTTTGCAGGTAGTTCCTAAAATTGCTGCGCTGGAACCTGCATTAGAAGGTACTATTGATTTGTTTTAAGAGCCCAAGTAAGCTACCCAATGTTCGGGGACTCGCATAACCACCCAGTGCGTACTCCATATGAGCTCCGACCAAAAGCAGCAAGCCATGGTGGGCATAACATGACCACTGTGGCATTGAAGCCTCAATCAAGTCCAAATACATCAAATGCTCAAGCGCAAGGGCAAACAAACTCGAGGTCAATTTTCTTGTATTAAGTGGTATTAGGTGGGATGTTTTTCTTAAGTTGCAATGCGGGAGGAGCAGGCCTATCTATAGGATTTTTGCCCCTCCTATAGCAGGCCAGCCTGCTCATGATTTATTCCCCCTTTTTGCCCTTTTTTAAGGGCTAATTGCTTGGCTACCCTTGACGCCCTGGGCGCCTAGCCGGGGCTGCTTTGGGGCTCCCAATCAAAGCCAATGCTAGGCAATAATCTTCTTCCTCTCAGAGGGTATGGGAATCGTTGAGTTCTTAAAGTAATGATGTTGTAAGATGGTCATGTTCCACTCACGATCTCTTGTGTCCTTCCAGTTTGCAAGATTGGAAATCACAAATCAGATTGCCCCCTCCAGATTCACGCTACAAGACTGAGGTTCGGTCTTTACTTGCTTTCTTCCTCTCGTAATTTTTTCAGCTCTTCTTTGTTTAAATTTAAGTGTCGGATACCTCATGGGCAGCATGGTACAATAGCAAGGGCTTGCCGTAAGAATGCTAAAAGCTCTTTTTCTGATGCAGGATGTAACAGCTACAAAGGGCAATGAATTCGAGGATTACTTCTTAAAGCGCGAGCTGCTCATGGGCATTTACGAGAAAGGGTACGAGAGGCCCTCCCCCATCCAAGAGGAAAGCATACCCATTGCTTTGACAGGAAGTGATATACTAGCAAGAGCTAAGAATGGAACTGGGAAAACTGCGGCTTTTTGTATTCCAGCAATCGAGAAGACAGATCCAAGTAAAAATGTGATCCAAGGTGAGCATTTCACTGGTTTATGTGTGTATCAAATCATAAAATCTGTGATGCATGCAGTTATGAGTTAAGTACTGTGGCATCTATGTTTATATGTATAATAAGTTTATGAGTATACTGTGGCATCTATGTATGTATGTAAAGTACTGTGGCATCTATGCATGTATACAATTTTTATGAGTAATGCACTCATGAACATACATACATACATACATACATACATATGCATATGCACATATTCATGCATGCATACATATATACATGACAAACATATGCACACACATTCATACTCACACATTTACAAACACAAATGTATGTATATGCATGCATATTATACATACATACATTACATTGTCGTGTACGTATGTATGTACTTATGCATGTGTGCATCCAATGTGTGTGTGTGTGTGTGTGTGTGTGTGCACGTGCATGCGTTCTCATGAGTGCTTGTGCGTATTAACATTTTTATCCATTTTTGAAAGGTCTGTATTGGGAATCTCAACTACTTTAATAAAAAGTAAATCATTGCTTGCAGCCCTCCTGCTAGTACCCACCCGAGAGCTAGCTTTGCAAACATCACAAGTGTGCAAAGAGCTTGCCAAACATTTGAGCATTCAGATCATGGTTACGACAGGTGGGACAAGCTTGAAGGATGATATAATGCGGCTGTATCAACCAGTCCACATTCTTGTGGGTACTCCTGGAAGAGTTTTAGACTTGACCAAGAAAGGGGTGTGCAATTTAAGTGAGTGTACAATGCTGGTTATGGACGAGGTATGATTGTTGTGTGCACTTGAGTACTCCTATTCTTGAGCATCTTTCACAAGCAAGTGGTCCTGATTTGTTGTTTGCAAGGAGCCAGGATCTGGCAGGGGTCCTATGGTGAGCACCCTGCCCCCTCATCCACACCAAAGGATGACGATTTTTGAAAATCAAGAAAGTAGTGTTGTCTGTTTGCTGTGTTGATTTCAGTCCTGACAGCAATAAATTGCCGATTTTCTAAAATTAAGGAGGTGAGGGATGCTTGCCGAGAGTTTTTGCAGCATACAAGATAGATAATGACCTAACGTATTAGAGTAACCTTCAAAGAAGCCCTCGAGGAGCCACTAGTAAACACCCATGTGTCATAACATCCAGCCCAATCAGAGTCGGTGAAAGCATGCAATTGAATATCACCTCCCTTAGCATAGAATAGCTCAAGGCACTGAGTGCTCTATAAGTATCGGAGTACTCGCTTGGCAGCCTGCCAATGCTTACTCCTGGGACTAGGACTGTGCATAAACTTGCTCAACTAGGAGACCCTAAACTGAATGTCTGGTCCCATATTGCATAGATAGATGAGGCACCCAATAGCCCGCTGATAAAGTGATGCATCAATTGGTGAATGTGTATCTTGGAGATTGAGCCTAACACTTGTCTCTACTGGTGTAGCAGCAGGCTTACAGTCTTCAAGACCAAACCGTGTAAGCAATCTCTGTATGTACTTTGATTGCAACATCACAGTACCATCATCACGCTGCAGAAAGTGGATGCCCAAATAGAATGCAACGAGCCCAAATCTATCATCTCAAATGACACGTAATTCAGCCTTGAAGGTTGAAATCTTCTCCTCATTAGGATCCGTGAGCAGCATGCCATCAACGTATAAAACGATGGGGAAAAAACAATTCTTACTCCTCTTTATATAGAGAAAACTCTAAGTTGGACTGTTGCAAAAACCATTTGCAACCAAGTATGCGTTTATCTTCTCATACCATGCTTTGGGAGCTTGCTTAAGGCCATATAAATCTTTTCTTAACATGCATACTTCAAACTCATGTCTCTTCTGAACAAAACCACGAGACTGAGATACATAAACCGTCTCATGCAACTCACCATTCAAGAAGGCAGTCTTGATATCCAACTGATGTACATTCCATCCATGATGCACTGCCAATGCAATAATACACCGGATTGTAGTCATACGAGATGTGTGGGAGAAATGGTTCATCATAATCTATGCCCTTCTCTTGAGCAGAACCCTTGTAAACAAGCCTTGTCTTGTAGTGGTCAACGCTACCATCAGCTTTATGCTTAAGCTTATAAACCCACTTTGTCTTGTAGTGGTCAACGCTACCATCAGCTTTATGCTTAAGCTTATAAACCCACTTTGTACCAATGGACTTTTTACCAGAAGGCAAATGTGCCAAATACCAAGTGTTATTTTTGAGGATTAAGTCGTACTCATCCTACATGGCCTGCATCCAATGATCATTTTCCCGTGTTTCCTCAAGGGAAACATGTTCCTCTTCATTGTATATACTGGCCAATGAGAGCATGATCCACCAAAGAATAAGATGCGTGATGAGAGCTTGCATGTGTCTTGCTAATAAGATATGGGTGGAGGAGGGGGGGCAACGGAGACGTTGAGGGTGTGTTGGGCTAAGGTTGGGGAACCCATCACATAGTCAACTGTACTAGAGCCCCCTTTATGGGGAAAGCATGTGAGACCTCCTAAGATGGGCCAACTGCTCTTGCCGTTATATATGATGAGAGAGAGAGAGTTTCCTTTTCACATTGACAACTGTGCATAAATTACAGGCGGACAAGCTTCTTTCTCCAGAGTTTCAACCTCTTGTTGAGCAGCTTATTGGGTTCTTTCCACGGAGTCGGCAAATCTTACTCTTTTCGGCAACATTCCCTGTGACAGTGAAATCTTTTAAGGATAAGTTCCTTCAAAAACCATATGTCATCAATCTAATGGATGAGTTGACATTGAAGGGCATTACTCAGTTTTATGCATTTGTGGAGGAAAGGCAAAAAGTACATTGCCTAAACACCCTTTTCTCCAAGGTATGTAATGGAGAGCTTGTTTTGATCATGGTACCTTATCTGTTCTTGTGTGTGTTTTCTTTTGGTAATAGTGGTGTCGGCTTTTCACCTTGCAGCTTCAGATAAATCAGTCCATCATATTCTGCAACTCTGTCAATCGTGTAGAGCTTCTTGCTAAAAAGATAACGGAGCTTGGCTACTCTTGCTTTTACATTCACGCGAAGATGGTACAGTCACACCGAAATAGGGTTTTTCATGACTTCCGGAATGGCGCATGCCGGAACCTTGTTTGTTCAGGTTGTGTCCTCCCCCCTACCTCTCTTGGATATGATGTGACTTGAGAGAGAGAGAGAGAGAAAGAAAGAAAGTTGTATTAACGTCTACTAGAGGCCGAACTCGACCTATGAGACAAATCAATGTACAACTGTCAATGTCTTCTAGATGTCCAGAAAAAAAAAGGATAAAATGAACATGAAATAAACTATGAAAGTACTAAGCTAGTGGGGGGGTGTGATGGATGGAGCACTACTGCTAGAGGCTCAGTATGCAACCTATATGCGCAGGGGGGGGGGAGAGAGAGAGAGAGAGAGTTTTTTTTTTTTTGGGGGGGGGGGGATGATAGAGACATGAGGGGTTAGGCTGACATGCCATGTAAAAGAGGGGAGCTGGGGATAAGGGGGAGAGGCGGTGATGTGGCTTGTGACGCCCATTTCTCTTCGTCCCTTTTTTGTGTGTTTGTATTTCTCTCTATCATCACTAGTTGAAGCTACATGTGCATATGACAAAGGAATGCTTTTTGATGTTTCGATCTGCAGATCTTTTCACTAGGGGCATAGACATTCAAGCTGTTAATGTGGTTATCAACTTTGATTTTCCGAAAAATTCAGAGACCTATCTTCACCGGGTAAATTGCCTTGATATCTCTTGGAACTCGCCAGTGTTGATGGTCTTTGCAGATTGAATCAGATTTCATTTGAGAATTGCTATGCAGGTCGGACGTTCCGGAAGGTTTGGACATCTGGGATTAGCTGTAAATCTCATAACCTACGAGGACCGTTTCAACTTGTAAGATTGTCTTTAAAAAATTCCACTCTGGAGTTTTTTTTCATTTATCAAAATTCCGCTTTGCAGTTTATTCACTCATATGTTTCAATTAAATTGCAGGTACAGGATTGAGCAAGAATTGGGTACCGAGATTAAGCCTATACCACCTCAAATTGATCAGGCTATATACTGCCAATGAGCCTTTTAATGGGGTCGGAAAGGGGGTAGGGGGTGTTTGTGGTGGTAGCTCACATATGATCTGTTTCATAGGAAACATGGGAGACGGGTTTGCACACTTCGGCTCAACAATTTGATTATGTACATTGTATGGAGAACTCCTTAGGCATGGATTGAAAAGGGGTAGTACCTGACACAGGATGAATGAGTTGCACAAGTGCCAGTATAATTTTCCTTTTTTTCTTATAGCCAGGATTTCAGGTTGATTTGATGGTATCTCATCGCAAGGGAATAAGTTCATGTAAGTTACGAATATAAAGGCATTGTGTGATTTCTCTCTCTCTCTCTCTCTCTCTCTCTCTCTCTCTCTCTCTCTCTCTCCACACACACACACAGTCTCTGCATGTGTGTGTGTGTGCTATGCTCGAAAATTGTCCTATTCTGTGAGGTTTTGTGCCAATCATCTTTTGCTGCACCACAAGGGCTCACCATGTAGTCATTACTTGTGTTTCAAACCCATCCTACTGCGTCTCTTACATCATGACGTATGCATGAATACATGCATGTACATACATATGTATGGATGTCTGATTACATGTATGTGTGCATGTAAGGATATATAAATGCGTGGATAATGGATGGATGTACATTTGCGCATGCATGCATACACACACAAATACAAGCATGCAATATGTATGTATGTAATGTTTTTGGTATTGCTTTTTGTATGAAGTTTTCAGCATACATGCAGTTAGCTAACAGATTGTTGGGCTCGTATTTTCGGGCTCGTATTTTCTGTTGACTGCAGTTGTGTAAAATGGCACTCTACCTTGCAAGGCAAAGCTCCAATGTTTGCAACGCATGGTGAAAAGCATTGGTGTATATAAGATGCAAGTGTTGCAATTGTAGGAATGGAGATTCTTTGCTGGGCAGAAACGTTGGCAGATAAGCAGACTATCATATTTTTCCATTGCTCTGATGTTTCTGGTGATTTATGTTAAAAACAAAAACATGGTCGCACTATCTTCTTACACAGATGATTAGCTTTGTTACTCAGTAAACGTGGCATGAAACTTTTTCCCAGTTGTGCATGTTATGGCAAACACTGCAGCTTCTAGTGCACAATGCTGGTTGATGTGTTTGATAAGAGGTGTGCACGTTGCACCTGAACATGATTGAAGTTGTCAGGATGCATCCTGTTGAGATAGCTGGTATGTAGACTAAGCATGTTACTATGTTCAACGCTGTAGTAGACCGATCTTTTATGTATGGAATTGAACCTTCATCTGCCTCCTGTTATGGAAAAGGATTCTTATGAGGGGGGGTCATGGGTGTAGCATATGTGAAAATGGCAATGACAATGTAAGGCGAGATCAGTGATGCTAGGTGTAGCCATGGTGTCAATGCTAGTGTCGTCCCTGTTTGGATTGGCTAGATGCCTCTGCCTAAACGGACTATTTTGTGGTAGCATACCCAAGGAGTTCTATTGTAGGAGATTGGAGCCAAGGTTTTCTTTTGAGGATCTAAAACATGTGCATATCATTTGTAGCTTGCTATGATTATGAGTTAAGGTGTCTTGTAAGGATCACATGCTCGAAGGTTGGGGATGTAAGGCTTGAAGCTTGAAATACCGGTGTAATAGAAGCAATCTCCAACCTTAACCAAGCTTAGACCATCAACCTAATGTGACATTTGACCCCTTGATTTCAGATTGCTTTATGTGTTTAATCTGTAATTGATGTATTTATTAGTTAGTCATGTCTAGCGTGTGCATTTGAATGTGTACAAGGAAAGTGTTACAGATAGGAAGAAACTTTGACGACAATCCAAGTGCACCTTTTAACAAATGATTAAAACACCACCACTACGTTAAAGATCTCTACTTACAAATTATCATTATATCCATAGGTTCCATTGCATATCTATCACAATTTGGAGATGACAATAATAACTCAAAATTTTGTGGCATGGTTGAGAGGCAAGCACAATAGCCTATAGGGTACCACTTCATCCATATTAATCTTTTTCGAAGATTAATATGCAAGCCTTGTGTGCACAGCCCTCATTTTGTTTAGACATGTTCTCGTACCTCAATAGATATGACATGTTTGATTTTCTCAAAACTAGACCCATCAAATGTTTCTATTTCCAATACAACAGAGTCCAACATTGATCAAGTTAGCCTTTGATTAACATGGTGGCATGATATTACTTTTACAACTCGTCCAATGGTTGATGGGGAGGGGATTTGCATCAACATATGGCTCTTGTTGCATCATTTGCAAAATCATGTGACCATAATCAAAAGACTTGAGTAAAAGAGATCAAAATTGAAGTGCAAAGAATTGATTAATATGTGGACTAGAAGCCACAAGAAAAGGGATAAAGCATATAAGAAGATACATGTGGAGTAAATTTTCAAACCCGTGTCAACAATTGGTTTGCTACCATATGTTCCAAGGAACAAGTTTACACTTCGAGCGAGCCCAAATTGAGGCTTTTCTAGTGAGGTTCATAGTAGCAAGTGAAGGCAGCCATGATTAAAAGATAGTTATGCTCTTCTCACACTTAAATTAGCACAAGAATTCGATTAAACAAGAATCTAATATCAACAAAAAGAAAGAACTTCTCAATACATATGCCACTCTAAAATGAGCATGTGGATACATCAAAGAGATGTGGGGTGATGTGGTCAGTTCAATCCATTTGGACTAGTCAAAAGTTGGTTGACATATGATGACCTACGATACAACTAACCTTAGGTACTATATATAGATGCACTCAACAACCTCCTTAGTCGTATTGAGATTAACGACTTAGATCTATCTTCACACTATCTTTGTTGCGTTGTATTCTTTTTAGTGCATGACATCTTGTGTTTAGCGTCTTTCTAAATCACCAGCAAAGCTCCTTGTTGGACTAGGTGGGTAGATGCCATTAGTTTATAACTTTGGTTCGCAACAATAATTCAACAACATTCTCCATCTCTCATGTATCTATCCGCATAGTTTTATTTTACTTACATCATATCAGAGCTCAGGCTCTAGATAAGGCTTGTTGGCTAGTGGTTCTTTGGGAGAAAATTTGGAGAAATGGCACAACTTGTAGGCCCAACCACCACCATGGCTTAGAGATCGAAAGTTGGATGCATCCAACTATACACTTTAGAGATAAGGTCCATTGTAGTCTTATGACTTGTGGGAGACCATTATTGGGATTGATGTGAGGCCAAGTGCGATTCTCGATCTGGTAGATTCTACACAAATAATTATGCCACATCATGTTCTTGTTTTGGCGTAGACAAGAAGGGACACATGCTCTATGTGCCGTCATCACTACCATTATAGGACTTTGATTCAATGTACGAATATTGCAGTAGAGGCTTGGGCGATTCTATGGAACTAGTAAGAAATGAAAAATTAGACAAGGATTTGAAACCTCGACCATCATCTAACATCAGAATAGCTTTTTGATGGAGAAACAATCGATCAATTTACTATACGGATAAGATGGAAGTGATTCTTATCAATAAATCAAGTGAAGATTTTATCCCAAAAGTATGATAGCTTGGTCACCTTATTGGACACCTAGGTGATTAATCCTCCTCTGACTTTTAAAGAGTTTAATGCTATGCTCGTGTGGGGGATGGAGTACACAAGAAACAATCATTAAACATTAAAGCACTTGTATAAACCCCTTTAATTAGGATAAGGAACAATAATGATATGCATACAAGCTCAAGAAACCATGAAAAACTAGAAAAATTATTCCTAAACAACTCTCTAATTGGAGACATGAGTGTATAGTCACATCAGAACTTGACATGAAATGAGCCATACGTGAGGAAAAAAACTTCTGTAACCCCTCTTATTTTGGACAGGAGGATAAGAAGAAGATATAGAAATGCTTCTATTGCAACAAGCCCATGGCAAATGCAAACATCAAGAGGTAGATGAGAAGAATGACACCTTGAAACTGCTAAAGGAGTCGAGTAATAATCTTGAGTGGAATTCCAGCTCTTGTAGTAATTGAAGAAATTTATGCAAAGGTAAGAGCATTTTACAACACCCAATGATTTGTAATCATCTTGACATGACCAGCCAAAAGGACTAGTATAGCTTTGTATAACTAGTAGGGGAATCCATCCTGGTAGGGGTCATGAATGATGCTAAATGCCTAGAAAAAGGCACATGTACTATTTCTTTTGAGTCAAGTAATGGTTATACTAGAAAGTTGTTAGACACCATGAGATATCAAGTGGAATTTCCTCTCTGTTGTGGCCATAGCAGATCGTGACATGAGGGTTCACTTAAATCAGGCTGGAACAATCATCTTGGATGCCAGCAAAAATATTGTTGGAAGAGATACAAGGTGCAACAATTTGTATGATTTTTTAGCCCTTTTTACCTGGGCCGATTCGAGCAATAGAAGTAGGCTAGCACTAATAAGCTATGTCATGAGAGATCTGGACACCCGAGTTATGAGGTCTTGAAAGAGATGTGAAAGTCAAAGATTGTAGTGCATTCATACCAACATGTTTAGAGATGTGAAATGCAAGTCTTAAAAGACATGCAGAAGTCTAGGATTGTGGTGCATCTTACTAAAATTTTTAGAGAGATCATCAAATGTAGGTGAAATTTGAGCACCATCTAAGTTTCCTCTAGGATTTGCACATGCTATCTTTGTGGCGAGATGCCTACCACTACACTAGGTCGTTCTTCCTACTTTTTGTTATAATCGATGACTTCAGTACGATGTTGTGGGTGTGTATTCTTCGGGATAAGGCATATGCTTTTTGAAACTTTAAATCATGGCATAAGTTGGTTGAGAATGAGACATGAAAGAAGATGCATAAGTTTTTCATAGATTGGGGTGAAGAGTTTACATCAAGTAGATGCTTTTGGAAACTTTAAATCCTGCCATAAATTGGTCGAGAAATGAGATATGAAAGAAGATGAAGTTTTTCATAGATCGGGGTGAAGAGTTTACGTTAGGTGAATTCAATGCCTATTGGAAGGAGCATGAGATCAAGAGACACTTGATGACTACTCATGCTCCCCTGCGAAATGACATGGCATGCCTACTCAATGCCTACTAGAAGGAGCATGAGATTAAGAGACAAAGATCAAGAGACACTTGACGACTATTCATACTCTCCAGCAAAACGACGTGGTGGAACATTAGAACTCCACGATCATGGAGATGGCACGGAGTATGATAAAGAGGATACCTTTTGGATCGAGGTAGTAAACACTATGATAAGGGTTACACCAAGGCAATGAAGATGGGGATGCCTCCTTAGTAGGTCGACTCTAGTAAGAATCCTTCATTGTTATATTTAAAAATATTTGGATACAATTCTTATATGTATGTTCCAGACTTATCAACAAGGATCAAGTGGGATTCCAAAAGTAAAAAGCGTGTTCTCCTAGGGACAATATGGAGTTGAAGGGTTACAAACTATATGACCTTGAGGCATAGTCCCATCAAGTGGAGGAGGAGGCTCCATCCACTTTCTCCATTAGTGAAGATGTAGCCTAATAGAGACAATAGGCAAGGAAGATTGTGGTTAACACTGATGTGGTGTTCATATAGCACCCCTATTAGGTGGAGGAGGAGGCTCTGTCCATTTTATCCATCACAAATATGTAGCCCAATAGACATAGCCCACGAGATGCAAGTATACAAAACTACTTTATCCTTCATAGAAGATGTAACTTAGTACTGCAGGCTCTCACTTCAATGGAAAAGGGGAGGCTACACCTGTTCCACAACACGAGTCAACCATATCAAAGGATGATATGGTTATCTTACATGTATGTTCTAGACTCATCACCTTGAGGCAAGAAAGATTGTGGAGGTTAGCTGTGACGTGATTGTGAAATAGTCCCATTGAGTGGAGGAGTCATCTTCGTCCACTTTATCCATTAACAAAGATGTAGCCTAATAGAGATAGTAGGCAAGAAAGACTATAGTTGGCTGTGATGTGGTGTTCATAGAACATATGGAGTGAGTAAAGGTACACTTTATGTCATGTGGTATCCAAAGATGGGATCTCTATGGATATCAGTAAAATACAAAAGATCAGTGAGCCACCACCTCCTCAAAACCTTAAATAATTACATTGGTTTTTAGGCCATGTGAACTATTATCGGTGGTATATTGTCGTAAAATTCACAGTCATGGCATTACCTTTGACCACATTGCTATGGAAGAATAATGTGGGTAGATACATGGTGCTGGGAGGCTTTTGAGCTTCTTAAGTATTGATTAGTGGAAGCACCAATCTTAATACCACCATATTAGACTAAAGAATTTCATATTCATGCGGATGCCTCAATGATGGTAGTAGGTTCAGTATTATGCCAATCAGATGATAATAGGGCAGACCATCCTATATATTATGCAAGTAGAAATTTTGTTGATGCAGGAATGAACTACACGACAATAGAAAAGGAACACCTATCAGTGGTATTATCAGTTGAGAAGTTTCGTCACTATCTTCTAGGAAATAAATTCATATTCTATGTCGATCATGAGGCTTTGAAATACCTCTTGAATAAGCCAAAGCTATTTGGACACGTGATTCGATGGATGCTCTTATTTTAAGAGTTTGATTTTCAAGTAGTAACAAAAGCAAGAAAGACGCATGTGTTAGTGGATCATTTATCTAGATTATTGATCGATGATCTAAGGTAGAAGATAATCTTCCCGATAACTCAATTATTTTTAGAGGAAACACAAGTTCTGTGGTATGCGGACATAGCTAATTTTTTGAGCACCGCTCAATATCCAACCACATTAGATAGGAGGGAGAAAAAAACGATTTTGTTGAAAGAAAGATCTTATAGTTTATTGAGGGGGTATCTTTATAAGTATTTCCCTCGAGAAGGAATTTATCGCTAATGTGTGTGTGTGTGTGTGTGAGAATGAAGTTCCCACTATCTTGAGGGCTCTACATGGTGAACTATGTGGAGGGCATCTCATAGCAGGTGATGAGACAACAATGCGGAAGGTACTCCTTGTTTGCAGGGTATTAGTGTAGCCGACCTTATATAAGGATAGTTATTATTATTGTCGTTAGATGATGAGTTGGTCGACCAACAAAACAATTTGCTACTCCATTGACACCAGTCTTAGCAAAGAATCCCTTTGAGAAGTGGGGTATTGATTTGTGGGTCCTATTGGTCCCCCTTCTCGATTTCGATCAAACAGATATATATTAGTCTATGCCGACTAGGTGACAAAATGGGTAGAGGCAAAACCTATAAAGACAGATAGAGTGGTAGACGTAGACAAGTTTCTCTATGAAAACATTATTATATGGTTTGGTTGTCCCATTAGAGCTAGTAATTGATTGAGGTTCTCAATTTTCTAAATGATACGATCACGAAATCAACAATGCCTTATAAGATTAAACATAGGAAATCTACGTCATATTATCTGAGAGAGAACGACCAAGTGGGAGTTACTAATCGTATTCTCTGCTGAATATTGTTTAAGATGGTAGTAGCTGAGAGCATACGGGATTGGGATGAATGACTATATGAAGCGATAAGGGCTTACTGGATACTATATAAAGTCACTACACAAAATACTCCATTCAATTTGGTGTACCAAAAAAAAGATAAAGTCACTACACAAAATACTCCATTCGATTTGGTGTATGGGACAGATGTAATATTTCCAATTGAACAAGAAATTCCTACTTTAAGAGTAGCATTAGCTATGTGGTTAGGTGACCATACTTCATTGAATGCTCGATTGTTGAAGTTAGTAAAATTAGATGAGGAGATCTTGATATCTCTTCAAAGTTTAGAGGCTATACAGAAACGTAGAAAAGCTTGGCATGATCACAATATAAAAATTCATAATTTTAAGGAAGGCAATTTGTTGATAGTCGATATTATAAGTTTCCTAGTAAGTTAAGGATTAGGTGGTTAGGACCCTTTAAATTTTTGGAAGTATTCGATAATGGTTCTTTGAGTATTATACTACAAGATTTACAAAAGGAGAATGAATCGTTAAGAGTTAATGAATTCAGGGTTAAACATTATGTGGTTTGAGATTAATATGGTCATCAGGATGCTTAGTTTAGGGTATTCAAAGTATAGGTAAATATATTGTAGGGGATTATGGTTTTTGAGATATGAGGTTTTCTATGTGATGTTGGGAAATGGGGCGACCAGATCTTTTTGATAGATTTTATGTGGAGCAATAGGAGTGCACCTGTTTTGGACGAGGATAGAGCATCATCAAGGTGAGTTCTTTATTCCCTCATTTTGTACACATTCTTTCAATTAATTTTCATCTAGGGGTGAGAAATGCGACGGTATGTTCTTTGTCGATCTATTCTTTCTTTAGCTCCACCTTATTTCCTCTTGTTGAGAGTGTGTGTCATATGTTACAAGCAATGCCATCTTTATGTTGGCAATGCCGTACTTATTTTAGGCTGCAAAAGTCTTAGTAGGCTTAACTCCTCATAGACATGATGAGCATAGCGTATGGAATGTTGTATTGACGTACACGAAGAAGGATAGAGTAACTCAATTGTGTAGAAAGAGAATAACAAATGAAAGTTTGTGACAGTGAGGATGATCATGTGTATTCGAATCTTAATCTTGATAATGATACTTGTGGTGTTAATGTTATTTAAAAACTTTGCATTAGTTAAAATGTTTTACAGTGTGGGTGTGAAGAAAGGGGTAGGATGAATAAAATTTGTGTGTGACAGTGAGCAATTTTTTTTTCTTAAAAGGGCATAACTGGTTTGCAGTCCATGTCAATTTGCTAGTTAGATGAATTCTAAAACTTAACTTTTCTTAGAAATTGGGTAATTCTACCTATACTTAGATTCTATTTGAGATATGTAAAGGGTGTATGACAAGCTACATAAGCTGTGTCTTGATTGCGACTATCTTGGGGCTTTATATTCTAATTTCATAGTTGAGGTGTGAAGTGTGAGGAGTGTCCTAGGAAGAAAAACCAAAACAACATTAAAGAATGGTGAAGTTAAGAGTTGGAGAGAATTAAACAAATAAATTAAAATTTTAAAAAATAAACAAAAATGACCAAGAAGATAACCATTACCTAGATAGATTATGGTGGGTTCCTTGGATGTTTCGATGTGGAGTCCTTGGGCCGATACCATGATCTTTCTTGGATTGAGACCTTGTGTCGAAAAAATTATGTTAATGTGTTAAGGTGTATCCAGAGGTTCTTAGTGGTATTTAGGTCCTCTACAGAGGTCTTTGAGCCATTGCTTTGGTCTCTGTGGGGTGGTCCCTTAAACCTTCTATTTAATAAATGCGATGGCATAGGAGAGTTTTGCAAAGATAAATAAGAGTGGGAGACATAATAAATAATATCTAAGAAGTCTGATTACTTAGCATTTTGAAAGAAAGGAGGGAGGAGGGACTCGTTAATGTGGAGTCTAGACACATTATGCATCGTTTACATGGAGTCTAAGGACATGGGTGAATGTCAACATGGAAGCTTGCATGAGCATAGCTAGAATTGATATTGAGTAAAAGATGATAAAAGTGATTATTAGAACTTGGCCTTATAATTGTCTTATATACTTTTGCCCATGTTCACACACACTTGCTCCTTGGCCCCCACATTTGGCCATGCCCATGGTCCCCTTTTGCCCCTTGGCCCCTTTACACAATCTTGCCCACGATCCCCTTTGGCCAAGTGATAGTGCTCTAGCTTTGGCACTTTATTACAAATTCTTAATGGTGGAGTTAGAATATATGGTTTTGGGATTAGTTCTATGAAGAGATATTGTGCTAAAGACTTAGGTCATAATCGTAGACATGTTTTTAAGTAGTATTTAAGTTTGAAGGAAATCTACCTTAGTTTTGAAGGGGGTTAGTTCTAATGTTCTTCTTATTAGCATGCTATATGAATATATGGTCCAGTTACGCAAATTCAGCTTCGACATTTAAGTAAGGAAGTGATAATGTTTAATGGGTGCATGTTTTAATGAGATGTTTCTAGTTTTACTTCTATTTTGGATAGTTCATTAATGAAACTGTGGTGTTGTAAATCTAATGGTGACAAAGAAGCAGAAGACAGATGTTGAGTAGTTGGTTCGTGTGATGAAGTGCTCTCACGAGAATGCTTCACATTTAAGTGTGTGGGGGGAATGATAACACCTATTTTTGGGACTTAATTTGCTTTTAAAAAAACAGCAAAATTGGGTTATTTTAGCCATTTTTAGTAACTTTTAGGGTAAAAATTAGCAAAATTAGATGTTTTTAGCAAAAAAAGAAAATTTTAGAAAATTTCTCAATTTTATCATTTTGGTTATGTTGCCTTATTTTTAGGACATTCACTCATTTTGGGCTATTTTGATGTATTTTCCTCCAATTTCATTGAAAAATTAATACAACGTTGGGAAGCCAAAATAATGTTGCCAAGCCTTGGCATGATGTAGAATGTGTGAGGAATGAGGAGTGCATAGAAATACCATTTAAGTGTCCAGGACTAAATTTGGGCCGGTCGGACATTGGAGATGTGAAAAGACATAAGTTTATAAATGTACTTGACATTTCATATGAATTTGGGTAGTTATGTTAAGAAGATGTAGTTATGGGAAAGGAGGAGGAGTTAAGGGCTATTTCTTGGGTGTTGAGAAGAAAATGGAATGATTTCTTGAGTCCACATGCCTTCCCTATCACCCATAGCTTTTGTTTGTCTTATTTCCATTGCCATTTTCTCTCATATTAAGGCTTAGGGATGTATTAGTGAGTGATTAAGGAGAAGAGGTTGAGTTTGGATACAAGTTGCTGAGGAGAGGATGTTTTTCATTTTTCAAGAGGCTTGGCATCATCATTTGCCCAACCATGAATCAAAATCAAGTGATTTGTGAGGGCATTTTTTGGGTTTATGCCTTAAAATGAACAATTAATAAATATTAAGAGTTTAATATATAATTAAGAAAATGATGATTATCAAAGTTGTATCATATCATAATATATTGATTTTATAAGCTATATCACTAAAAAAACATGGTTAAGGCTTTAATTAATCCACTTTACTAAAAATTATAAAATGTGATTCAATGAAGGTGTAAGATTCCTCTTCAACCTGAAAAATGAATAAGCTTTTACCTCAAAGGTGTAAGATTCCTCTTCAACCTGAAAAATGAATAAGCTTTTACCTCAAAGGTGTAAGATTCCTCTTCAACCTGAATAATGAATAAGCTTTTACCTCAATCCCCTATAATCATTCCCTACTTCTGAATACAAGAAAATATTATTTTTCCTTGTTTTTATCTAAAGAGAAGAAAAATTCTAGAGAGAGGTAATTCAATATTGAGATATTTTTACATATAAAATTTTTTCTAATATCTAAAATATATTTCCTTGAAACAAAAGTTCAAAATAAATTCTCTAATGTGCATTAGGAATCAATTAAAAATGATATACGAGACCTTAGCCTAAGGGTCTAGATTTTCAGAAATTTCTAGATTATGGTCAATCATTTAAATGGTAAAAGTGGAATTCTTGGTATAATTGAAATGATGAATATTTTTATTTAATTTGAAGAGAAATTTTAGATAAATTTATTTTATGATAAAAGAGGAATTCTTATGACATTTGGATTTCACTCATTAAATGAGAAAAAGAGGAATTTTAAACTTAGTCAAAAAAATGGATATTTGTATTTAGTTAAAAGAAGAATTTTTATGGTATTTAAGCAGAGAAAAATTTGAATTAAATTTTGGTGACAAAAGAGGAATTTTCACCATAATTCCACCTAGAGAACTAGGGTTGATAAATTAAGTGGTAGAAAGAATATCTTTAGATATTTTATGTGGATAAATCACTAAAGTGATATTTACCCAAAATTAGATTAAATAGAAGAAGAGTATTTTCATAAAAATCTGATATTCTCATATAAAACCATTTCTTAATCTATTATGGTTAAGAGAAGGAATGAAATTCATAAAGTTCGAATTTTCTTACGGTTAGAAGTTTAGATGTTATCTGAAGAAAATCCTTAGAATCAAAGCTAGAACTAAACCGAATGATTTTGGTTAGACCACGACTATGAGAGGGACGGTCAATAAACTACTTGTCCATCTCTCGATCTGAATCAAGGAAAAATCTCGTGACCAATTCCATTTCTTAATAGAAAGAATAGACTACCGTTGAATTGACCTAGTTTTTCCTTGACCGAAATCACCAAGAATCTAGTTGGACATTTAGTCAAATGATAGGTAAATTACCCTGATGAGAGATCAATGATTCTCATTATGAAATTATGGATTAAGGAAAAAGGGTTTTGTGGAACCAATCTCAAACCGAGA
This sequence comes from Cibotium barometz, assembly GCF_041138505.1. Classification (NCBI taxonomy): domain Eukaryota; kingdom Viridiplantae; phylum Streptophyta; class Polypodiopsida; order Cyatheales; family Cibotiaceae; genus Cibotium; species Cibotium barometz. Next base: position 29,237,802 of record NC_141099.1, on the reverse strand, counting down.
ATTTTACTTGCATAGAACCTTTATTTTCTTCTTGTAAAGGACTGTTTTACGCCAGAATGCTGGAGGAAGCATTTGGTATGTGTTTAAACTAAGAAGAGGCTTGTTGCAACAGCTGGCGGGGAGTCGCGAGAGGGACGACGCTCGTGGCAAAGCCTACCGAGGTCTTGACCAACCTCGGTACGGTTAAAATGGTGCGCTTTCGGTACGATGGGAGAGGGCCAACGAAGCGGTCCGTGAGTGAAGTGCTAGGACACCTAAGTAGGATCCTAGAAGGTTCTAACCAGGTGATGCAGGGGCTTGTGGCGCTTGCTAGGACACCCATGCGTGCGTCAAGGAAGATTCAGATGGACTTAAAAGAATGACTTTTGTGAATCAAATTTTGCTATTGGATCTCGTTGGTTGGCCACCTGGTCTTCAACAACAGAGAGTCCAGATGACATATTTTGTAATACAATGGACTCAATATTTTGGAGGATTATGATCAGTAATACTATGATTTTCATTGAAGGATTGTTTTAAAGACAACCGATTCTGTTATAATGGCAATTTCATATTAGGTGTGTACGTGGTATGCCTACCTTAATTTTTGCATGAAACGTCGGCTAGGGGACCTGGGAACTCTTTTCCTCGATACCCGGGTAAAACATAACTAAATCTTTATAAAGGAATCCCACCAATACAATGGTCAGGGGGTTGGCTAACCTATGGGCCGGTAGGCTGGATCAGGGGATTAAGTCCTAGGAAGACCCTTGTTCTGTGGGAGGGAATCAACGGGCTGTGCCTCGTTAAAGGAGAAAAAAAGCAATGATTCTATGGACCAAGTGCAAGTCTCTTCTTTGATCTGACCATGTGACTTTAGGTTCGGTCGGATCAGTTTGAATAATTAAGACTTTGACTCGTTAGATTAATTCTCCCGTTAGAAGATTTTCCTAGAGGAATCGCCTATGCCTTCCGGGCGAGGGAAGTTTTTCCGGGTTCAGTTTCGTAGGAACCGTCGGACTAGTCTCTTGTCCGGACATCCGTGGGGCGAGGCTCCGAGTGTGGATCCCTGCCCTGCACGAGAGGCTAATGTTGCTTCCGCCGCCAGCGTCCTCCTCAGAGGGGCACCGCAGAGGGGGCGGGGGTCTCACAGCAGCTGGTATCAGAGCTTTATTGAAAGCTAATAAAGGAAAAATTAATTCTTATCAAAAATTTGTAATAAAAACTCAGAAAGAGCATTTACGTGTTGTATTTTCATTCCTTAAGCTTCATTAATGAAGATTTTTAATCAAAGAATTTGATTTTATAGATGGAAGTTCCACACTTATCTGGTATTCCCGACCTCACCCAGTCACAAGATATGACTGCTTTCGCCTTCGAGCATCTCATCTCTTCCGCCTACAACTCGAATGAGCCGAGCCAGACTCGCGGGCCATTTTGACGATTTATATTTCCCTGACCCAACGGAGAGACGGCAGCACAAGTGGTTTGTAGGGCAATATGTCCACGCCTCTTGCGACTAGCGTGCAATGCACTGAGGCAGAATATCTCAATGACGATGATTCTCATGAGGCTGAAAGTGATACATGGTGTTATTTTATATCACCTGACGCCTCAAGATTTTAGACTTTCTTGCCATATCTACAGACTCCTTAGTCGCTTTATTTCTAAGGAGAAGATAGTAGCTCCCTTGGTAGCAAGGGAACATTTGTATCGGGGCATGTCTATAGCCCAGTATCGCCGTCTTATGCATCTCCTATACGAGATTTTAACTTCTGGAGCCGAGCTGCTCTATGTACATATTGCAACCTTATAAAGAAATGTTTTGTGGAAAATTCCCTGTTGTATAAGTGATTGTTATTAAAAAGTGACGAATTGTTGAAGCAAAATCTGTTATCGGAAATGTCATAGATCTCCAATAAGATCATTTATCTTGTTTAAGAAATTATTTTCCGAACCTCTTAAGTCTTAGGATCTCATGGACGAAATCAAAATAAAAATTTAATAATGTATCATTTTTGGCAGAATCATGAGGCGAGGGAACCGTGGCCGTTAGCTGATCCTCTCACTGATGAAGAAGAGCTTGAACCCGACGTTTGTAAGGCTCTTCATAGAACTCAGCCAGGACCCTTCAAAGGTGAAGGGGAGAACTTGGGCGAGGCTGTGGAGAAGTGGGTGGAAGCAATGGAGGAATATTTTGATGTCACCGGCGGCTCTACAACGAGAGGAGCAAAATAGCTCTCGCTAGGCTGAAAATTGTGGAAACAGCCAGGGTGGCATGGAGAAAGCCTTGCGACACCAACCATCTAGATAGGAATACCCAGTCCTGGAATGATCTTAAAGCCTATCTAAGGAAGAGATTTTGTTCCCCGGATTTTTAGAAACCAAGATGAATGAATTTTTAGAGCTAAATCAGGGAGCAAAACCATTGAAGAATATCACTAGGCATTTGCTCTTCTCCTCAAGTATTCACCACCGCTAGATGAAGAGCAACTCATGGTGGCCAGGTTCATTCGGGGAATGAACGAAACTTTAGACACACTTGGTCGAGAATGCCAAACCAATCTCCATGGCAGAAGTTGTAAGAATGGTGGCGGACTTCGCCAAAGCTTTCATCGTAAAAGTGCCGCCAAAGCCAGCTCCCTCATCCTTCAAGAGATTCCAGACACCGGGAAGTTCTTCCAACCTTCCGCCTCCAAAGAGACACCAAGGTCCCAACCAGAATCTGGAGTCGGAAAATTTCAGGAATGAAGGAAGACCTTTCCCTCGAAGTTCTTTCTCAGGAACTCTGGCTCTTTCAATAATGCAAAGGGAAGATCTTCGAAGTGAGAACAGGTGCTTCGGATGTCAGGGGTTTGGGCACCAGCTCAAGGATTTCCCATCGCCTTCTGTGGGCCAAGAAAGCCAGGGTCCCAGAATTCAGAGACAGACTCCTTCGTATCTGTGCCAAAATCAGGGTAACCCAAGAAGAGTGCCAGCTCAGCTTGCAGCCTCCATGCAAAGCAGTCTCCGAACTCCATCCCAAAATTGGGAAAACCAAAGAGAGAGAGAGTTCCACCTCAGACTGCAGCAGCTAGAGTCGTCACTATCGCTGAGGAAGTGGAGGAACAAAAAGGACAGATCTATGCCGCAATAGAGAATCAGGGGAATAACTATCAATTTTCAGTCCTCCAAACTCCAGCAGAGTACCAGGGTAAGAAATTCAAGCTTTTGATTGATTCAGGTAGTACTCATTCTTTTATTTCCCCAGGATGTCTGCGTAAATTAGTCCTAAATCAAAAATTATGGAAACCTATGCAAGTGGAATTTGCCAGTGGAAAGATTCTTTTCACACATCTTGAGACAGACCTTATTTAGTTTAGCCTAGATGGGAATGTAACAGAGTGCCAGTTCAGAGTCCTATCCTTGGGAGTCTATGATGGAATCCTTGGAATGGATTGGCTCCATAAGAATCAAGCTGACATTCATTGTCACAATAGAACCATCTCTTTCCTCGACCTTCACGGGAATAAAGTTCAAGGAACTGGAATTTTCGGATCCCCAGTGCTCCAATTAGTCAAGGCTTCTAAATTGTTAAAAGGGCTCAGAAAGAGGCAAGCTCTTTATGTTGTTAAGATGAATCCAGTAGACATAAAATGTAAGGCTAAAGAACGAGAGTGGTTGAGTATGCAGATGTGTTCCCAGAAGAGCTGACTGAGATGCCTCCGTCTCGCGAAGTAGATCATGAGATCGAGTTAACCCCCGAAGCTCAGCCAGTAGCCTAGTGTGCATACAAAATACTAGTCTTGAAGCCATAGAACTTAAGGAACAGTTAAGACAACTGTTAGAGCAAGGATTCGTCAGACCTAGAGTCTCACCTTGGAGTGCGCCCGCTCTCTTTCAAAAGAAGAAAGATGGAACGTTAAGACTCTATATTGACTACAGAGGATTGAATCAATTAACAATTAAAAATAAGTATCCTATCCCTAGGATTGATGAACTTCTGGATCGGTTAAGTGGGATCCAAATGTTCACAAAGATAGATCTCAAATCTCGGTACTACCAGATCAGAATCAAGGAACAGGACATCCCGAAGACAGCATTCAATACTTGCTATGGGCATTATGAGTTCACAGTCATGCCGTTTGGATTGACAAATGCCCCGGCGACATTTAATCGTCTTATGTAGGATATTCTCAGAGAATACTTGGTAATTTGGTTCTTGTCTTCTTTGATGATATCTTGGTATACTCAAAGAATGCTGTAGATTATGAAGATCATGTGCACAAGGTCCTGGAAATCCTAAGGAAACACCAACTCTTTACAAAAAAGAGCAAGTGTTCTTTTTCTGTTGACCAGGTGGAATACTTGGGATTCATAGTGTCAAAAGATGGGATTTCTCCTGACCCTGCAAAGGTGCAAGCCGTCGTAGATTGGCCGGAACCCAAGACGGTAAAGGAAGTCAGAGGATTCCTAGGATTAACCGGATGGTATAGGATCTTTATACCCAGGTATGCTCAGATATCATCCCCTTTAACTAACCTTCTCAAGAAGAGTACCCTTTTTTAGTGGACTGCAATGTGTCAGAGTGCCTTTGATAAACTGAAGACAGCCTTAGTAACCAACCCTGTCCTTAAATTGCCAGATTTTACCAAACCCTTTGTTGAGGTAGTTTACTGATGCTAGTGGGTTTGCCTTAGGCGGTGCTCTTATGCAAGAAGGTCATGCAGTAGCCTATGAATCTAGAAAACTCAGAACACATGAGAGAAATTATCCCGTCCATGTCTTGGAGTTACTCTCAATAGTTTATGCTCTAAAGTTGTGGAGACATTATCTTTTGGGATAGAGGTTCACCTTGATGTGACAAATCATCAAAGTCTGAAGTGGATCTTCACCCAAAGGGATCTCAACATGCATCAAAGGAGATGGATGCAGACCCTGCAGAGCAGGAATTCGATTTTGAAATTAAGTATCGATCAGGGAAAGAAAAATGTGGTGGCAGTTGCACTCAGCAAAAAAGCCTCCTTGCTTCTTGCAATTACAGTGGTGTCAAATTCATTAATCTTTGAAACAAGGGAGAGAATCATGCAGGACAAATTCTTTGCCCCTATTGCTACCCTTCTGATGCGGGAAAGCAAGACTCCTCAGGAAGAAATGAGTCAAGTTCTTGGGTACAAATTGGATGAAGGATGCATGCTATGTATTCCCATGATGAGGGAGTAAAGGGAAGAATTCTGAGAGAAGCCCATGATAGCCTGATAGCTGGACATCTAGGGTTTATAAAAACCTATATGTCTATGAAGAAAAGCTTCTTCTGGCCAGGACTAAAAAAGGATGTACTTGATCATGTGTGAAAATCCTTAATTTGTCAAAGAGTAATCCTTAATGTGTCAATTAAAGTGGGACCCAAATGTTCACAAGATAGATCTCAAATCCGGGTACTATCAAATCAGAATCAAGGAGCAGGACATCCCAAAGATAGCATTCAATACTCGTTGTGGGCATTATGAGTTCACAGTCATGCCATTTGGATTGACTAATTCCCCAGCGGGGCGACATTTAATCGTCTTATGCAAGATATTCTCAAAGAATACTTGGATGATTTTGTTCTTGTCTTCTTTGATGATATCTTGGTATACTCAAAGAATGCTCTGCAGATCATGAAGATCATGTGCGCAAGGTCCTGGAAATCCTAAAGAAACATTAACTCTTTGCAAAAAAGAGCAAGTGTTCTTTCTCTGTTGACCAGGTGGAATACTTGGGATTTATAGTATCAAAGGATGGGATTTTTCCTGACCTCGCAAAGATCCAAGCAGTCGTAGAATGGCAAGAACCCAAGATAGTAAAGGAAGTCAGAGGATTCCTAGGATTAACCAGATGGTATAGGATCTTTATACCCAGGTATGCTCAGATAGCATCCCCTTTAACTAACCTTCTCAAGAATACACTTTTTCAGTGGATTGCAATGTGTCAGAGTGCCTTTGATAAACTACTGAAGATAGCCTTAGTAACCAACCCTGTCCTTAAATTGCCAGATTTTACCAAACCCTTTGAGGTAGTTACTGATGCCAATGGGTTTGCCTTAGGCGGTGCTCTTATGCAGGAAGGTCATGCAGTAGCCCATGAATCCAGAAAACTAAGAACACATGAGAGAAATTATGCCGTCCACATGACTTGCAGTTACTCTCAGTAGTGTATACTCTGAAGTTGTGGAGACATTATCTTTTGGGACAAAGGGTAACCTTGATGACAGATCATCAAAGTCTGAAGTGGATCTTCACCTAAAAAGGGATCTCAACATGCGCCAAAGGAGATGGATGCAGACCCTATAGGAATTCGATTTTGAAATTAAGTATTAATCGGGGAAAGAAAATATAGTGGCAGATGCACTCAGCAGAAAAGCCTCCTTGCTTGCAATTACAGTGGTGTCAAATCCATTAATCTGTGTGAAGCAAGGGAGAGAATCATGCAGGACCAATTCTTTGCCCCTATTGCTATCCTTCTGATGCAGGAATGCAAGACTGCTTAGGAAATGATCCGAGTTCTTGGGTACAAATTGGATGAAGGATGCATGTCTTATAATAATCAGCTATGTATTCCCAATGATGAGGGATAAAGGAAAGAATTCTGAGAGAAGCCCATGATAGCGTGATAGCTGGACATCCAAGGTTTATAAAACCTATATGTTTATGAAGAAAAGCTTCTTCTGGCCAGGACTCAAAAAGGATGTACTTGATCATGTGCGAAAATGCTTAATGTGTCAGAGAGTCAAGGCAGAGAGAGTCAAGATGCTAGGGAAACTGCAGCCTCTAGACATTCCACAGATAAAGTGGGAATGTATCAGTATGGACTTTGTCATTGGATTACCTTCAGTGCAATCAGGTTACAACTCCATTTTTGTGATAGTTGACAGGCTAACTAAAGTTGCCCATCTGACTCCAGTGAAAGAAACATACACTGCAGTGGATGTTGCCCGAGTTTTCCTTAAAGAGATCTTCAGATTTCATAGCTTACCCAGGAAGATAGTAAGTGACAGAGATCCCAAATTCACATCGAAATTCTAGACTGCATTCTTTGAAGTAGTAGGAACTTTCTTAGATCCCAGCACAGCCTATCACCCCGAAATAGATGGCCAGATTGAAAGAGTGAAATCAGGTATATCCTTCGGTCATGCTGTGGTAAGGAACCCAAGAAGTGGTTAAACCATTTGCATCTGGTTGAATTTTCTTACAATGCTTCTTATCATCGAAGCATTGGGATGAGTCCTTTCAAAGCTTTGTATGGACAAGATTGCCTTACACCATTGACTTCGTCTGACCCATTGATTAGAGTCGAGATATCCAGACAAATGCTTTATGACATGGACCAGCAAATGCAATCAATCCGTAAATATATAAAGGTAGCCCAAGATAGGCAAAAGCAGTATGCAGATAAAAAGAGATCAGAGAGAGAATTCGAAGAATCAGATATGGTCTTCATTCAAGTACGACCAAAAAGAAGTTCCTTATCTTTAGGAAAGTACAAGAAGCTCTCTCCCAGATACTGTGGACCGTATGCTATTATAAAGAAAGTGGGCAATCTAGCTTATAAACTTCTTCTGCCTCCCCATCTCAAGGTACATAATGTATTCCACGTCAGTGTGCTTAAGAAATATGTACCCAGCCTGAGTCACATGCTTGATGATGACAAACAATTGATTTCTCCGAGACTCAAGGCCAGATGGTACTCCAATACCTGAAGAAATCCTTGACGTTCGGGAAAAGATTCTCAGGAGCAGAGTCCTCAGAGAATTTTTAGTAAAGTGAAAGTTCTTCTCTCTAGAAGATGCCACACCTAGGAGAAAGAAGAAGAGTTGGCGAAAGATTACCCTCACTTTGCGAGATGAGGACATCTCACGTTTTTCAAGTGGGAGAGGATGTAAGATTCCTCCTCAGCCTGAATCATGAATAAGCTTTTACCTCAATCCCCTGTAATCATTTCTTATTTTTTAATACAAGAAAATATTATTTTTCCTTATTTTTATCTAGAGAGAAGAAAAATTCTAGAGAGAGATAATTCAATATTGAGATATTTTTAGATATAAAAAATTTTCTAATATCTAAAATATGTTTTCCTAAAATACAAGTTCAATATAAATTCTCGAATGTGCATTAGGAATATATCAATTAAAAATGATATAAGGGACCTTAGCCTAAGGGTCTAGATTTTTAGAAATTTCTGGATTATAGTCCAATTAAGGTTCTTATGGGCCAATAGGATTAATCCAAGTGTTGGGATGAGATAAATCCAAAGAATAAATAAAAATACCCAAAAATGAGTAAATGCTCACATAAGATGAAGAGTTGACTGAGTACAAGGTTTATTAGTTAAAAATTAAGAGATATTACTAAAAAAATGAGATATTTTGGAGAACTGATGAATTTTTGACACCTTGGTAAGGAGAGGGGGACCTTTGAGGTAGGTGCCTCCTTCACATGTGTGGGAGGATTTTTAATATAAAAATATTAAGATATTTTTATCTCTCCTCTCTCCTGGATCAAAGTGGATCAAAATGGGAGCTAAACTGGTCCAAATCTTATCCAAATTTAGCAAACTGAAGCGAGAAAATTCTAGAACCTAGTTGGACTCAGTTAGTGGCCTCCCTCACCTATAAATAGACCCTCATTCTTTTGTATTCTCATCTGTGAGAGCTAGACCATGCCAGTATTACATTAAAATAATCCCTTAAAAAATCCTCTACTTTTGGAGAGATTGGAGCTTCTCTCTGTCGCTTCAACAATTCTTAGAGCTTTCCTCTCAACACACTAAACCAATTGATTGGTTGGGGGCTTCCTTCTAAGATAAAGAAGCAAGCAAAATCTAGAGGTAAGAAGTAATTTCATGGTTTTCATTAATATTCTAAAAAATTTCACTTCTCAACCCCTCTCAAGCTTGAGAAGTTTCAAATTAATTGTTTTCAATGCAAATCAAGCTTTCTATAAGAATTCTAATGATTAATCACAAAAAAGTTAGTCTTTATGCTTAATTAGGATGCTTTTTATGTATATCTCTCTCTCCCAAAAAGACTACTAAGTTTCTCTATTAAAAGTTTATCACAAGGTTTGTATGTCCCCTTTTGAACTCATCAGTGTGATGACTCAAGGACTCATTTCTTAAACAAAGTGGTGGAGTTTCTCTTAGAAGAATTTATAGTTGTCCACCCATACTATCCACAACAACCAAATGGACAAGCTGAGAGTACAAACAAAGTCTAATGCATGATGGTACTTTCAAAGAGTTTGAATAGATATTCTTCCTAGACCCCCCTCCTTCAATGATCCCCTCGACCACATAGAGTTTGAGATGGTCATCCAGGTGCTGGATCGTTTCTTCTACACCGTTTCTTCCACACTTAGAAAGACCCCAGTCTCTTCACTGTGATAGAACTTGCAACTCCCTCATCAATTACTATCTCAAAGAAAAACTAAATCTCTAGGAGGGAGAATTCCCAAGAGAGTAGAGGATACAAAAGGCCTAACGTCAATCTCCACACCATCATCTGACATTATCCCCTCTGAGGTGGCCTTACTTGCTAAAGCTTGCACCTTGGAAGAAGTATTTCTTTTCTCGTTACTTACAAATTAGCCCACTTACTTCCCATTTGAATGCAAGTGTGCATGGATCTCTTTGAAAAGGAGCTTGAGAAGAACCCTAAGTTATAGTTCAACTTTCCATAGGTCCCCCTTGGGAAGACATCAAAGCTCTTACATGAACTTGGATGTTGTACACCATGTGTAAATTTATCAAACTAGTAGTATGACAAGGTGCCTGACCTTGACATCATCACCATTTGCTTCTTTAATCTCATCATTATCTATTGATCAAATTCCCCGATTTGGCAACATTATGAGATGAGGATTCCCAAGGCCTCTCTTTTGAGATCAAAACAAAGGCCCCACTTAGGTATCTATTTAGCTATTATATGCAAGTGCACTGACTAAGCCTAGCACCTCATCACCTTTGAAGATATGTTTGATTCTACCTTTTGGACCTCCTACAATGCTCCTTTCACTGCAACACCTAGTATGTGAAGTACCGCTACAACTTCTACTGGCCTTATAGTAACTTCTAGCATGGACCTTCCATGTTCCTCCACACCGATTCAAATGACATAATTGTGGAGAGTATACTAACCACAATGGTTATTAGCATTACTCATTTTGTACCATGCAATGGGCTTCATGTAATAGATTTTGGGATATCTCTAAGCTTATGACTTCTGTAATGCCAAATGAGATGATAGCCATTTAACAAGCTTAACTTGTGTCTAATGTTGGTAGTATACTCAACCTAGGAAATAAGCCTTATTCTGGCTCTTGGGCCTCTAAACATTACATGGGAATCCGAACATTGTAAATATGAGACTTATATATAATTCATTTCGACTAATGAGAACACACATAATCCCATTATCACAATTGAGTCTAGATTTTGTACTCTTTTATTGATATTTGCTTGTATGTTTTCTTTCTCTTGATGCATGCTTGCTTGTTTTGATTATGTAGTAAGTGTGTTGAGTGATGTTTCTTGATCTCCTCCTCTTTGCCTTGTCTCTCTCTATCTCCATCTCTCCCACATTCTCACACTTGCATAGATATTAAGGTTGAGATTGAGCTTTTCATAGCTCAATCTCCTCCTCTTTGCCTTGTCTCTCTCTATCTCCATCTCTCCCACATTCTCACACTTGCATAGATATTAAGGTTGAGATTGAGCTTTTCATAGCTCTTTCCTCCTCTTTGTTATCTATGCAAGAGCTAAGTGCCCTTGTGGGGACACCAAGGAAGGAAAGGTTGATAGCCCTAGCTTCTATACAAGAAGGAATTGTTGTTCTACTATAAATGACAAAGGGTACAAACTGACATAGACCATTGCATTCTTCATTTCTTCTCTCCCATGCAAGGCTTAAGTTTTCCCAAAACAATATACTAACTCGATTAGGAAAAATTTGGACTAAAAAAGGGCCGTCTAAGAAAAGCCATATCATCACTTTACTAGAAAAAAGAGGGCCATGGTGAATTTTATGAATCTTATGTCGAAACCCCTACATGTGACATATTATTCGAAAGCTCTTAAAAAGTAGATTCTAAATCTACCTCCTCTGATAAATTTAGAGTTGATATGTTCAAGTCATACCTTCTCCACTAAAAATGGCATCCGTTCATAATCATTGGAATCTACCTTTTAGTGGGGTAGATTCCCATGATTGTGATATCCATGTCACATCATTGAAATATATCTTTTAGTGGATAAGGCATAACTTGAGAATATAAACTCCAAATTTGTCAGAGATAGTAGATTTAGAATCTACTTTTTAAGATATTTCCAATGGGATGTCACATGTGAGGATTTTGACATGAAATACATAAGATTCACTACGGCTCCCCCTTTTTTCTACCAAAGTGATGACATGGGTCTTCTTAGAGGACCCTTTTTTGTGTAAAATTTACCTAAATTTCATAAGTTACATAGGTTTACTACGGCTCTCCTTTTTTCTAGTGAAGTGATGACATGGATCTTCTTAAAGAGCCCTTTTTAGTGTAAATTTTACGTAATGATTAATATCAGCATACACCACCGGAAATGTATTAGTAAGGCTATGCAAGAACTGATCCTTTACTAAGTCTAATAGAAATATGCTTGTTTAAAAAGAAAGTAGATGCAAATATCCTATAAGAAAAAGAAGAGTGAGTTGTATGTGTTTTTTTAACATACAATGTCAAGAATGAAATTCAAGGAGTGGAATAAAACCTTACAATTGTGAAGAAATCTTTGAACTCCTACTAGGATCAAGGGACATATCCTCAACCATGTAAACATGTTGTATACTAGCCACCATCACCGGATCTTTTGCTTGTGTGAAACTTATAAGATATCCTTTCCAATGCTTATTTAATTACATCCTCTTCCAAAGTTTATGAGGTCTAATGGTTGATGGTTGCGTAAAGATCCAGAGACCCACCTTGAAATCTTTCTTAATCCATTCACCTTCTAGGTTTTTATTGTTATAATAACATAGTCATTGATGTGATTCTTTAGTCACTATTGCTTAGAAGTTAAATCCATTGTGAAGATGAATCTCAAATGAATATGAAAAATAAAATATAGGGGGGGGGGGGGGGGGCTTGTGTGGAGAGAACAAAAATATTGAAGCTACAACAAAGGATCTTGCATAAAAATGCAATGGGGGAGAATTTAAACAATATAAAATGTCATTTGGGAAAGAAACACAAAAGTGATTTTTGGGCCCACCTAAAAGCAAGTTTGCAAAGTACCAAAAAGATGTGAGAATAATCATATAAAAGGTGTATACAAAAGTGGATAAGTGGTGGGGAGTAAAGTGAGAGATACTCGGAGAGATGTGTGTTTTCCAATTAAAAAAGGTAGCAAAAAGATGGCTCCTACAAATGGACACCTAACCCTCCTATCATTGTTAATGATTTTTTCCTTAATATAAGGCCCTTTCTGAGTCCAAAACTTCTCTAATATTGTCAAGAAGCTTAATTATTCCAATATCATAATGGATAGTTGATAATGTTTACACACACAAAATTAGATCATCTTCCATTTGTGCAATAGCCCTCTTTTATAAAAAAAAATCACATATCCATCTATACCATTCCCTAGTTAGTCCACCCTCTAATTTGGGAGGTTTCCATTCATTGCATCTTCTAGTTCTTCAAGAGTAAAATAAGCATCCATTATGTTCTTAACATGGCTACAAACGGTATTTGGAATGTTATCTCCTCTTAATTTAGTGTTGGGACTGGTTGCTAAGAAAAGAGATCTATATATAATTCATAGAAATCTTTGACAAATTAGTGTTCCCATGAGTCCACCATTTGCCTAATCAAGCTTAGGCTTTACAAGCTTCAATAACTGCCTTGTTTCTACACTTCTTTAGAGTTTTGTTTCTTAACATCTTTCTGTTTTTAGCTATGTGGTGTCCCCATTGTTAATGCCTCTATTCTTTGTTTTTTGAACCCATATATTATCAAGCCTTTGCCTCACAATGTCCTCTCTCTAGATTCTCTTAAATTCCTTCTTGAGAATATTGTTTTCAAGTGTTGCTTTATGAAAATCCTCTTACAAAGGTTTTGTACGCTTTTGCTACAAGCATTATCATGGAATGGTAATCTCCTATAGTACAATCATATAGCACCTATGCATGAATGCTCTTGATCAATGTAAAAATGGTCTAGTCTGAACTTGAGTTCATTGCATGGTTGCTTGTTTGTCCAAGTGAAATTTATTCTTTGAGAGTAGCTTTTGATGTGTTTTATCACTATAAGCATTTTACCAAATTAGTTCACCACCCTTAATCACTTTGTAGCTACCAACTTATCTATCATTACCAAATGTATACAGAAGTAAAATCTCCATTCATTGTCCATACAATTTCTTCCAAAAGTCTCCATTTATACAACTCTTCATTGTGTGTATAGTCAACCCACATTCGCACATTGCATTCAAAGTTATCATATACCCACATGTAGTGTTCATCCAATTCTATTTCCTTGTGGTCTATAGAATCTATGTGCACTCATACTAACGTACCTTCTTTTCCATCCTTCCCTACTTCTCCATGTTATTGGGGCTATATACATAGCCTTTTTCCACTTTTCACCATGAAGCTGTCACCTCTTAAGAGAGATGTATTCCATTGTCTTACAACTATATTTCTAAGTGCCCAAGCTTTGTTTGGGTTAGTGATGCCTCCTAAAATGCATACCAAAGCTCTTTTCACACCAACAAAAATATTTAAAAATCCCCCAAAAAATCTTACTTTTCTTTTCATGCAAAATCCTTTCACATTTTTGTTTGTGAACAATTTCTCATTGTAATCCTTGGCCTTGGCTCTGAGGAGTCATCACACTCCTTGGCCTTGACTTTAAGTCATTCTAAAAGTAAAAAATGAAGCCTTTGGCTTCTTTTTCCTTTGGCAAGAAGGATTAAGTGTTCCTTCGTAAACTTTGCTTCACGTGTGCTTTCACAGTTGCCAATATTTCTTTAGTTTTGAGGTGAGGTTTTGACTTGTGCTTGAAGCCCTTTTAGAACCCCAATCTTATTACATTTGGTACAATAACAAATTCCACCCACTTGAGTGGGCCCCGGGTGTGTGAAAAAAAAAAATCAATGCATAATTACCATGCCGTGAAACTTGGACAAATGTTAGCTCCCAATCAATCATCAGAATGATTACTTGTATAATCGATCATCTAAGTATCCCACTTTATCTCTATCCATAGACGATTACTTGTATAATCGATCATCTAAGTATCCCACTTTATCTCTATCCATAGACGACTCATAAGGTAAACCGTCCGTGTAACTGAAGGACCTTCACCTACCTCTCTCTTCACCTTCAATTTAGACTTTTAATTTAATGTGCTCTCAAATCTCAGCTGACCATCTTAATGCTACTAATGGTCTTGTGTGAGAGAGAGAGAGAGAGAGATTCATTTGTACACATTGATCCTATTTGAGAAGTGTGGCCTTGAAAAGATTCATATGCAAGTGTGCACTTGTTGCAATATGGCAATCAATATCTTGGCTGCAATATGACAGTGAATTTTTTTATAAGGTATCACTGGGAAAGACTAAACCATGCATACAATTATTACACGGTATAGATATGCTCACTAAAATAATTTCAAGAGAGCTTATGTAGTATTTAGATGCATCCACATAATAATTAATAACAACCTATAACTCTAGCTTACTCTTCATGCTTTGAAGAAAAAACAATATTTCGGATGTGACGCACTGTTGTGGATCATACATGGTCTTAACTTTTCATTCACCTTGTGCTTTCTGCTTGACTTGAATGTCTTCAGATGACGAGTTTACATTTCGTTAATCCACCACCACACCATTGTTTCCTCTTAATCAACCATGCCTTTTAATCCATGCACAGTAAGACCATGGGCTTGTATGTCTTGTTCAAGGCCAAGGCCCAAGTGACATGCACATGTCACTAGAGTAAGTGTCTAATGGGGCTCAAGAATCACCTCCCCACCACCATCTTCATTTGATTAGTGCACATTCACCGTAATTTATCCAGAGCCTTATTCCCAACTTAAGGATTCTTAGAAGAAAAATGTCTTCCGTTAGTTTCAGGATGCAATGTGGAATTGCCCAGCAAGAATTCTTATTTCACTTTCCTATTGGTCAGATGGTGGACAAGGTAGACAAGCTGTTTTTACCTTGTCCGTTTCAACAAGCGGTGCATAAGCTCCTGTCTGCATCATTTCCGAACAAAGATTGAATGCAAGCAAAGATAAAGACAATGTCATAAAAAGGCAACTCTAAAAAGTGCTTTACTTCACCTGATGCATCGGCGATCCACAATGGTGTTTTTTAGCACCCCTTTGTTTTCTTCAGCTCTCCTGATGAGGTAGGGCAGCACACGAGCCATGGGCCCAAATGCAAGGTACTTGCTCACTCTAAAGCCCGCCCGTACCAAAGTCAATGACAGACCGTCCGCCATCCCTTTTAGCTGCCCAAATTGCAAACGGCTGTCTCTGTTTGTCAAGCCAAGCTCCATAGCCTTGGCTGCAGCAGCTCTCCCTGCATGGGCGTAACAGCATGAGGTTGCATTCAGAAATTAACAAAACAGCACACCAATTGTGAATGAATCGAATGCAACCTTTACCTGACTCCATGTTATGAGTGGCCAAAATGACACATCCTCGACCAGCTGCCGCCCTTTCCAACATGAAGGCAGCACTGTCATTATAACACTTGTGGGTGTTCTCGATGGAATCGTGGATAGGAGAGGGCATACTGAGAGATGCTGCAAGCGCACTCTCTCTCACAATATAAGCACCCCTAACCAGCTTTACCCCCAAAGGAACACCTCTTCTAGAGGCTGCATCCATGGCAATCTTCAGCCGTGGAAATGCATCTTTGAGGTAAGCCTGCATGGTACCATATACCAAAGTACCCCCATCACCATGCTTATTGAAATGGAGCGTGGCTGCATATGTCAAGTAGTCAATAGCTGGCTGCACAGATGTGTATTCAGCATCCACAAGGAGAGGAAGATCCACTTTTCTGGACTCCCCACAAAGCTGCCATAACCTCTGCTTAGCCATGGCCAGGCACTTCTCCTCTTCCAGGGTCAAGGATTGGGGCTCATTTTGCAGACAAAATACCGGACTTTCAGGTGCAAAGAGGGGTAAACTCTCTTCTTGCCATGGCAGATGAAAGTCAGGGTGCTTGTGCTGCCATCGCAGAAGATGACTGATATGCTCCAGCAGTGGTACAGGGCATATGGCTGTAATTTTCACACATGCGAAACTCACCTATGGAGAAAAAACTTTTATGAATGAATTTATCTAAAGAAACTACCCATTTCTCTCTATATAAAAACTCACTACTGATGCCTCTCTCTCTCTCTCTCTCTCTCTCCCACCCCCCCCCCCCCCATCTATCTAACGGATGCTATGTGCTTGTATGGGTCTCATAGATCATTTGTTGGCCTTCCGTGGCCATTGAAATCTCTCTCTCCATTTTACGTGATGGAAAAGCTCTCATCCAAAATTTCCAGAACCCAAAACCCACTGCTCATCCAATAGCACCTATAGTTAGCATAGTCTAGAGGCATAGTAGATGAATACTAGGACTTCTATTTTAGTTTGGTTTGGTGTTTTTTTATCGGATCTGAGAGATTTGGCATAAGAGCTTCATGGTCTTCATTTATGTATTTGGTCTCATAGGTCATTTTGTCCTTCCATAGACGTTAAAATAACTTTCTTCTTCCTCATCTTTCTTTCTCTCCCCCTCATATTCTGTTCTTTTGGTTAGATCACTTTTTCATATCACTACATGATACAGTTCCTTCATGACTATATTGTAACAGTTCTGGTCTCACAGACCATTTGGTTTTTTGCAGATGCTAAATGATTCTCTCTCTCTCTCTCTCTCTCTCTCTCTCTCGTCGACCCCCTCTCTCTCTCTCTCTCTCTCTCTCTCTCTCTCATCGACCCCTTGATACATGCAAACTCTCTAAATTACAAACATTGCATGCTTCTATACATACGCTCTCTAGAAACATCCATCCATTCTCTCTCTCTCTCTCTCTCTCTCTCTCTCTCTCTCAATCCCTTGATACATGCACACTCTCTAGATTACAAACATTGCATGCTTCTATACATACTCTCTCTAGATACATCCATCGATTCTCCTCTCTCTCTCTCTCTCTCTGGTTGACCCCTTGATACATGCAAACTCTCTAGATTACAAACATTGCATGCTTCTATACATACTCTCTCTAGATACATCCACTCTCTCTCTCTCTCTCTCTCTCTCTCTCTCTCTCTCTCTCGATACATGCACTCTCTAGATTACAAACATTGCATGCTTCCATACATGACCCCTTGATACATCCACAAACACACACACACACACACACACACACACTCTCTCTCTCTCAAAGAACCAGAAATGCGCATGTAGAAAAGAAGAGCTACCTGGACATCCACTCTCTCTCTCTCTCTCTCTCTCTCTCTCTCTCTCTCTCTCTCTCAAAGAACCAGAAATGCGCATGTAGAAAAGAAGAGCCCAACACGTACCGATCCAGGGGGCAGACTCTGGGCCTGGCGAACGGTATCGAGGAATACAAGGAGGTTGGAGTCACAAGAAGCGTTATCGAGGGCGTCTTCGAGAGCGAAGTTGAGAATGCCCTGGAGACGGAGGCGGTGCCAGAGGCCGGCGAGCGTGGCGGAGGCCTCGGGGAGATCCTCGCCGGCGCAGAAGTGGGCGAAGGCCAAGCGACGGAGCGCCCAGAAGGCCGGCCCACGGACGATCGGCTGCTCCATGAGCGGCGAGCTGAGGAGGCGAGTAGTGAGACCCACTACCGGCTCGCACGCCAGCAGCTGCAGATTCACCAAGCTCCGCACGAGCTCGCCGGTAGTGAGGTCGGCGTAGAGGGAGGGGTCGTCAGGGCGCCATGCCATCTGTGTATCTGTGTGTCTAAGAGAGAGAGAGAGAGAGAGAGAGAGAGAGAGCTTCAGAAAACCTGCTTATTGGACACACACACTAGCAACAAAGGTGTTTCATAAAAAATAATTGAACACCCATGTGGAAGAGCCCATCCATTACACTCCACTTAGCAATGCATGGATGGCTCCTAGCTTTTACACTTTTTTTGGGATCTTTTGTGCTCGTGTACGTGTGTGCTTTCATGCTACCGTCAACACCCAGCAAGTTTTTGAACCCAGCACCTCATGCTTGGGACTTCAACACCTTACCATTAGGTTGTGTCTTCATTGACAGCTTTTACACTTTCTACCTCAGCCCCCATGTAAGATGAAGAAGGGGTGATGTACATGCATTGGCAAGCCAGTTAAAATTTTCCACCCATAAGTATGTAAAGGATTTTGAGGCAAGCTAAGTGCTTGAACAGTTGAAGTGATTTCATTCTTACCAACAATATCCAGCAATGTGTAAACTGCACCCTCGATCCCAATCAGGATGACAATAATATCCAGCAGTGTGTAAACTGCACCCTCGATCCCAATGAGGATGACAATAATATCCAGCAGTGTGTAAACACCCTCGATCCCAACAATGAGGATGACAACAAGATAGACTAGTCTTTTCTTTTGTTGCTTTCTTACACAACCAATTCACTAGAGATCATGCTTGCATTTATCATCCGAGGCCCTTGCCTCGTCCATCCATTCATGCATGGCTATCACTCGTTTTACAAATGCCTCTAGGAGTAATAAATCAGTGAGTGCTTTTACAAATTAACTCACAATATGATTTGTCTCCACATTTAACTCATTCAACAATAGTTTTCGCAATAACAATCAACATAACCTAACTCTCAACCCCATATTTTAAACAACTTATACCCAAGTTTTTGTAGCTCTTTACATCTGTATTATTTGCATGCACACCTATGCACCCTAAGTGGCCCCTCCCCTTTCCCCCTTGTGATATCATAATAAATAGTATGAGAATCAAAATTTGATCAACCCTTTGAGACTTTGACACTTTGACCACCACTACGCTATGCATGTGTCCAACACTTTCTATGTGACTTGCCTTTTACATTCACACTTACCTTTAATTTCTCAACCATAGCCAGACAACATGTAGAATTTTGTATACAAAGAGTTTCCTTCGTCCATATAAGATCAATTTTTTAGCATCTACATGCATGTGTGTGTGCATGCATGCATACATACACTACATGTGTGTGAGTGTGTGTGTGTGTGTGCGCGCATGCACGCGTACACGCGCACACATGTGCATGAGTGAGAGTGAGTGAGTGAGTGAGTTTGTGTGTGTGTGTGCATGTACGTTTGCATGTACATGTGCATGTGCGTATGTATGTGCTTGTACACGTGCATGTGCATACACTTGTGCATAAACATGTGTGTGTGTGTGTGTTACATGGGAGTTTTATGTGTCTCATAGCTTAACTTTTGAGACACCCATTTAGGTTAGAACCACCAATGGCATTACATACCATAATAATGGTAACAAAAGCTTTGTGTACACAATATAGGCAAGTACATCATATTCATGCACCTTATTTCCACATTAGAAAAACAAAACAAAAAAGGGTTACAAAGAAGATGATGGCATACTTGAATCGTATCTTCTTGCATGTGTCTTGTTATGACTCTAGCCTATACTAATAGTAGAAAATTGTAAAACAAATTATTATGTGCATCTTTTTTGTTTGGATTGACTCTCCATTGGACAATTGATAAAACTTTAAATGATCTAGAATTTGATAAGAAGAAATTCTTCTTTAAACTTATCAAATAAGAGACTTGAGGTTAGAACTCTTCTTTCTAATGTTTTCTAGTTAAATTATCCCAACTTAAGGGTCATCCAAGATAACATGACAATGCATTACATTTGAACATTGAAATGTTGCATTTGTCTTGTAATGAAAGTTCAACCTTTTGTTACCATTTATATATTAGTATCTATTTGGACATTGGTACTTTTGTTATAAGTCCTTCCAAGAATAAGACATTTCTACACCTATAAGTGAGTTGCCTCACCTTGGGTGCTTTAAATTTTCTACTTTGTATAATTCCTTCCTAGAATGAAACATTGCTACATGTGTAAATGAGTTGTCCCACCTTGGGTGTTTATGGTTCTTCTTTTTGAATCCTCACGCTTGTAGTCTAAAGAGTTCATCTCTAGAATGACAAAATGGAAGAACTATCTCATGTAACTAACCAAAGGTTAGATGATTAATAAACCTTGGAAGAAATTGGGAGCAATTCAAAAGATTTGTCAATTGCATACATACATACATACACATATATTATTATCTTGAAAGTGAGATTTTTCAAATACTGTATCCAATTTTTATAAAAAGAAAGCTTGTAGAGAAAGAAAGGGCTAAAATAGCCATGTAACCTATTTTTGTAAAGTAATAAAATCTATAAATACTCACGCGGCGATGCTTTTGGCACACGCTTGGTGGGGCGATTGGCACCCAATCTGGTGTTTCTCTCTCGTGCCTATATTTTCTATTTTGCATGCTTTCTAAGAATCGCAGTTTTTGTTTCAATGGTATTAGAGCCTAGCAGTTATGCTCTGTCCATCAAAAGGTGTATGTTTGAGGCACTCAGACGGCCTGGGACCAACATGTCCTTTGTCTTAAGGTGCACAGAGCAATTGGGCAGGCATAAAACTCGAGGATCCACCGTGAATGTCACACCGCTGGAAGGCCGACATCGGTTTCAACACTGGGGCAAACTGCATAGTGCGTGCATTGGTCAACACAGTCGCGTAGAATGGACAATGCCAAGAGAGCACGCTAAACCTAGCACCGGTCGACCAGCAAGAACTACAAGCCAACAATAGCAACCAACAACTGTCGACACACGAGCAACGAGTAGCGTGGGTGTCTCCTCAAGAGACAAACGCAAACTAGCCTCCATTCTCCCCACATACCCTTTTTTTCTAGGCATTGAAATGCCATGACGACCGTTGCATGGTAGTTTGTGGTGAGCCATGGGAGAAGAAGAAGAAGAGGAGAGGGAGAAGAAGAAGAAGAGGTGAGAGAAGGAAAAGAAGAAGAAGAAAAAGAAGAAAAAGAAGAGGAGAGAGAAGGAAAAGAAGAAGAAGTAGAAGTAGAAGAAGAGGAGAGAGAAGAAGAGGAGGAGGAGAGAGAGAGAGAGAGAAGGAAAAGAAGAAGAAGAGAGAGAAGGAAAAGAAGAAGAAGAGAGAAGGAGAAGAAGAAGAGGAGGAGAGAGGGAGAAGAAGAAGAAGAGGAGAGAGGGAGAAGAAGAAGAAGAGGAAAAGAAGGAGTAGAAGAAGAGAAAGAAGAGGGAGAAGAAGAAGAGAAAGAAGAAGAAGAAGAAGAAGAAAGAAGAAGGAGAAGAAGAAGAGGAAGATAAAGAAGAAGAAGAAGAAGAAGACAAAGAAAGAAATAATTATTATTTTAAAAAATGATTATTGTTATAGGATCATGACCAAAATCGTTTGCACTTTCGACTAAATAATTTTAGATGTGCTAGTATTTTTGCAGGATTTGGGACTTGGGTTATACCAATGATCTCTACTACCATGGAGCCGTGTGTTGAGCTTTCGACAATTAACATCTCTACTTAAACACGATAGGTCCTCATCTTTACCAAATGATTACATTTTTAGTTATTTATGAATTGTTTAAAATTCTATGTTTTCTTAACTTTTTCATTTTGTAGCCAACAATCTATCAAGGTAAGACTTTATTACTTTTGGATTCTATTTTACATTGTCAAGTTTTATTTAATATTTGTTTATTTTTGTAGCAACTTTTTAAAAGTTTCAAATACACATGTTATCTATTTTTCGTCAACTAGTTTTACATTAAGCTAACAAATAATATATATATTTCTACATGTTTTTCTAGTCTTAATTTATTTTGCCAAAACCTTGGGAAAATAAAATTTATATTCCAAATTCTTAATTCATGATAGATTTAAACTAACTTATTAACATCTTGATCTTAGTGCTGCAAGTTATTTTGTAGAAACAAAATGAATTTCATAATTAATTTAGTTATTGTTGGGTGACCCAACAAGTGAAAAGAATATCTTGGGTATTCAAGCTAAGTTGATTTTGAGTGAATCCGATCAACGGTAATGTGCGAGACGTGTGGTGTGAGTTTGATTCTGAGTGAATCTGATCAAATCTATGAACACGTGCGATGCACGTGAAGACATTGTGAGCAAATCCAATTAAGTGTGAGTTTGATTGTGAGTGAATCTGATCAACTCTAAGACACATGTGAGTGAATCTGATCAACTCTAAGACACATGTGACACATGTAAAGAGTGTGAATTCGATTGTGAGTGAATCCAATCAACTTAAGACACGTGCAATACGTGTAAAGACAGTGTGAGTGAATCCAATGTGGGAACGATTAATGTGTTTAATCACCCGTGCAGCGCTGATGATATTTACAACCGAGGACGGTTGTCTTCTCAACTGGGAGGACTATCATGGGAGTCAGATTTTTCAAATATTTTATCCAATTTTTGCAAAAAGAAAGCTTGTAGAGAAAGCAAGGGCTAGAATAGCCATGTAACCTGTTTTTATAAGTAATAAAATCTATAAATACTCAAGCGGGGATACTTTTGGCACACGCTTTGGGGGGGGGGCAGTTGGCACCCAATCTGGTGTTTCTCTCTCACACCTGTATTTTCTATCTTGCACGCTTCTTGAGAATCATAGTTTTCATTTTATATATATATATGTATGTATGTATGTTATATTTCCAGAAGTACTTTTATTTATTTAGGATGGAATTAATCTTTTTTATACATGAACAAGTTAGTCATTTTTCCCATTAGGTGTGAAATGGACTAAAAAAGAACCTCATAATGGGAAGCATTAGAGCCTAAAAAATGGGAGAATATAACCTAAAAATGAGGGAATCTAACTATTACAAATACATTTCCTAGTTGTAATTTAGAGGCTATAAGCTAGCCAATTTTTTATCCTCTCTCTCTCTCTCTCTCTCTCTCTCTCTCCCCCCCCCCCAAAAAAAAAGTTTTAGCTTGTTATGTACCTTATGAATCTAAGATTTTAGTCAACCAAAAATTTGATTTTTTTTTTTGCAAAAATTTTCATTCCCCCCCCCCCTTTTTTTCATGCTAAAATGCTCCTTCCATCAATATTATCACTCAAAATCTTTTCAAAAACTTCTCTATCAAATTTTACTTCTCGATCTCCCATTAGTTGTTGATCTACAATTCTTATCATAGATGCACTCCTTGTTGATCGTGAACCCTAAACCCTGAACCTACTATCATCATAGGGTTTAGGGGCCTTGTTGATTTTTGAAAATCTCTCTTGCTCTCATCATAGGGGCACTACTTGTTGATCTGAACCCTGAACCTGCTCTATCATCATAGGGTTCAGGGGCCTTCCTTGTTGATTTTTCAAAATCTCTCTTGCTTTCATCATAGGGGCATTGCTTGTTGATCTTTATAAATATCTATTGCCCCTTTTATAGATGTACTTGTCTTTGATATATAACAACCTCTTTTGCCCTTATTAGGTGTACTTTTTTCTATGTTTAGTGTTTTTCACTATGCTGCCACCCTTGGAAGATGTCACAAGGACTTGCACACATCAAAGTATACAAGGATTAAAACCTTGGAAGATGTCACAAGGACTGGCACACATCAAAGTATACAAGGATTAAAACCTTAAGAAGCCCAACAATAGGCATGGTATTTGTTGAGTCACTAAGTCTTTATGATAATGAGAAGAAGAATAAATTTAGGCCTTTAAATTAATGGTAGAATATATCCAAAGGGTCCAAAAGGGAGAGAAACTCATGGAGAAGAGATAAGATAAACAATGCTCAAAAGATTTTATATCATAGAGAAAGTAGATTTTGTCCCATATTAGTTCATAACCAAATACAACATCTTATGAGATTTATGTCCTTATCCAATCCATAGTCTAGAATATTCCTTCACATCCAATCCACATTCTAGGACCTTACTCTTGGTCCAATCCACACTCTAGGACCTTCCTCTTGGTCTAATAAAACTTACACACCTCACACACACTCAAACCATTCAAACTGAAACATACACTAGAATCTTTGTTCACATTGAATTCACACTATAGGACCTTCCTCTTGGTCCAATCAAACTTACACACCTTCCTCTTGGTCTAATCAAACTTACACACTTCACACACACTCAAACCATTCAAACTCACATGCACTTATTTACAAACACATGGTGTTCACACACACGTGTACATGCTCCTATTAGAGATTATTTCTCAATAATTTTTAGGGGTATGTCAAATTTCATGTCTTTTCTAGGAAAAGGGAGGGGAGGGCATCTAGGATATTATGAGAGGTTGTCCATGTTTGGGGGTGACTAGTGTAAGGAAGATGAATTTGAATATAATGCCATGGGATGTCAACTCCATCAAGATCAACAACAAGTCATTCAGTCACGAGTTTGAGAAAAATGAGAATATTCATTCTAAGGAAGTCACAACATTAGAAGAGATCAACATAATTCTAAAAATTGCCTATGATAGGCTTAAAAAGAGGAAAGAGACTAGGTCCAAGGTAAGATGAATTAGGGGAAAAAAAAGAAGGATCTAAACAATTGATGATGAAGAATTAAAAGATACACTATGTAGCAAAAAAAAAGAGATTATTGAATTTACAATTAAATTTAATGAAGTGTCTTGCTAGGAAGGGTGGGCTTTAAAGAGGAGATTAGTGTAACAAGGTGTTCTATTTCTCATTTCAATTTGAAATTTATATGGTTATTAATTTATGGGCCTTTATTACAAGCTACACCATCCCCTCTCCTAATGCAATGGATAATGCTTATCTTAACACATTATTGGAAACTTGCTGGTATCCAAGCCAATATCTTTCAAGACTCTAAGCTATGCTAGTGGTAGCTAGCTCCGCTCTCTTGGCTCCCCTCCTCAAGTTTTCACCACCATGAGGTTTCATTTCTTCGTACAAGGACACTCACTCCTCTCTACTCTCACACTCATGAACACAAGTATAAGAGGAACATTCACCAAGAATGAAGCTCCCTCTCTCTCACCATACACAAGAGAGCCGCAGGAGATAAGACTAGACTCAATTGGCACAAAGGGGGATTGTGTCTTGTATTATGAGATTGTTATTATTTATACAACTGGCCCTTATTCACATTTGGGCACCCAAAACTTAATGAAAGATGAACTAAATGATTACAAGATACATAAATTTATGGCATCACCAGCCATTCTCATAATTACAATGTTTATAATGCCATTTCATGACACTTCTATCTCTCTTATGTAATTGAGAGATGCTAGGTTACCGTCAAAATGGGATTAGCATCCCCCCTACTACCTGATGGAGTTTCCATCCTCGAAATCTATTGCCACAAGGCCTGCTACCCTAGATACTATTTGTGATGTTAATAAGTTGTGTAGATGTGCACAACTAAGATCAATTTTTTTTTAGATACCATAAGGATGATAGAATTTGCTATTATGGAGTGGTAGGTGTTGGCAGTATTCTAAGCCTCTACCCATCCGTGCTGTAGCATTTAATCAAGGCTGGTCTATATCTTAGGGAGGGGAGTTATAAAATAATTTATGTTAGAGGGTTTCATTAGTTCTAGGAGATCTTCCCCCTTATTAAAGTTAGCTGAGTTAATTAGCACCCTACACCAAGATTTGAAGTTAAGTACAATGGGATATAATGGGTAAATGTACATAGCATGACCTTCATTGAGTTTGAGGGCCCGTGTAAATATAGCCACCATTATTATTGTAGGATTGACATAATAGGGAAGCAAAAAACAAGGAAAAGGTTTCACTAGGGGCCCGAGGAACCACTAGAAGGTCATTCAGAGGGACTACCCTGTCCATTAGTTTGTTGTAGCTGTCATCCTCTTCTACCTAGATGACGAGGATGGGTTTTCTATTTGGACAAAGTTGCTGGAGAGCGGTGACGTGTTCTTGATGGTCAGCCATAGCCTTTGCTACCTCTATCTTCCTTTATTGAGATGGGCTTCCTGGAGATATAGATGATGTAGCATTAAGGCATCCTTATCTTTGTTGGGCATCGTCACCTCATCTTGCAGTCTTGTTGGGCATCCAAAATCTCTTCATTCAAGTGGGAGATGACATGTTGGTGGCTTTCTAACATAGCTACCCTTTCTATTTGTAAGCTTTCTAGGGCGCCCTTGAGATCTTTGGCATGAATCTCGTAGTTCTTGTAGCTTATTCTATAAATGTCTTTAGCCTGCATCAACTATCCTTCCAAGGTCGACATTTGTGCTTTGAGCCCTATCTCTATAGCTTTAGGTTCTTTGTCTTTCTCTTCCAACCACTTCTCTAGGGCCTTGGGATTATTCTCTACATTGGTTAGGTTTGTTTGTCCAGTAGTTAAGTGTTGTAAGGTTCCTCTCATCCTAAATAGGGGAAAACTTAAGATAGTCTACTAGATCTAACAAGAGAAAAAAATTCCTACTCTTCGTCGACACTTCGACCATGTAAAGATGCAAAGATACGACTAATAGGTAAGACCTAGTTCTATCCCCCGCCTCAGCAACCAACAAGGGGAGCATGGTCTCCTAAATGATTCTTAAAATCAAATCACCCATAGAGTGATTGACCTTAACTTGGGCAACCTCTATTCTTGATTCCTAGAAACAACGCTTTTTTTCCATTTATGCGAGGCACAGCCTCGCTGGCTTAATCCTCTATAATAGGGTTGCCCAGGGACCTACTTAACTAACGTAGAGCTTTCAATTAATTCTATTGGAAAGCTTCCCAATTAATCGGGTCCACCCGTCCATTAGGATGGTGCCATTGGGGCATTCCATCCTCCCACTTTCCACCCAACTCACGCATTAATTTTGTTTTCTAATTAGTCCTTGCACGCTATGTGACATATATAAACAAGTTCCTTAATCAATGACCTTACACAGTGTTCGTTTAGACAACCCTTAACAATGATACAACAATCCTAGTAAACAAGGGATTTAATAAAAAAATAAATACAATGTTCAACTCTATCCATAGCCAGATGTAGGCTCTCTTATTCCTTTACTTTATTCTGCATGATGATCTAGAATTTGGCCTTCTAGTCTTTATAGACTGGGCAATCCTTATGGGACCATACACCTTGTTCGTTTGGTAGTTGGCGAGGACTCAAGCCGGCCTGTCGGCCTCTCAGGCTCCATGGCTTGATCCTCCCACTCCTTGGAGGGATGCCTACATGCTAGGGTGGGCTTATTCACCACACTAGCTTGGGCCTGCAGAACTAGGTATCATTCATAACACTCGCCTAAACTAGTGAGTCTCATCTTCCCAATGGTAGGAGGGATATATTGGGCCGACTCTGGGCCTCGCTAACGTCGCCACCTAGCTACACAAGCACGGAAATAGGATTAGCATCAAGGAAAGGAGAAGATGTACTTGTACTTTAACTTAATCAAGATAACAATACAATTGCTTAACTAAACCATAGGATATAAGAAACAACATCGTCTTCTCGAGAAAGCAACAATTTCACAAGACTTTTGGTATTTCAAAGCAAAGAAAAGCAACACCTTTCTTTCTTAATTAATACTAATATTAAAAAGTAAATCAAAAAACCACTTTTGATGCAAAACATCGAGTTGTGTGGAAAAGTTGATGTTCTTTTAGGCTAAAAGTTGATGTTTTGCGTCGATTTGATGTAAAACATCAACTCTACCACAAAACTCGATGTTTTGCATCAAAGTTGATGCAAAACATCAACTCTACCACAAAACTCGATGTTTTGCATCAAAGTTGATGCAAAACATCAACTCTACCACAAAACTCGATGTTTTGCATCAAGTTTCAGATGCTCCAGAGAAGAAAGTTAGAGGATCGGAGGTTGCTTTTTACAAACGGCCCACGCTAGCATGCTCAAACGACCTATTCCATAAATTTTGAGTACCAACACGACTATGTTTCGATGCGATGTGCAGACGTCACAAAGCGACTTGTTGGATCAGCAAGTTGCTTTGTGACGTCTGCACATCGCATCGAAACATAGTCATGTTGTTGGTACTCAAAATTTATGAAAAACAGACTGTTTGTGAAAATCGACCTCCGATCCTCCAACTTTCTTCTCTGGAGCATCTGAAGCTTGATGCAAAACATCAAGTTTTGTGGTAGAGTTGATGTTTTGCATCAACTTTTATGCAAAACATCGAGTTGTGTGAAAAAGTTGATGTTTTGTATCAAATCGATGCAAAACATCAACTTTTAGGCTAGATGTTTTACATCAATTTGATGCAAAAGATCAACTTTTCCACACAACTCGATGTTTTGCATCAAGTTGATGCAAAACATCAAGTTTTATGAAAAAGTTGATGTTTTACGATTTTATGCAAAACATCAACTTTTCCATAAAACTTGATGTTTTGTATCAAAGTTAATGTAAAACATCAAGTTTTGTGGGAAGTTGATGTTTTACATAATGTTGATACAAAACATCAAGTATTGTAAAAAAGTTGATCTTTTGCATAGAGAGTTAATGTTTTGAATACAAAGTTAATGTTTTACATCAACTTGATGGAAAATATCAAATTTTCATAAAAGTTGATGTTTTTGTATCAAGTTGATGGAAAACATCAACTCTTAGCTGAGAAGTTCTTACTCAACATTAAGTTGGCCGTAAATGTTGTAGCTAAAACATCCTTATAGTAACCAGTAGGATTCGAACCTAAGTCCTTGCCTGATATTTTACAAAAAAGTATTTTGGAGAGTATAAACTTTTGTTTCTTAAAGAGACCTTTTTCATACTTTCTAAACTCATTTAATAACTAAAATTACCATTTAACCCTTTTTTGTCACATCAAGGATACATCTTATTTAAAAATGAGTGTGGAATTATTTTTCAAAACTTAGACAACTTTTAAATAGCTTATTCATAATATTTTAAAATTCATATGTACGTACTGAACTCTTTTTAAAAAAGTATATATTATCAATTAAGAAATTGTGATACTCAAGAGCTTCAAAATGGATTTTAATACTACTCTCATCGAGAGCCAAAATAGGGTTTTATAAGTAAGATAATAATTGTATCAAGAGATAACGCTTTTGTAATATAATTATACAAATAGTTTTTTATAGTTGCACTCTGTAGCACATCCTGAATTATGCTAACATGGCAGATGACCCAAGGATTCTAAGCTTCAAGTGTACACATAGAAGAAAAAAATTATATTTGTGATAGTGCAGAAGAGGATGCCTCGTCTACCTTCTCGGGGAAAGGCAAATCGACTAGTGATGGTGTAGCAATGATTATGAGGAAGCATACCTATGCCATAAGCTATATATTTAGAAAATGCCTTCATTTTATAGTTGTATTATTTTTTTAATGGATTGAAGATGGAAATAATAAACATTGTCTCTATTTTGGCATGCTTTTTGAAAACTTATTGTTAGATTTTTAATTATAATCTCAAAAAGTAAGCAAAACGAAGTCTTTTTTTTTCATGTTAATTTTTGTAAGAAATGTGTAAAGTGCCCAAAATATTATCGTTTTTTGGTAGTGTTGTACACATGCATAGATCACTTTTTAAAAAGAAGCAAAAAACTAAACTTTTTTTAATGGAATCTTTGAAAGATGCCAAATGTTTCTCGTTTTTAAGAAATATTACCTATTTTGTCCGCAACAATGTTCATTCACACCCTGGAAAAATGTCTATCATGCTTAAGAAAGATCTTTGAAAGGTGTAGGCTTTATCGCATATCATTGAACCCTTTCAAATGGGTCAACCATGGAGTAACCTTGGGACATATAGTGTCCAAAAATGGTATTTCTATAGATGAGGGAAAAATCAAAGTCATTTTGGACTTACCGCCACCCACAAACTACAAGGGAGTTCAAAGATTTATGGGTCATGTTGGCTACTATCAATGATTCATATTATGCTATGCTACGATAGCTAGATCTTTGTACAAGCTTCTCACTATATTTGAGTGGACAAAAGAATGGCAAAAAGCCTATGACACATTGAAGCAAGCTTTGGCTCTAGCACTCCCATAACAAGTGCCAAATTGGAATGTTATCTTCCATGTGCATATTGATGCTCCTAACTTTGCAATTGGATCCATCCTAGCCAAGCCCAGCCTAACGGATTATAAATTGGACTACCCTATTAGTTTTGCAGGTCGTCAATTGAATGAGGCTGAAACTAATTATACCACCATAGAGCATGAGGGTTTATTAATGGTATATATTATTAAGAAATTTAGGCATTACCTTCTTGCTAATAAATTTATTTTTTGTGTTGATCATCAAGCCTTCTTGTATCCTCTTAACAAACCATGCTCCACATGGAGAATCACAAGGTGGTTATTGATTCTTCTTGAATTTGATTTTGTTATGGTTGTGAGGCCTAACAAAAAACGTGTCACAGTGGATCATCTATCATGTATACCTAATGGTGAAGCACCAATTAGAGTTGATGATGAGTGACTGTATGCTACACTATTCAAGGTTGAGGATATTCTAAAGTGGAGCAAGAAAATTGTTATTTTTTAAGCTAATTTTTTCCCAGAAGGAAAGGAATTGAGGAAAGATTTAGCAAGAAAGTTGCAAAAAGAGAGTGTGCCTTACCAACTTATTTGCCGAAAGTCTTTATAGAAGAGGTGTCTCTACCTTGACTCAATGTAAGATAATGGAAGAGCTCTTGTTAACCCTAGAAATGGTTAACATTCCCCCCTTCTTGATGCCGACCGCATCCTCATGATTGCGTGGAAGACCTTTGTATGAGGAGAATTGAGAAGCTTTGTTGATGGCTTTTGATGTTAAGTGACGTTCAATGGTCCTTGATCCTCCAGAAGGAATGAGAAAGTCTAGTTATTAAATGAAAAGGTTAGAGATTAGTAGGAATTTTGAATGGGGTGGGGGTTTTTACGAGTGATTGCATTTTTATATTTTTGTGAGCATTTTTTATATGGGTTACATTTTTTGCTCACTTTATTTTTGGCAATCACAAGCAGAGTTACATGTTATTGGTGTTAGTGGGGGAATCTAAGAAATGTTAATAATGGGGGGAGGGGGGGGGGGAGAAGAGAAGGAAGGATCTAGAGGAGCGTAGATAAAATCATCAGAACGAAATTATGATTCTCAGTTCCTCATTTGATTCATTGAAGTGACATTCATCATTTGTAGAGTTTAGCCTTCAATGATGTCCCTTTTTGTGGCAGAATTCTTGTCAAATGTTGTTGAGTAGGATCTATTTGTGTATGCTTCTTCCCATTTCTTTTTATGCTTTTATATATATTTAAGTGTTCTATAAAATAGATATAAATGAAGTACATGAATTGAGTCAAATAGACTCTTATTGATGTGTTTTGAAGACTATAGTTTTTATTTGGAGAGGTTTGTAATTTGAATAAAAATTCAAGGTGATGGGTTGTACCATTGATGACAGACTTTTGCCCACCATGGCCCCCCCATCCAAAGATGTACCTAGAAAGTTTTCAATGGTGAGGCTTTGGTGCAAATTTCCTCCAGTAGTGCATGAGTATGGATATGTACTCTCATGGAGCAGCTGCTACATTAACTTAGCCAAAAGAGCAGTAAGGTATTAAGCTTAACAAAAATGTATTGGTTATTGAAGATTGTTGGGAGTTTCTTATGATATTCTACCATGTTTTAGGTAGGCCATTTGTGTGACTCCCTTGTGTTTTGTCTTTTTATTTGTTTTTTTTTTTTTTGGGTTACCACCTTGTAAGCAACAAGTTCTTGTGGTTACTCTCCTTTTTGAGAGAATAGGTTCTTATGTTTTTTGCATAGCTTTTGCACTCATGCTTCTCATCTACAAAGGGGTGAAAAATTGTGAGTTTGTCCTTTATGTGCTCATTGTAGCTGTGGGGATTGATTCTTGAATTTATGGCATAATTGTTATTGAGGCGGTATGTATAGCTTCTAGTTGGTTACCATTGGTGGCGGTGACCGAACACGCAAGCTCTTGTGTATGTATTTTCTGCATGAGAAGGGTTGAGTGGCTTGCTTGGTGTTGCTTGGGCCTCTTCTTGTCAAACTTTAGGTAAAGTTCTTGGAATTGAAGTCGATGATGGTGAGTCTTTCTTCACTTTGTTTGATCTTAGCAACCATATGATGGGATTTCAATCATAATATCCTTGTTCTTGAAGGACGTGCACAAGCACCCATCTTTGATGAACATTATGAATTGGTGGCTGATGCTTTTGGTATTGAGGTTTCTTCACCCATGTCCAGCGAGTGTGGGTTCCTAAATAGATCTAGCTATATAAGATAGTTAATCTCTTGCCGCCCGTGAGATCCAAAAAACTAGAGTTCAGGCTATACTTGAAGGGAGGAAGTTGGTCCACCATCTAGAGGCTGTGCCCCCATCAAACCGATCAATCACGTGAGAGTACCATGATTTGCTATGTCCATCCTGATGTAATTGCATCGATGAATTAAGAGTCACCAATCTTGAGCATATAACCTCCATATTAGTAGTTCTAGATCAGCCATCGGAGCTCCTTTCATAGGAGTTTTATCTTGTATTGAGTATACATTGCATGTTATATCTCTCTTATAGGGAGTAGCAACCTATAATCAAAAATATTTAAAGGCAAGTAACTATCTAGCATCATGGAAGAATCTAATAGAGCAAGCAAGAAAGAGTAGACAAGAGAAGAGCTCACAAGTATTCTATTACAAGGGAATGCATGTGTAATGCTTATTTTTAATAAAATTGACCTATATATAAGATACTAGTTTTCACACACTAGGTCGGTTAAAACTAAAAAATGTCATGGTCGTTGTTACTAGTCTTATAAGCAAGTAAGTACATGAAGTTCTTAGACTTCCCCTATTTGACATTAAGCTCATGGTAAGGCCATTTTATATGTTCCAATGTCATCTTATTAAACATAGGTGCCCCTTCAAGCAGGTAAGATGGTAAAGCATCTTACAATAGGATGGGTAGATGTTAAGTAGACTTTTTAATGGTGTGCACGTCCTCAAGTCACCTAGGTTAGTGGGGGTGAAGCTTGCTGTTGTATTGAAGAGGTGTGGATGTTCCAAAAGACATGTCGTGAAGTTGGCATGCAATGTTAAATGGTAGAGTGGAGATTGATTCATAGCCAAGGATACAAGCCACCTAATGAAGGTGTGAAGGTGTGGTGAAGCTTGTTGTCATATCGAAGAGGTGTGGATGGTCATGTGAATTCTTACAAGCCATCAAGATTACAGAAGATAGGTGCTCATTCAAGCGGGTAAGATGGCAAAGCACCTTATAATAGGATGGGTGGATGTTAAGCAGCAAAGTGATTAACATTCCCCCTTCTTATTGGTGTGCATATCCTCAAGTCACCCGTTCAGTGGTGGTGGGTGAAGCTTGTTGTCATATCGAAGAGGTGTTGATGGTCTAGGACATGCTGTGAAGTTGGCATGCAGTTAGTAAGTGGTAGAGTGGAGATCGGTTCGTAGCCGAATGCGTGAAGTTGTGTTGAAGTTTACTGTCATATATAGAAGAGGTGTGGATGGTCCAAGATATGCCATGAAGTTGGCGATGTTAAGCGGTAGAATGGATATCGATTCGTTGAATGTAGGCCATCTAATGAGATGGAGAAACCTAAAGGAAAACCTATTCAAGCAAGTAATCCATTTACTAACATGAACATACAAGAAAGCAAGGGTAGAGAAGAGAATTTTCCATAAGTTCTCTATTACAAGGGAATGAATGTGTATTACTTATACAAGTGACTAGTTTTCACATAAATTTCACACTAGGTTGGCCACTTAAAAATGGTCCAGCCACTATTACCAGTCTTTAGCAAATATGTATATGAAGTACTTACACTTCCCCTATTAAGCTCATGGTAAGGCCACTTTATAATTACAAAAGATATGCGCCCATATTAAGCTCATGATAAGGCCACTTTTTATATGTTCTGTTGTTGCAGTTTTACAAAAGATGGGCACTCCTTTGAGTAGGTAAGATGGAAAAGAACCTTATGATAGAGGCGGGTAAGATGGAAAAGAACCTTATGATCTTTAGGACCACTATTACTAGTCTTAAGCAAGTATGTACATGAAGTTCTTAAACTTTCCCTATTTAATTAAGCTCATGGTAAGGCTACTTTACATGTTCCAGTTCCATCTTAAAAGATGAGGTGCATGTCGAGCGAGTAGGATGGCAAAGCACCTTATGGTAGATGCCTTACAGTAGGATGAGCAAGCGAAACCATGCTAACCTACAAGAAAGCGAGTAGGATGGCAAAGCTTATGGTAGGTGCCTTATAATAGAATGAGCAAATGAAACCATGTTAACCTACAAAGTGGTTAACACACATATCAATTGGTCTTAATAAATTAAGAATAAGGTATGTGAAGAAAGTATTTAGTGGCTCATTAATGAATTTGTTTATCAGTGTTCATATATCCAAGAAAAAGAGAAGATGCTCTCATCAGTAAGAAAAAAATATTTTTTTTATAGAACACAAATTCAAGTACGCTGGATTTTTTTAATAATATTTAATACTAAATTAATCTCTTGATTTTTACTAAGATTACAATTATAGATATGGCATGAACTTAAGTTTTTATTTTAAATGTTTTGAAAGTGCTTCATCTAAATGATCAAGTGAATGCATTGACTTTCAAAAGGCGATCCATAGTTGCCACTAGTTCTCTAGCTAGGTAAAGATCGCACTATTACATAGCAGTATTGTGGGAGATTAGGCTTGGACATTAATTAGACTCTATTTTAGAACCGAAAGAATAGTTGTGGGTGCCAAATTATGAGTGTGTACTTGGAGATATTGGTTAGCTATTTTTTCCATAGATAAAACCTCCCCTTGTAAAAGCATCATGAATTGTATTTTTGCAAATGTCAAAGAGATTTGGATTTATATGCTTTTTTATTTTTGGTAATATCTTTTTAAACGAAAAAAATTATTTTTTATTTGAATTTTTTCATCAATTTGATACATAATGCAATCTTCTTAAGGATTCAATTCTTCTTTCATTAATATTTGATGTTTTTGTTGTTTCTCAACTCTAGTAGCTTAATTGTCATGATGATAAAGATTAATATAAGGATAATGATTAATGGTGAACCTAATACCAAGAAGACATTTTTAAAAGTTATCTTGAGAAGAGGCAAGAAGCAAATTTTGGCTCTCCATTTTTTTAAATATTTTTAAATTTTAAAGGGGGCTATAAAAGACTCCCGTAAAAAAATTGGAGCTATAAAGAGACTCCTTTATCTTCAAGTAAGGTGGTAAAATTAATGGGAGTAATAAAAAGCCCCTCTCTTAGGAAACTGGGGGCTAAATTTTAACCCGACTTTTTTATGCAAGTGGCAAAAAGGGGGGACTCAATAAATTTATGGGAGTCATAAAAAGGCTCCCTTTTGGGAAGCCTAAAAGTAGGGACCAAATTTTAGCCCCCTGTTCATGCAAGTGGCAAAAAAGGATGGCCATATCTTCCCTTGTTTTAAGGGAGGAACATTGAAGTCACCATAAAAAAGCAATCCAAAAGGGGAGTTTTAGCTCCCATTTTGACTTTATAGTAGTGAAAGTTTCAAAAACGCATCTCATATGCTTAGTACCATTATATTCTTCCAAGGAAGGGCATGTCTATTAGCTCTTATACTTTTTAGAGAGAAGTGTGCCAACTCTCCACTCACATCAAATTGTGGTTTTATTGCTTATATATTAATTTATATATAAATATTTATTCGTATGTTTTCAAGTAGTTTTTGGAGAGAAGTGCGCCAACTCTCCACCCACATCAAGTTTCAAAAACACATCTCATATGCTTAGTACCAAAGTGCTCACATCAACATTCTAAAAATAGATATCATATGCTGGTACTAAAGTACTCAAATCAAATTTCTGTTTCTAAAACTATATATTTTGTATTATTGTGAATATAAAATACACTTTTCTTACCCATTATTGAAATCCGAACCCATCTCATGTGCTCAATACCAAAGTGCTCAAACCAAAGTTCTAAGGACACACCTTATATGCTAAGTACAGTTTCGAAAGTCAAATATTGTTCCAACGAGGAAGGATGCATTCCTTGGCTCTTGTAATTTTGGAGAGAAGTGTTCCACCCGCATCAAAATTATAATTTTATTACTTATACATCTATTACATATTAACCATGGACAACCAAGGCACAAGGACAGGAGAGAAAAAAGAAATCCTGGATTTCTGAAAAATAAGAGGGAAAAATCCCTTCGATTGCTATTATCTATCAGCATGTTTGTTGCCGTTTTTGACCCTTTGTGTTCCGACGTCCATTCTTGCGTTTCGCTTCTTAATGTCTTTTACATACCGCAACAACGTGCGGGTTTAGTACTAGTATATATATATATCTATATATCTATATATATATATAGATATATATATATGTATATACCCATCTCCTCCAAGCAATTTATTAAAAATTAATTTAAGTGTTTGATTAAGAATTTCTTGGCAGCCTCAATGTTATATCTTGCGGAGACGCCTATCTTGTAGAAATCTGTAGGTTTGTTGTGCTCCGAATGATGAAAGAAGGGCAAGATAATCATGCGGATGCGAAAGCCCAGGAGTACTGCAAGCTTCGTTTGAGATGGAGAAGGAACGAGGTGGCAGGGGCGGTGTTCGCCACAGTGGTGGTGGTGGCGATGGCCGGAACCTTCGTGGGTCTCCCGCACAAGGATGCCATAGCTGAGTTTGTTCTTCTGTCCCGCTTGAAAGCAAGTCCAAAACAGCCGCCTGCTGCAGGTCTGCGCATTCTGGAGCTCTTACGCAACAATGGATCTACAGCTTGCCACCACGCCCGCACTCATGGCTCCGCCGCCCTCGGTTTGCCGGACAACTACACAGATATGGGTGGAATTCGCTTGCAAATCGGCCGCACTTTCACTTTCATCCTAGCCTCCCTCACTGTTAATGGGACCCGGCGGTGCGCCGGCGGTGATTTCTACGAAACACGCCTTGTGGGCGAGCATTGGGTTTCTCGGCCCCCGGTGACTGATATCGGCGACGGTACCTACTCCGTCACGATATCCGTTGACAGGAACTTGCCGGGAGTGTACAACTTCTCAGCGTTCTTGCTGTTCGACAACATGCACGGGCTGGACTTCGACCCAAGGCTGTGGGGGATGGTGAAGGAGGTGGTGAAGCTACAGGTAACGTTAACGGAGCCGGCGACCCGCGGGGCGGAGAAGCCGGCGGTCTTGTGCAGAACGGCTGGCAGCGATGGCGGCGGGGGGAGGTGGACAAGGGGGTGGTACAACGCGACGTGCGAGGCTGACAGAGAGGGGAGGTACAGATGGTGTGTGGATGATGAGCACGCGCAATGCGATGGGGTGTCGTGCCAAGGCAAGGTGGCGTTGCTGGAGAGCAACGGCTGGGTGTATTCTACGCCAAGCTGCGCATTCCGCATAAGGGATGAAGATGAAGCTTGGCAATGCTTGCATGGGCGCTGGCTGCTCTTCTGGGGCGACTCCAACCTGCAGGACGCCATCTCCAATCTCTTGTTTTTCATCCTGGGCTTGCAACGCCGCCCCCATACCGACCGCATCTCGCACAAGCGCTACGCCAACCCGCGCAACCCCCGCCAATCCCTCCTCATCTCCCTCGTCTTCAACGGCCACTACGAGTCTTCCCTCAACAGCCTCGGCCTCGCCTCCTTGCAGAACGCCACCTACCGGCAACGCCTCCGTGAGCTCTATCGCTCCGTCCCTGGCGGCCCTGACGCGGTCATCTTCACCACGGGACTGCACGACGCCGAGCACTTCGCCACCGCCGCCGACTTCTCCACCGCGGTGGACTTTGCCGGAGACTTCTGGAGCGGCCTGCTCGCCGCCGACAGCCAGCGTCGACGTCCGGTGGTAGTGCTGCGTACCGCTGTGGCACCCGCTGGCGGGGCACGGTGGCGGGACAAGCAAGCGAATCCGCAGAAGATGGAAGCGTTCAATGCCATAACGGTGGAGGGGATGCGCAGGAAGCTTGGCGAGGACGTCGTGCATGTGCTGGACGCATACGATGCTACGTTTCCCTTCCACTTCGATCACAACTACAGCGATGGCGTGCACTACGGCCGCGAGCCCAACAGCGGCCATCCTCCCTGGTTTGGACGACCGCACCAGTACTTCGTGGACATCATGCTCGATCATATGCTCCTCCATTGCCTCTGCTCCCACCTCCCTTCCCCACCTGCCCAAAGCTCAACACACACTTGAAAAATGTTTCCCATTATGCTTGTATTACTCTAGGTGAGTTTGGAAGTCTCTAGTCCCTAGGTTAAAGGTTCGATTCTTCTC
Organism: Cibotium barometz; assembly: GCF_041138505.1. Lineage (NCBI taxonomy): Eukaryota > Viridiplantae > Streptophyta > Polypodiopsida > Cyatheales > Cibotiaceae > Cibotium > Cibotium barometz. The sequence goes on along the minus strand of NC_141099.1, from coordinate 29,199,502 downwards.
TGTGCAAGCGGTGGCACCTATGGGTGTGCGGGTTCAGATGTCTCGAGTTCAGAGGTTAAGGGTTCGATGGCACCCATGGGTGTACGGGTTTAGAAGTCTAGAGTTCCGAGGTTAAGCGTTCGATTCTTCTCTGTGTCACCGATGGCACGTATGGGTGTTGGGGTTCGGAAGTCTGGAGTCCTGAGGTTAAAGATTCGATTCTTCTCTGTCTTAGCGGTGGCACGCATGGGTGTGCGGGTGTTGATGTTCTTTCAAATTTCTCACTAATTCGAAAATGTATTATGTGGATTCAATATAAAGTACTTTCAATAACAACTTACAAATCATGTCCTGCGCTTACTTGTGATTTGCAAACCTCCAAAGTCTTGTTATATCCTTTGATTTCGTGACAAACATTTGGCAATCAACTATCATTCTTATCAACCGAAGGTGTTACCCACACATTAGGTATCACACTACCATCGGCCTCTATGGCAATCTCCTCTAAGCGAGCTATAACATTGAGTGCACCTCTATTTATGACAAGACTCATGGTATGTTTGTGCCCCAAAGAGGGCTTCATCATCCCTCTCCTTTTCCTCTCAATTCAAATATTGAGTGCACCTCTATTTATGAGGGGGTTGTGTGACAAAGGGGGCTTCATCCTCCCTTTTCATCCTAGCTTCAAATTTAGCCACCCTGATTACAAAGCAAGTATTTTCTTGAGAATGCAAGTATTTAGCTCAAATCATGGTGGGCTAGTAACAAGCCCTTTTAGAAAGAATCATTCTATTTTAGTTTGCATGGAGGCTTAAATGCACATATACTACAATTCGTGTGCTAATTTGCTATGCCATTTACTCTAGCTAGCTAGTTAAAGAAAATTACTCATTGGGGAAAAACGGGACTCATTCTTGGGCCTTTTAGTGAAAAGAAAAATAGACGCCCAACCAATGAGCAACAAGCCTACGTAACGTAGAAATGCAACAAAAATGAGAAAAAAATACGAAAATAGGCGGATTTCTTTGCTCTAAAAAAAGAACTAAAATGGACATTCTCTCTCTTTCTTTTCCTTTCGTATGTCAGATGTTGTTAGCATTTAACATTTTTGTAAGGCTTAAATGTACATTTCCCGCTTATACTTTTCAACTCACGTTTCCCACATTTAACAACGCACGTGCGATTTAATCACTTTTTTGCACTCTCATCACTACCAAATGCCATTTCCCATTTGCGCTCAAGATTGCATTCCTTAATATGGCAACATGATCTAGAAGACCATCTTCAAATGTCCAAATGATTACAATCTATAACATACTTGGTGTGAAAATTGCATGGAATCCCTTGACAATGCCGAAGGGGTGGTTGAGTTTTCTATAGCCATTATAGAAAAGAAAGCAAAGAGGATCAGCCACCAACGATTTTATATCATGTTGGAAAGAAAGAATCCAAGGATTTAGACATGGGTTCAACAAAACATGTATCGAAGAGATTCTTGTCCATAAGATCTTCCTCGACACAAACCAAATTGTCTTCCTCAACACAAACCAAATTGTAAGCTTATTTCATTTGTTTGCAAAGTCAATAATAAGAGTTACGAAGATAATGGTTGTATGTGAAAACATACAGGAGAGAGATATGATTGAAATGCTCAGTGAAGGATGGGATAGAAAGGAAGAGAAAAATGTAATTTTCTCTTCTAATTGGAATTGCAGTCAAATAATGATAGAGTAATTTCAACAATCATTATTGGCGAGAATGACATTCTTCAACAATTAAGAGAAGGTATCATTGACGAGAGCCAAATAGGTTTACCCTTTGAATTTAATTTAGAGTACAAAACAAGGATGTAAATGAATGAGCCAACAATGAATCTCAAAATGCATAACATGCTAGCTTCTGACATGATTCTCTTTGTTGTATAGGTATCATTAGGGCATGCAAAATGTATATTGCGCAAAGAGCTACAAGAAAAAAAGTGACTGGTCTCTATCAAGTAAATTATAGTTAGTTATTAAAGTTTGTAAGATTTTATCATTTGAGAAACAATCACAACAAAGCATTTTGGAACATTCTATGTTGGTTTATGTCTCATATCGCATTGTTGTGGTCTTTCCTTGATTGATTTGATTTTGTGATATTTTACAACATTAGTTCATTTTTCCATAGTTCTAAGATTAATGCCAATTGAGCATTTAGGTTTGGAAGATACTCTTAAAGCAAAAAAAACAACCACAACAACGTGATATGGGACATCCTATGTTGGAGTATGTCCCATTTGTGTTGTTTTGGTCATTTTGGGCGCCTAGTGCAAGATAACATTAAAGTAAAAAATGACCAACAATGCGATAAGGGACATCCTATGTTGGCATATGTCCCATATTGTGTTGTTTTGATTATTTTGGGTACTTGGTGCAAGATACTCTTAAAGCAAAAAACAACCACAACAATGCGATATGGGACAACCTATGTTAGCTTATGCCCCATATCGCGTTGTTCTAGTCGTTTTTAGGTGACTAATGCAAAATACTCTCAATGCAAAAAACGACCACAACAACGCGATATGGGACATCTTATGCTGACTTTTGTTCCAGATTGCGTGGTCCTTTTGGTTGGGTCATTTTTATCCATGTCTATTTTCACCATATTTCTTCTTTACTTGGTCATTAAAAGCATTATGATCCACTGCTCCTTCACCTAACATTATGAGATGGATTTGATTTAATAAAAAAATATTTTAAAAAAAATCCATCACATGTAGAGAGCACATGTGTTGAAGCATAAATTATAGTAATCCAATAACATTAGTATTATGAATCATGTTATTATGATTTAATTTTTATTTCTACTCATGGTCTCTCCTTACTGCAATATGATATGATTTCTAAGACTAAGATTGTATGATGTTGCTCCAATAGTTTTGTATTGAAATTTGGTGTTTTTAACATCACAGACACGTCTGACACGCCTCAAAACCCCAAGAATGACTCTTGGATCACTGCATTCCGATGTTGGAAGAATGAGGAGATATCACGTTGTAGTGGACATTCTTGTAGTCCGACACGCCTCAAAACCCCAAGAATGACTCTTGGATCACTGCATTCCGATGCCGGAAGAACGAGGAGATATGGCAAAAATAGACATGGAACAAGAATGTCCACTACAACGTGATATCTCCTCATTCTTCCGACATCGGAATGCAGTGATCCAAGAGTCATTCTTGGGGTTTTGAGGCATGTCGGACGTGTCTGTGATGTCAAAAATACCAAATTTCAATCACAGAAACTATTAGAGCAACATCATACAGTCTTAGAGTCTCTTGTACTCTTATCTTGAATGCAATATTATATTTTTGGAGTAATTATTTAATTATTAATTGACATTTCAATGCATTCAAGCACTAAAATGACGTTATTCTAAATTGTCCATAATAACACGATATGAGATATTAGATCCCATGGATGTCCCATATCTCATTGTTATGTTCATTTTTATATAGCAATAATTATCATAAGATAAATGGTTAAAAGGTGGTTTCTTCACAATGTAAATGGATTTTTTGAAGAGTGGTGTACATTCCTTTCAAATGATTGTACTCCAACTATGCTACAAAATTTAAGTTTTACAATTAATTTTCTTAGTGCAATGTGGTGCCATTAAAAAAATCTAAGACCAATAGGATAAGGAGCCTATGAGCTTGGCCTTATGTTTGTGTAATGATAAATGCAATTAAGAGGAAAGGTTTTTGTACACTTTTTATAGGGATAACCAACAGAATCCTACAATTTAAAATTTAGAAGATGTAGAATTTTTCCAATGATGGAGCAAGAAGGCCTTGAGGAAATGAAGAGGCTAAAATGTGCCAAAGGGCTAAAGAACTCACGGAGGCATGATGGGTTTGGAAGAGTCTAGGTAGCCCGAAAGTCTTTATTGACAAGTAAAATTTTTAGCTTTATAATAAAATATACTAAGGGTATATATGTACAAATGAGTGAACAAAATGTGTTACCCCAAAAAGGACGTTAATAACATTTTTAAGTTGATTAAGCTACTCATCTTCTTTTGAGAGTTCAAAAGTGTAAGGATGTATGCAAAGGTCTCTAAGCTAAAGATTCTCTAGCATGATAGAGAATCCATGTGCTCCTTCATCAATCTGGTGGTGTCAAACCAACAAGGTTTGAAGAACAAAAAAGTTATAGCACACATGGAGTTATCTCTTCTTCATAGCCCATAACCCTTTCATGGTCCACCTCCTCTCAACGATTAGCATGTTGGAGGCCTCAATCCCTTTGTCACTTGATCTAGATATATAATTATTGAAGTAGATTTTAGATGAAGGTTATTTTTCCTCAACTCTTTGGTTGAAGTCCAAGACTAAGCGCCATCTATTATTATACAATGTGACATATATTACGTGTTGCTAGTTCTTGAGATGATTTTTTTCCATGGATTAGGTGATTTAAGATGTACAAAGTCTTATGGATCTAGCATTGGTGCTTTGATGGAATATAGTTTATTATGTTATAGTTAACTTATACTTGGATGTGTGCTATGGTACCAGCAAATTGGTGTAAATAATTGGCACCATAATTTAGCCTCGTGTGTGTGTGCAAGGGTCATCATTGACATACCAATAATCTAAGATCTTGGTGGAGCTTCACCTTTGTATACTAAAGCTGCTTATTAAGTGGTTCTATCACACTCTCTCTAGCATTGGTGCTCTCATGGGATATGGGTTGCCATGTTGTAGTTAACGTACTTGGATGTATGCCTATGGTACTAGAAAGCTGGTATAAATAATTGGCACCATAATTTAGCCTTGTGTGTGTTCAAGGGTCATCATAGACTTACGAATAAACTAAGATCTTGGTGGAGCTTCAACTTTTTATTCTAAAGATGCTTATTAAGTGGTTCTATCACACAATCTCTCTATTACATTGAGACATCTCTAAGCATTATAGGTAGTGTATCTAGAGAATCATATGGTTAATATGGTCATGCTAAGAGCTCCAACTACATGCTTGCAAAGCAAAGAGGAGAGAAGAAGAAAGAGTCACAAGTTTTACATGAGGGTATTCCCTTCTCACAATGACTCACAAAGGGTTGCAATGGAGAGAGAGAGAGAGAGAGAGAGAGAACACTCACTTTTGTTGCATGAATGGGAAGGTTGGATATGTTTATGTTGAATCTATATGTAACCTCAAGGCGGGAGATGAGATATTTGCCGACTATGAGCTTTGATTGTAATGTGTTATCGATATTAAGTTCCTATCATTTGTCATTATGCTTTATTCAATCTGTTTTGTAAAATGAGAATTGGTTCTTTATAGTCATGGCAATTTGTAAGTGTCATTCTTAAGGCCTTATCTTTAATGATTGGTTTATTCACCAAATATATTTTTCTTAGATTCACAAATGTTATTTTCTCTATCTCCATTATTATCTTTGGCTCACTTACAAACAAATATGATAATTGATGCCATATTAGTAGTTATATAAATGGAAATAAGGATGTCATCAAGTTAACACACTCAATGATGAGTAATGTTCATGGAAGTAAATATATTTGTGAACTTTGAGTTTGAAGTTGGACACATTATCCTTGTAAAGGGTTTGTTGTTAATCAATGACTTTGAATTAATCAAAAGTCATTTTCTATATATTTTTCATATATGGTTGAGACAACATGATGAGTGTGATCATAAAATTCATAGTAATATAATGTGCATTTGAATAAAGCTTTCCCATAAGATTGTACTTAAATATATTATAATTTGAGTATTGTAAGCCTCAATATCACAAATATGCTGTTTACAAAAAAGAAGTTAATACATTTTATTGACCTATTATTGGCTAATTGTCCTAAACATATTAAAATGGAAATTACAGAGAGATATAGATGATTGTGTGCGAATAGATGATTTGTGTGAGAGAGATAGATATATTATTATGTGTGTGTGTGAGAGAGAGAGGATGTGAGTGAGAAACGATTGTGAGAAGTGTGTGTGTGTGTGTGTGTGTGTGTGTGTGTGTGTGTGTGAGAGAGAGAGAGAGAGAGAGAGAGAGAGAGAGAGAGGGAAAAGAAATGTAAGCTTCATCATGGGGCGATAGGCAATGAAAAAGAGCATAAATCCAATCGCTAAGCGATATAAATAGTGTCACTAAATATGTCTCTATGCGACATGTTAGATACGACATTCTTACTGACACTTTACTAGGGCCCATAGTGTCGCTTTACTTGTTGAGGGCCCCTGTAGCTTTGTAGTGTAAAGTTTTAAATGTTATATATATAAAAGCTTTTATAAAAGGATTGTTAATCCCATCTTGGATTAACAAGTATGATCCTCCATTTGAGGACATTAATAAGTGTCATGCAAAGGCACTATAAAAGTTGTAACATTATGAGACACTGGCCACCCAAGGCCTTAGTTAGTAAGTTTTGGGCGCCCAAGTGTGAATAAGGGCCAGTGGTATATAAGTCATTTTCTCATAATGAATGGACAATCCCCCTTTGTGCTATGAGAGCTCTTGCCTTGTCTTGAGAGAGAGTGTGAGAGTGTACATGTGCCTTCTCTATGCTTGTATGCTTGTGTAGAGGAGTGAGAGAGAGAGAGAGAGATTTTCTTGTGTGGTGGTGTGAGCGACTCTATGGTGACAGCGTGGAGGTGAATCTTGGAGGATTGGATCTTCTCAAAGTGAGCTTGGAGACGTCAAGGGACACGAGCTCGACGCATTGGTAAGTTCCCTACAATGGTTGTGATTTATTGCTTCTTCCAATGATGAATGTTTAGAGTTCTTTCTTGGGAGGTGTTGTAGCCCATAACATTTTTTGCGACATTGCTGGGAAAACACCATTGTTTCTTTTGTCCTCTGAGTTTCATCTCCCACTATACATGTTTCATCGTTGCCCTTGCATTCAAGTAGTGTATTGTGTAAAGAATGAATGGATAAGGTTTGAGTGGAAGTAAAGATTTGTGGAAAATTGTTTGTTTTTGTTGCATGGGTGAGTACTTGGGTGACCTTAGAGGAGAACTACACTATTTTTTCTTTCAAATTTTGATATTTGTATAACCAAACTTGTTGGGGTGAACAAGCAAGGTGATACTCTATTTTTTGTTTTTTCAAAAAAAAAACACAAAAATAAGAAGCCATTGATTGTGCTTTGAACTTGAATTACACTCCTCATTACTAGCACAACCATTTTGGAGCATCTAAATAGGTACTTTTACACCCCCACAGTCGATGTGGGAGTGAACATGTGAAAGTGCAAGAAAATGGTTCACGACGTGAACCATTTCCTACTATCTCACGGTGTGAACTGCTTTCGCAAAATCAGTGCCACAATTTGCGGGATTACCTTGTTAAAAATAGGGCACCTTATCTTGACACCTCTGACACAACACGGATCCTACGGATCCTACGAAACCTTATCCTGTGAATTAGCAGAGAATACTTCACGATGTGAACTGTCTACCTTTTCATGGCGTGAACCATTTTTGGTCTCACGATGTGAAATGTATACCTTTTCACGGTGTGAACCATTAGATACTTCACGATGTGAAACACCCCCATGAATTGTCCACCTTTTCACAGCGTGAACCATTTTTGGTCTCATGATGTGAACTGTATACCTTTTCACAGCGTGAACCATTAGATACTTCACGATGTGAAACACCCCCTGCTTCATAGTGTGAACCATTGCTTACTACTTCACAACGTGAACTATTTTCTGTGGTTTCACAGCGTGAACTATCAGTAATGGATCTAGTTCACAGATCAAGGATAGTCAGATTTAAGTTAGAAAAGTGCTTTAAAATTTGTAAGTTAAGCCCAACCAACTCAGATTAGGGCACGTGGAACCAAAATTAGAAGTAATGTTGAACACGTGAAAGTGCAGAAAATATTTCACAACATGAATCATTTCCTGCTATCTCATGGCCTAAAAATTTAGATCGACAGAACCCTAAATTCATTTGGGGTAGTGATTTAGTCATATTCACATGCACTTGAGGTCTGGAAAACTCATAGGGGAAATGACCTTACTCCTGAGGGACGATAGTGCATCGAACCACCCAGGATCTTCTTATCAAAAGAGTGCTAGTTTAGGCCATTCTACAAGCACTCAATTGAGTGTTTCAGCTCAGAGAAATCTAACCACCATTGATACAAGTAGTGAAGAGTCCATGGAAGAAGGGCTACAATTCCCTGGGATTTGAGAGGAAGAAAAACCATCTTCCCCTACAAGATCTAGAGGTATCTTTTACATAGCCAAGGGGTTTTTGGTCTCCGAACTAGCACAAAAGATGAAGGGTAATTTGCGAGTGTAGGCCCATCAACCAGCGCCGAACAAGGTGTAAGACTAGAAGTACCAACCCAGCCTTTGAGTTCTAGTCTATCTAACACTGGGACTCCCAGGATGAGGAGGGACATGAAAAGTGCGGCCACGACCGGCCAAGTTTTTTTCCCAAACTCAGAGGAATTAGAGTTAGACTTGAAGAGGGATGAAGTAGAGCGACAACTACGAGCATTGACCTTAAGGAAACAAGAGCTTGATACTCGATGAACAAGGAGTGAACAAAGGGAAATGGAAAAGGTAGATCCATTTCAGTCACGTGGCAAAGAACTGGAAATGTTCAGGAATGCCACCGATAGTATGGAAATGGGTAGGGCTGAGTGAGTCATCCCAAATTTAGAACCCACTAATGAAGAGCCAAGATCGGAGGAGGGATTTGATACCCAAAATGAAGGGGACAACCTACCTAGGGAAACTGTTGAAGTTGAGGACCACCTATACACAAAGAAAGACATAGAGCAAATGATCAATCATCCCACATTTTTGCACGACATGGAGCTCTTGATTCTACAAAGATGGATTGAGGCTGCTAATAATGAGCCAAGCCAAAATGAGGTGTGGTTGGCCCTACCAATAGACCCAAAATGCCTAGAAGAGCCAATGTAGGAAGAGGACGAGGTCTAGGTAGTAGGAGGGGAGTAGCTCCTCAAAGACCAATGGTGGATCCAAATGTAGATCTTAATGCAGACACAAGGGAAGATTGTCTGAATATGGTTGCGAAAATGGGCCAAGGAATGGTTAGGGAACTAGAATCCAGACCATCGTAAATGAAGCCACACATCATTTCAAAGCTCATACAAAAGTTCTCAGGGGATGGGGACCTGATTCAACATGTTAAGATCTTTGAGTCCACATGTGAAACCTATGGGCCAGTGAGTGATGTAACCATGATTCATGCCTTCTCACTGACCCTATAAGGAAAGGCTCATCAATGGTTTTGAACCCTAAAGCAAGAAGATAAGATCAATTTCACTCGGCTCAAGAATGTGTTCGTGCCAAGCTTTGCCCGCCGAAGTGGTGAGACAGATGGAGCCCTGGCAGCACAGCTACATAATATCAAACAAAAAGAAAATAAGTCTATGTGAGACTATGTATCCCGACTCAAGAACTTGAATTCAAGATGTAAACTACGGGAGAGGCTAACTGATGAGAAGATCAATTATTGCCCTGCTTTCGGAGAGGAGTCCAAGATCACAAAATGCATGATTATCTAGTATTAGCCCGACCAACTACTCTGGATGTATGCTGTAAGTTGGCAATTGAATATGAAGACAATATGCTTGAATTGCCACAACCTAAAGATGTCAAGGTAGCTTCAGCAGCAACTTCGCGAGTCTTGAGTCACCAAGACACAAGAACTCGGAGAGCAAGCAAGTTGGGAACATGATTGTGGATGAACTCAGTAATGCCATACTAGACAAGTTGAACGTTAAGGATGGAAGAGAAGCATTAGGTCATGGGCATGCTCATCTCTACCCTCGAAGAGATCTAGTATGGTGTTCTATGTGCAGAATGAATCACACCACTATTGAATACCCTCGATTAAGAGTAAGGCCATTCCTTTATTGTGCTCATTGCATGAAATCAGGGAACCATGACACTTCCATGTTCAGGTATCCAAGATTCCAAACCATAGCACAATTGCTGGCACCCAGAGCACCACTAGCCTTGCCACCACAGCACCACCAGTGCAAATCACTACGACTGCAAGTCAGACAAACCCATCCTATTTACCAAGAGGGATGTTCTAGGTATAGGATGCATCACCCTCTATTGCCACCTGTGCTACCGCCACAACCACCATAGGCTAAAATCAACCAAGTGTTGATTGAGGAGCCATCGGATGAAGGTGAAATGGTACATGAGGTAGAAATCAATAGTGAGTACTATGAGGATGCCGTGGAGATTGCGCCAGAATTTTATGTCTTACAAAATAGCATACCAGTACCAGTGTTTCAAACCACGGTAAAGGTAAGGACATAAACTCAAATATGAGAAGGGGGCCACTATAATGTTTTGGTTGCGGTGGACCTCATCGAATAGTAGACTATCCTAACAAGAATGTGGTTCATGCGCTTCAAACTCAGTCAATGACAGCATCGCCTAATGACATGGCAATGCTTACTTGTACTAAGTGTGGGATTGATCATTTGATCAAACTTCCCATATCGTGCAAGTGGTTCTTCTTCCACTTCTAACTAGGCCATGATCAGGACCCTAAGTGTGCAGCCTGGAAACATCACGCCATTGAATGCCCTAGCGTGGGCCCAAGCCCAACTAGGGGACAAAGGGAAGAACCCATTAGGTGCCACCACTTCTAGAACTGGCAGGAGAAGGAGAGTGAAAAAAGTGGGTAGAGGTGACACCAGGGTCACAATCCAGGATGGATCTGAAGAAGATACTATTGACATCGAATCCACCCAATCAAAGGAAGAGAGCGATCAAGTGCCAAATTTAGACGAGCTTGCCCAAGAGGCACATAGAGAGAAACTAGCAACCCCTAAGGGGATTGGTGAATATCCAAATGCTGAGGAAGTGGAAGAGTGCCAACGACTTCATGAAGCAAAATTAAGGGCTAACTAGGCCAAGGATACAATGTATCCAAGAAACAAACCGATAAGGAAAAGAGATTTAGATGTGCCTACTCCAATTCTAGAAGAGTTTGAAGGAGGATCTCAAGAAGACCATATGGCAAGATTGTTTAAGGAGGCTGAGCAAGATGTGTCCATTAATTCATTCTCTAGGAGTGAATATGAGACACACACGTGGAAGGAGCCCTCACTTACTAGAGAGCCAAGAGACGTAGGCAGTCTCGTAGCTATATTGTCCACTCCCGTCCAAATGCCACTGGGACAATTGCTATGCAGTTCACCAACATTGTGTGCGGACATAAAAGAATGGGTAAAGGGAGGATTAAACCCAACTACCACTGTAGAGGAGACCCAATCACCTCTAGCAAAAAGAAACTTAAAACATGTAGGGAAAAGAACACTGAGATTCGTCAAGATACTGGTCAATCAATTGGGTCGATACACCTCTACCAACTACCACTGTAGAGGAGACCCAGTCACCTCTAGTAAAAAGAAACTTAAAACATGTAGGGAAAAGAACACCGAGATTCGTCAAGATACTGGTCAATCAATTGGGTCGATACTATGAAAGTGATGACACTAATGCTATAATCCCAATTCACCATAATGGGTACCAAGCATTAGCTATCCTGGATGGAGGAGTGGGAGTCAACATCATCACAATACGATGTTGGGATAAATGGGGAAAACTAGATTTGGAAAGAGCGGATCTTATCGTCAAAATGGTAGATGTAACATCTTCAATGTTGAGAATCATGGATCGAGCTCTCCTAACTACACATCCTAATAACAAGACATTTACCTAATCATAAACTAATCCTACAACTAATGACAACACTAATCTAAGGTGGATGAAAATGAACAAGACTCATTGTGATTAGTGTGTGCTAATTAAGGTTAGACTCAAGTTCAGTCAGGTTACATGATGGAAACATGTACTCATAAAAAGACTTGAGATGTTGTGCTTGTATTCCAATGCTTGAAATGTCCTCCTTTTATATGAGGAGAGTACAGCTTGGCCTTTCTCTTGCATGTGGTATAATTCTCACTTGGTGATGTGGCTTCTCACACTCACTCCATATTTTCCTTGTGCTCTTTGGCACCACATTTCTTAACACCCCCCCTTGGTGCCAAATCTTGGGGCTACTCAAGGTGGTTGGATGTTGGTTACATAATGTTGTTTCAATTTTTCCTTTCTACATTCCCCTATGTGCTATGAGAAACTTTGGGCCATGTGCTACTTTGGCACTTCCCCTCCTTAATTCTACTTTGGCTCTTAGGTGAGGGATGAATTTCTAGCTTGGGTACATCATCGGTCCTAGAGGCTAGTTACAAGAACTTTTTGTGGGAAGTAGGATTTAGAATTTTTTGGTAGTGAGGTGGGTAGCTTCTTTGATGTGGACTAGATGCAATTTCCCATTTATGGTTTTCACACATGCTTGCATACTCATGTGGTTATGCGACATTTTTACAAGAGTTGCATGCTTCTTTTTCTCATGCACATGCATTAGTGTGCTCATTTGGCTGCTTTTACAAAATGTTTCCAACTTTATTGATCTAAGCCTTGTTGATGCATATTATCATTGGTAATGTCGAATCCCATGCTGTAATCATACATGTTGCACATATAAATTTAACTTCAAGGACCATAAGGTCATTGCCCATATGAGTGAAGTTTTTGATTTTGATGGACAATTCAAGGCCCAAGTTTATGAATACCATGGCAATACAGAACTATGTTAGAGATGCACGCTTGCTATTTTTCTCCTTCGGCCCTCACCTATGTATTCTCATCTGTGAACTAGACCATGCCACTATTACATTAAAATAAGTATATTTTCTATTATCCTTTAAAAATCCTCTACAATTTGGAGAGATTGGAGTTTCTCTCTCTCTTCAACCTTCCTTGGAGCTTTCCTCTCAACATACTAACCAATTGATTGGTTGGGGGCTTCTTCTAAGAATAGAGAAGCAAGCAAATCAAGAGGTAAGATGTGATTTTATGGTTTTTTCTCCAATATTCTAAATGTTTTCACTTCTCAACCCCTCTCAAGCTTGAGAAGTATTCAAATGAATGGTTTTTCAATGCAAATGAAGCTCTCTAATGAATTCTAATGATTAATCACAAAAAGATTATCTTTATACTTAATTTATGATGTTTTTTAAGTATAACTCTCTCTCCCCCAAAGAATGGTTATTCCTATGACCAATTCTCTATTCAAATGATGCTTCTCATAGAGCAATTCTTAATTCTAAAATCAAACTCTATGCTAGTTAAGCTAGAGGCTAAAGAAATGGCTTTTAATGCTTTGATGTTACATAAATTATGATGAACTTATGATTTAGATCCACAAATTGGATTTAGATCTATTGATAGTTAATCTATCATAATTGTATTACTAAGTGTTATTTTTTCAAAATTATTAAAAATTATCAGTAATAGCAGCAAAACGGAGCTATGGTAAAATTTTTAGAAATTAATACATACGTCATTTTTATGCATAATGTTAAAAGAGGACTTCCTACCATATTCTAGGATTAGTCATCCTATGCTAAAAGAATAATTCTCATCATATCCATGGAAAATTAATTTTTAATGTTTATGCATAAATAGTTAATTAGAGAAAAAGAGAAAATTTTATTAAATTCATTCTTATGCAAAAAGAGGAATTCCCATGATAATGGAGATCCATGTATTTTCAATGGAGAAAGAGAAAAATAAGTATATTAAAATAATAAATATTTTTATTTAAAATTAAAAATAAATTTTAGATAATTTATTTTTATGCATGAATAAATTTAAATGATGAAAGAGGGATTCCCATCATATTTGGAATTCAATCATTTAAATGGAAAAAGTAAAATTCTTGTCATATTTAAATTAATGGATATTTTTATTTATTTTTTAAGAGAAATTTTTGTTAAAATTATGACTGCAAGCTGATTTTTTAGGATTCAAGGCATAAATGTCTTGCCTGCTGCTTTGCCAAGCTCAACAAGCATACGAACTTGAAAAGCCCCTTGATTTAAGATCAATTTCTGATCATACATGGTACATTGATGCACATGAAGGCATCCAGAGTGTTCACGATGCTTCCCCTTGGCCACATATACATCAAATACATGAAAGCCCCTTGATTTACAGGCACATTGAGTGCTTGTAAGGCATCAACACATTATCCACAGCATCAAATGCGATTGCCTGCATGCAAATCAATCAAATCGGCACAAAAGCCCCTTGATTTGCACTGCAATTTGCTGTAATTTTGCCCAAATGTGCGATTTTTCACATCATACAGCATGTATGAGTGCTTCATTGCACAATTACATCAAAAGTCCCAAATTTCGACATCCAATTTCCTGCAAATTGATCCTGATTGTGACCAATTTCCTGCAAATTGATCCTGATTGTGACCAATGTCACCCAATTTTGCCAATTTTGCTCAAAATTGAGCAATTCGACACCTGTATCTGCTCAATTGTTGATTGTACTTGCTCAATTGCAAATCCCAAAAAAAATTGAGGAAAATACCTTGTAATTTTCTTAAATCAGCTGATTTCTGTTGCAAAAAAGAGGAGGGTCGTGTTGATGCTGCTGCAGCTGTGCAGGTGAAGGACTCCTCAGGCAAACATGAATAAATTTAAATGATGAAAGAGGAATTCCCATCATATTTGGAATTCAATCATTTAAATGAAAAAAGAGAAATTCTTGGTATATTTAAAATAATGCATATTTTTATTTAATTTGAAGAGGAGCTTTAGATAAATTTATTTTATGATAAAAGAGGAATTCCCATGATATTCTAGAACCTAATCATTAAATAAGAAAAATAGAAATTTTAAGCTTATTTAAAAATTAGATAATTATATTTAATTAAAAGAAGAATTTAAGCTTATTTAAAAAATTAGATAATTGTATTTAATTAAAAGAAGAATTTTTATGATATTTAAGTAGAGAAAGATTTGAATTAATTTTTAATGGTGGACAAAAGAGGAATTTTCACCATAATTCCACCTAGGGAATTAAGGTTGAGAAATTAAATGGTAGAAAGAATATCTTTAGATATTTTATGTGGTTAGATCACCAAATTGATATTTACCCAAAAATAGATGAAATGGAAGAAGAGTATTTTCATTAAAACCCAATATTCTCTAATAAAACCATTTCTTAATCTACTATGGAAAAGAAAGGATAAAATTCACAAAGTTGGAATTTCCTTCAATTAGAAGTTCAGTAGTTGTTTATCTGAGAAAATCCTTATTAGAACTAAACCGAATGATTTTGGTTAGACTACGAGAGGGACGGACAGTAAACCTACTTGTCCATCTCTCGATCTGAATTAAGCAAAAACTTCGTGACCAATTCCAATTCCTAAATACAAAGAATAGACTACCATTGAATTAAACTAGTTTCCTTTGATCGAAATTACCAAGAATCTAGTTGGACAATCAGTCAAATGTTGGGTAGATTACCTTGATAAGAGATCAAGGATTCTCATTATGAAATTGGGAAATAAGGAAAAAGGGGTTTTGTGGAACCAATCTCCAACTGGGAATTTTACTTGCGCATAGAACCTCTGTTTTGCATTTAAAGGACTGTTTTATGCCAGAATGCTCGAGGAAGCGTTTGGCATGTGTTTTACTAAGAGGAGAGTCGTTTTGCAACAGTTGGCGGCGGGGAGTCGTCGAGGGATGTCCCTCATGGGGGCAAAGCCTACCGAGGTCCCTCATGGGGGCAAAGCCTACCGAGGTCTTGACCAGCCTCGGTACGGTTAAAATGGTGCGCTTTTTTCGGTACGATGGGCGAGGACGGACGAAGTGGTCCCTGAGTGAAGTGCTAGGATACCTAAGTAGGATCCTAGAGGCTTCTGACCAGGTGATGCATGGGCTCGAGGTTGCTAGGACACCCATGCGTGCGTCGAGGAATATTCAGATGGACTAAGAAGAATAATTTTTGTGAGTCAAATTTTGATATTGGATCTTATTGGTTGGCCAGCTGGTCTTCAACGGAGAGTCCAGATGACATATTTTGTAATACAATGGTGGGCTCAAAATTTTGGAGGATGTTGATCGATAATACTATGATTTTCATTGAAGGATTGTTTTAAAGCCAGCGGAATCTGTTATAATGGCATTTCATATTGGGTGTGTACAAGGTATGCCTACCTTAAATTTTGGGAACTCTTTTCCTCGGTACCTAGGCAAAACATAACCAAATCTTTATATAGGAATCCCACCAATACAGTGGTAACCCATGGGCCGGCTAGATCGGGGGATTCCTGCGAAACAATTAAGATACAATTAGTTACGTTAGTTAGATTAAGTCCTGAGAAGACCCTTGTTCTCTGGGAGGGAATCAACGGGCTGTGCCTTGTTAAAGGAGGAAAAAAGCGGTGATTCTATGGACCAAGTGCAAGTCTCTTTTTTGATCTGACCATGTGACTTCAGGTTCGGTCAGATCAGTTTAATTAGTTAAGACTTTGACTCGTTAGTTTACTTCCCCCATTAGAAGATTTTCCCTGGAGGAATCGCCCGTGCCTTCCGGGTGAGGGAAGTTTTTCGGGCTCGGTTTTGGAGGAACCGCCGGACTAGTGTCTTGTCCGGACATCCATGGGCGAGGCCCCGAGTGTGGATCCCTGCCCCGCGCATGAGACTGAGGCTGCTTCCACCGCTAGCGCCCTCAGAGGGGGCACCACGGAGGGGGTCGAGGTCTCACTTTCTAGTATTAGAGCTTTGTTAAAAGCTAATAAGGAGAAATGAATTCTTATCATAAAATTGTAATAAAAACTAAGAAAGAGCATTTACATATTGTATTTTCATTCCTTAAGCTTCATTAATGAAGATTTTTAATCAAAGAATTTGATTTTATAGATGGAAGTTCCACACTTATCTGGTGTTCCCGACCTCACCTAGTCACAAGACATGACTGTGTTCGCCTTCGAGTATCTCATCTCCTCCGCTACAACTCGAACAAGCCGAGCCAGACTCGCAGGCCATTTTGAGGATCTATATTTCCCTGATCCAGCGCGGAGAGACGGCAGCACAAGTGGTTTGCAGGGCAGTATGTCCACGCCTCTTGTGCGACCAGCGTGCGATGCTGAGGCAAAATCTCTCATTAACCATGATTTTGATGAGGCTCAAAGTGATACATGGTGTTATTTTATATCACTCAACGCCTTGAAATTTCAGACTTTCCTATCAAATCTACAGACTCCTTAGTCGCTTTATTCCTAAAGGAGAAGATAGTAGCTCCCTTGGCAGTGTGAGGAGAAGATAGTAGCTCCCTTGGCAGTGAGGGAACATTTGTATCAGGGCATGTCTATAGCCCAGTACCGTCGTCTTATGCATCTCCTGAGGAGATTTTGACTTCTGGAGCCGAGTTGCTCTCTATGTACATATTGCAACTTTTATATAAATAAAGAAATGTTTTGTGGAAAAATTCCCTGCTGTATAAGTGATTGTTTATTGACGAATTGATAAAGCAAAATTTGTTACCGAATATATGTCATAGATCTCCAATAAGATCATTTATCTTGTTTAAGAAATTATTCTCGAACCTCTTAAGTCTTAGGATCTTGTGGACGATATCAAAATAAAATTTTAATAATATATCATTTTTGGTAGAATCATGAGGTGAGGGAACCGTTCATTGAGACATTGGAGTTTCTAATTGCCATTTAGTTGATAGCTTGCTCATTGATGAGGGCTATGGAGTAAAGGCAAAGGGCTGGAGTAGCTTGAAGCAAGCACATGCATGTGTCTACATGGGCCAATGATTGCATTAATGTTGGGAGTTCCAACTTGCAATTCATTTGCCTTTTGATTCACATGATGTTGGATGCTATTTGGATGTTGTTTTTGTGGGGATTTGGTGTATCAGAGCTACTTTGGATGATTGGGGAAAAGCATGAGTACATGCTCTTTGTAATGGATAAAATGAAAATAGCACGAGTCATGCTAAACACATTGTAAGTTCTCCTACCTTATCTTTTTGAAGCTACATCCACATATACCTCACTTGTACTCTCACTTCAATTCCTAGTATCTATTATTCTAGTGAGGGTACCTCGGGCATTGGAGAGGAGAGGCCTAGGGGGAGCATGGCATGAATTCTCCTTGTCTTGCGAGTGCTTTTGGTAAAGTAGGAAGGAGGGGGATTAGGTACTTAGATGTGAAGACTTGGCCCCAACTTGTGCCTAGATTTGGACTAGGTATACGAGGGTGGGAAGGCAAGCATAAAGCGCTCCTTCGACACACACTCGACTATATTGCAAGCATGCCGAGGCTATGGAAGCCAAATGTCACTTGATTAGGCATGCCATGGATACTTGATAGTGGTCGAAGCATAAGAGTTGCATGAGCAAGTGTATGCTTTTGATAGTGATTACTTGGGGAATTATATCATGATTGGACATTGGGCAAGTGCTTATGGATTTTGATTGAGATTTGGTCCAAATTGCGGGGAGATTATGGAAAATGTTTTGTGAATTTCCTACACTTTGCAGTGTGTACAAAAGTGCAATTCAGTCCCAATCAAGATCTCTCAAGGATCTCTGGAAGCCTTAAAAGGGCATCTTAGGGCAAACCTAACAAGCTATCAAAGGGTTGATTTGGACACCATCTGAGGGTGCAAAGGCGATGGTTTTGTCAGACTAAAAACCCTAATTTAGTCACAAAAACAATGCGGATTGAATTGAAGGTGTTTAAAGTTGCCCATCGAAGAATATCACCAGGCATTTGCTCTTCTCCTCAAGTATTCACCACCTCAAGACAAAGAGAAACTCATGGTCAGGTTCATTCGGGGAATGAACGAACCCTTAGACGACACACTGGTCAAGGCTAACCAAAGTTGCCCATCTGATTCTACCAAAGTTGCCCATCTGATTCTAGTGAAAGAAACATACACTACAGTGGATGTTGCCATAGTTTTCCTTAAAGAGATCTTCAGATTGCATGGCTTACCCAGGAGGATAGTAAGTGACAGAGATCCCAAATTCACATCAAAATTTTGGACTGCATTCTTCGAAGCAATAGGAAATTTCTTGGATCTCAGCACAGCCTATCACCTCGAAACAGATGGCCAGACTGAAAGAGTGAACTAGGTAATAGAAGATATCCTTCGATCATGCTGCGCGGCGACAAGGAACCCAAGAAGTGGTTAAGCCATTTGCATCTGGTCGAATTTGCGTGCTTCTTATCATCGAAGCATTGGGATGAGTCCTTTCAAAGCTTTGTATGGGCAAGATTGCCTTACACTGTTGACTTGGTCTGACCCATTAATCAGAGTCGAAATGTCCAGACAAATGCTTGATGACATGGACTAGCAAATGCAATCAATCCGTAAAGATATAAAGGCAGCCTAAGATAGGCAAAAGCAGTATGCAGATAAAAAGAGATCAGAGAGAGAGTTTGAAGAATCAGATATGGTCTTCATTCGAGTATGACCAAAGAGAAGTTCCTTATCTTTAGGGAAGTACAAGAAGCTCTCTCCCAGATACTGTGGGCTGTATGCTGTTATAAAGAAAGTGGGCGATCTAGCCTACAAACTTCTTCTGCCTCCCCATCTCAAGGAACATAATGTATTCCATGTCAGTTTGCTTAAGAAGTATGTACCCAGACCGAGTCGTCACGTGCTTGATGATAAACAATTGATTTCTCCGACTCAAGGCTAGATGGTACTCCAACTTGAGGAAATTCTTGACGTTCGGGGGAAGATTCTCAGGAGCAGAGTCCTCAGAGAAATTTTAGTAAAGTGGAAGTTCTTCCCTCTAGAAGACACCAGTTGGGAGAAAGAAGAAGAGCTGGCGAAAGATTATCCCCACTTTGCGAGATGAGGACATCTCACGTTTTTCAAGTGAGAGAGAGGATGTAAGATTCCTCCTCAACCTGAATAATAAATAAGCTTTACTTCAATCACCTGTAATCATTGCCTATTTTTGAATACAAGAAAATATTATTTTTTCTTGTTTTTGCCTAGAGAGATAAAAAATTCTAGAGAGAGGTAATTCAATATTGAGATATTTTTGGATAAACAAATTCTCGTATTATCAAAAATATGTTTCCCTAAAACACAAGTTCAAAATAAATTCTCCAAGGTGCATTAGGAATCAATCAATTAAAAAAGATTTAAAAGACCTTAGCCTAAGGGTCAAGATTTTTTGAAAATTTTGGATTATGGTCCAATTAAGGTTCCTATGGGCCAATAAGATTAATCCAAGTGTTGAGATGAGATACATCCAATGAATAAAAGAAAATACCCAAAAAGCGGTGATACCCAAAAACCTGGGCAACCCTAATTCAGTAAAAAACAATGCGAATTGCATTAAAATGGAAAAAGTTAAATTCTTGTCATATACTTGCGCATAGAACCTCTGTTTTGCATTTAAAGGACTATTTTACGCCAGAATGTTGGAGGAAGCATTTGGCATGTGTTTTACTAAGAGGAGGTTCATTGCAACAGCAGCTGGCGGGGAGTCATCGAAGGGACGTCGCTCGAGCGACAAAGCCTACCCCTAGGTCTTGAGACCAGCCTCCGTACGGTTAAAATGGTGCGCTTTCGGTACGATGGGTGAGGACCGACAAAGCAATCCTCCCTGAGTGAAGTGCCAGGACACCTAAGTAGGATCCTAGAGGGTTCTGACCAGGTGATGCACGGGCTCGCGGTTGCTAGGACACCCATGCGTGCATTGAGGAAGATTCGGATGGACTAAGAAGAATAATTTTTGTGAATCAAATTTTGATATTGGATCTCATTGGTTGGCCAGCTGGTCTTCAACGGAGAGTCTAGATGACATATTTTGTAATAAAATGGGCTCGAATGTATGTGATAAGATGTGTATGGGATGTGATAATATGTAAATGGGATGCGATAAGATGTGTATGGGATGTGATAGGATGAGAACAGAGGCGATAAGATGAGTATGGGATGTGATTGGATGTGAATGCGGATGTATATGTGAAAGAAAGGTATGCATGTGTATGAGAATGAATAAATGTGAGTATGGATGTAGATGTGTATGTGAATGTATGGATGTGGATATGGATGTGGATGGATATGGATGTAGATGTATGGATGTGGATATGGATATAGATGTATGGATGTAGATGTATGGATGTGGATATGGATATAGATGTATGGATGTAGATGTATGGATGTGGATGTGTATGTGGATATGGATGTAGATGTGTGGATGTGGATGTATAGATGTGGATGTGGATGTGGATGTGGATGTATGGATGTGGATGTGGATGTGGATGTGGATGTGGATATGGATGTAGATGTGTGGATGTGGATGTATGGATGTAGATGTGTGGATGTGTATGTGGATATGGATGTAGATGTATAGATGTGGATGTGTAGGTGGATATGGATGTAGATGTATGGATGTGGATGTATGGATGTATGGATGTGGATGTATGGATGTGGATGTGTAGGTGGATATGGATGTAGATGTATGGATGTGGATGTATGGATGTAGATATATGGATGTGGATGTATGGATGTATGGATATGGATGTATGGATGTATAGATGTGGATGTAGGTGGATATGGATGTAGATGTATGGATGTGGATGTATGGAATAGGGTATCAACCTTACATGCACAAAATTAGAAATAGTTCACGTCGTGAAATGCCTTAGTCCTTCACGCCATGAAATGATTAGAAATGGTTCACATCGTGAGACCCTTAGCACTTCACATCATGAACTGGTCCGAAATGGTTCACGTCATGAACCGCCGCCTTACTCCTTCATGGCGTGAAACGGTCACATTCCCTTTGCCAATCATAGAATGCCACATGGCATACTTCATTAAGATAGCCGCCAAGGCCGATGGCCACTTAATAAAATCGAATTTTCCCTCTTTTGTACATTCCTCTTGTGCAATTTCTTCAATGAGTGCATTGCTCGT
Organism: Cibotium barometz; assembly: GCF_041138505.1. NCBI lineage: Eukaryota > Viridiplantae > Streptophyta > Polypodiopsida > Cyatheales > Cibotiaceae > Cibotium > Cibotium barometz. The sequence goes on along the minus strand of NC_141099.1, from coordinate 29,177,667 downwards.
CGCGAATTTCAGCTCATCATTCTGGGATTTCCAAGTGCTCTTCTACCCCACATTGACTGCAACTTTGGTTTGAGATGTCGACATCCGAAACCCCTGAACCAGAAGTTGCAAAAACTCTGGCGGTCACATAGGCAAGTGCCTCAGGGTCACCAATGGACAGAAAAAAGAGACCATCACGTGGTCCAAAGCTTAGCTACTTGGGACAGTATGCGTAGATGCTTCATGGATCCATAATTACCAAGGATTTCCAAACTGTATATAGGAAGATAGCCATGCAATACCATAGTCCATGTAAGATTCCTCCCTACAACTTTTGATGATGTAAAGATGTAAGAACCTCCCCTTCAGTCTCTTGTAATCATCCCCCCTTTCAAAATGGAAAAAGATCTTGTTTGACCCTATTTTGGTCTAGAGAGAGATAATACAATTTTGAAATATTTTTGGATAAGTATTTTCTTCGAGCCAATAGGAAGTGATCCCCTGAAACAGAATTTTAATTAGAAATTCCTAAGTTGCATTAGATTTGGACGGTGGGTGAACCAAGGAGTCTCCTAGCAAAGTTCTAAGCCTTATTAAATTCTTTTGCATTTAAAAATGTGATATCCTTATCCATTAAGGTTGGAAAATAATAATTAAAGAAAAATGAAAATTTTTAGAATTATCCATAAAAAAATAATAAAGAAAGGCTCACATAAGGTGAATGTTACATAATCATGAGTTTCAAATATTTAAAGGAGACTTTTGGGAGGCCTTGTGACACCTGAGGAGAGAGAAAACCCCTCATCAAGGAGGCACCTAGAAATCACATCAAAGGGGCATTTATTATTTTTAAAAAAAATCATAAAGTAGCTAGATATTTTATCTCTCATCTCTCCTCTTCCAAACTAGATCAAAAAGTGGACCTAACTAGTCTAAAACTTGTCCAAATTGGATATCCTCCAGATCCCAGTTGGGCTTGGTTGGTGGCCTCCCTCACCTATAAATAGAGCCCCATTCCTTTTTATTTTCATCTTAGATTAATTCCATGCTAGTGTAATTTCCATTTTAGTGTAATTCCATTACCCCTCTACCTTGCCTCTCCATTGTGAAGCTTTGGTATTTCTCTAAACCTCTTCTTCTCCTGGAGACTACACTCTTTTCTTGGTGGCCAAGCCTCTTCCTTGACAGCTACACATCTCTTTGCATGGTAAAGAATCAAGCACACCAAAGGTAAGCCTAACAATGATTTTTATTCTCTTTTTTTATATCAAACTTCTTCCCAACCTCTCTACATGCTTGGGAAGCATTTTATTTCATGGTTTCCTTTTAAAACCATGCCTTTCTTGATTTATATTGTTGTTTAAATGAAGTAATGTTTATGTTTATGCATAAACTAATTTTTATATTAAAAGTGGAATTTTAAGCATTCTCATTTTATAGAAAATGTGGGGAAGCTATGGCAAAATTTATATCATTAGAAAATGAATTTATGCATAATAAATTTTATGCTAAAAGTAGAATTTTAAGCATTCTCATTTCATAGTAAATGTGGGGAAGCTATGGCAAAAGTTTATCATTAAAAAATGAAGGTTTATTCATAAATTAAATTTTATGTTAAAAGAGGAATTTTGAGTATTCTCATTTTATAGAAAATATGGGAAAGCTATGGCAAAATTTATACCATTAGAAAATGAATTTATGCATAATCTAATTTTTAGATTAAAAGTGGAACTTTGAGCATTCTCATTTCATAGTAAATGTGGGGAAGCTATGGCAAAATTTTTATCATTAGAAAATGAATTTATGTATAATAAATTTTATACTAAAAGTGGAGTTTTGAGCATTATTCATTTGCCAAAAAAATAAAGGAGGTTATGCACAAATTTTCTAGATTCATTCAATAAGAATTATGAAAAGGGTTATGAATATAATTCATTTAGATAAAAATGAATTAGTATGTGTGCATAAATGTTTTATGCGTTGAAAGAGGAATTATGGGTATAATTAATTTTGTAAATCCTATAAGGATGTGTGCATAAATCTTTTATTCAAAAAGAGGCATATTGAGCATATTTTATTTTGGGTAAATTGAGAAAATAATGTTAAAATATTCATAGGAATGTGTTCAAAAAACATGGATAAATTTTTAATGAGAAAGAGGAATCACGAACATAATTAACTTTTGGAATTATGAAGTATACGTCTAGATTCTTGAAAAATAGAATCTTAAGTACACTCTGAACGAGAAAAGGATTTCCCAAAAAAAGACTAGAAACGTGCTTAGTTGGATGAATGCAAATACTTGTGTGACTGCCTTATTCCTAGATTCCCTGGGGAAAGGAATTTGGAATTCTTGAAAGGATCGAGGATCCAAAAGTGAACGAAAACTTAGACTTAATTGAATTGAGTCGAGAAAAAGTTACCTTTAACTAAGTCAAGTAATGGCCGAGACTTAGAAAGTTCTGTCAGTATGAAAAGTAGAGTAACTATATTCTTAAACTCGTTGATTGTGGAACAAAAATTTTGATAATTAGATCAAGGAAAGTTGATAATCAAACCTGATTCACGCTCAAGCGAAAAGAGACCTTCTTGTTTGTAGAAATCTGATTGATGTGGTTGATGTGGATCGCTGTATGGAAAGATGTGGAATGATGTGGAATGATGTAGATTGATGAGGATTGATGTGGATTGATGTGGTTGATGTGGATTGATGTGGTTGATGTGGATTGATATGGAGTGATGTGGATTGATGAGGATTGATGTGGATTGATGTGGTTGATGTGGGCTGATTAATGTGGTTGATGTGGATTGCTGTATGGAAAGATGTGGATTGATGTGGAATGATGTGGAATGATGTAGATTGATGAGGATTGATGTGGATTGATGTGGTTGATGTGGATTGATATGTGGATTGATGTGGAGTGATGTGGATTGATGAGGATTGATGTGGATTGATGTGATTGATGTGGATTGATGTGTGGATTGATGTGGAATGATCTGGATTGATGTGGAATGATGTGGATTGATGAGAATTGATGTGGATTGATGTGTGGATTGATGTGGATGACGTGAAATGATGTGGAAAATGGGATGATTCGCCCTGGCATATCGTTAAAAGAGCATCCAAGAGAAATGATGAGGAATGATATGGAAAGATAGGAATTTTGTTTGGAAACTGTAATTGCATGTGAAACTTGTTTTTTACATCAAGAATGCTAGGGAAGCATTTTGACTATCTTATGGAATGAGGTCGTGGGGACCTAAGTGGAAAATGTTGCAAACAGCTGACAAAGAGTTAAAGAAGGATGTCTCGCGTGGCAAGGTCGACCGAGGTCTTGTTGACCGACCTTGATTCGATTAAAATGGTGAGCTTTCGGTACGGTGGATGAGGGACCAAGGAAGCGGCCTATGAGTGAAGCGCTAGGTCACCTCCAAAGGATCCTAGAGGGTGCTGACCATACACCCAGTATACCCACGCGTGCATCGAGGAAGAAAATGAGATGGAGTTATTTTCTGAACACCACGGACATGGATCTGGTTGATTGGCCTTGCTGGTCTTGAACGGATGAGTTCATGGCTCTTTTTGATAAATGGATCTTGTTGGTTGATCTAGCTGATCTTCAATGGAGAGTCCATATGGATTTTATGAAAAAATCTTGATTATACTTCTGGGTACTATGCGCTAGGGACTATTGAAAAGGCCCCTGAGTGAAGTACTAGGTGAGACTAGAGCGTTCTGGTTCCGATGATGCCATAGGTACACCAAGGAAGGGATGAATGGAATTGGATTTTATGGTTGGAAAGTGGAAAAGTTGGAAATTGGACCCTGGAAATGGAATACTAAGGATTATGATGGAAACACTGTGGTTTTATTGCAATGGTATTTTGGAAATAGTTGAATCTAAGAAAATGAAATTTCATATTGGGTGTGTAAGTGGTGTGTCTATTTAATTTTTGCATGAGTGTCGTCTAGGGGGCCTGGGAACTCTTTTTTCCCTGGTACCCGGGACAAAACATAACCAAATTTTTATAATGGATCCTATTAATATAGTGGTTGGCTAACCCATGGGATTGGATGGGGTTAGGTTGGATCGATGGATTCCCATAATAAAATTCAATTCTGTTCAAGTTACGATAGTTGAAGTAAGTCACGATATAATTCTTGTTCTATGGAAAAGAATCAACGGCTATGCCTCTTTGACGGGGAAAAAAGCATTGGTCTCTATGACTCTTTGACGGCGGGGAAAAAAGCATTGGTCTCTATGAACCAAGTGCAAGATCCTCCTTTGATCCGGCCATGTGACCCACGGGTTCGGTCGGGATACAAAGGATAGTTAAGGCTCTTGACTATGTTAGAAGATTTTTCTTGGAGGAATCGCCTAAGGAAAGTTTTTTTGGGTTCGATTTTGGAAGAGCCATCGAACTAGTCCCTTTCCCGGACATTCATGGTTGAGGCTCGAGTGGGAAGATCCGCCATACACAAGAGGTTGCTACTTCCGCTCCTAGCTCTCCAGAATTTGATGCGCAGAGAGGGCAGGGATCTCATAGCGTAGAGAGGGCAAGGATCTCATAGCGCAGAATGCTTGCAGATTCTAGAAGATGCAGAAGTCAAGGCAAAGCTAGAGAAGGTGGGGCTAGGACAAATGGCTGCATGCCTTCCCTGCACAATGAACACAGAGTTGTGTGTACTGAATATTTAAAGACTTATGAGCCAATAAGCGGGGACAGTTCACCAAGGCAGATGGTACAATTGAACAGGTCCTCATCTCTGAAGATTTGATCCGTCGTAAGGCCTTGCAGCTGCCACCGCCAATGAAGATCCATTCTCATCACTTCGAGAAAATGCCATTGGATGCCACCGCCAATGAAGATCCATTCTCATAACTTTGAGAAAATGCCCTTGGATGCCGTGCTCAAGAAAATCTCATACAATTCAAACGGGGCTGAATATGATAATATATAGGATGAGGTGATAGAGAAAGCCTGTCGTGCCATGTCTCTCATTATGTAGGTAAAACCCGTGGACAAATACAACATGATCTCTCTTAACAGGATTGCTAAGGTGCATGAGGAGAAAGAGGAATATTGGGCATGGTACATCCACAGGGAAATGAAGAACTACCTGAAGGCCCACCAGTCCAAAGTTTGCAGCCCCTACTTGCTTATAAAGGTGCTAAGTCACCCTGCAGAGCTTCTCATTCTAGAATTAGTGCCAGAGGAACAAGTACAACAAGAAACATAGGTAGAGCAGCCAATACTTAGCTCTGGTGAGCTACAAGAAGGGCAAGCACTGCTAAAGGACACAAAAGAGATAATGAAGGAACTAAAGAAGAGTAGAAGAAAGAAGACTGACAAGAAAATGAGGGGTATCATACCTGGAGTCACTGAGGAGTCAACACGCCTGGAGGCAGAACTGGCCAAGGAAATAACTTCTTATTAGGAGTGGTGGAGCAAAAGGAATCCATGGGAATACATTTATCAAAAATTCCAGTACACACAACATCTGAAATACCTCAACAAACACCTCCTCCTAGCCCAGCTCAGATCATTTTCAGAAACCTCTCATCACTTCGTAATTCCATTATATCAGATCAGAATACATCAGTAGAGATTAGTGCAGAGAAGGCCCAAGGAAAAGAGGTGTTGCAAGAGGAGGAGCACCAAAAACCTGAAGAGGCAACTTCAGCACCTATGGAGGTCCCTGACGAAAGATAGGAAGCAAACAAAAGCAAGAGAACTGAGGAAGCAACCAGCCCAAGCAAACAAAAGCAAGAGAACTGAGGAAGCAACCAGCCCAAGCAAACAACAAAGGTTTGATGATGCAGACAGAATCGTGGCCATTTCTTTCTTACATAATCTGGATTACGAGCACCTCCTTAAAGAGACTGTGGAGGGCTTGGACAGTTTGTTACAATTACCACACTATGAATTAGAAGGAGTAGCTGCAACAAGTGTCTCCATTTGGGAACAGGAATAGAGGGTGTGGTAATGCCACCTATTAACCACTCACATGCTTAGTGACAGAAATGTTGCATTGTGGAGGCAAGTCCATGAGGCAATTGACCAAGTGCAAATGCTCCAAGAACAAATGGCAGTAGCTGCATCTACACAGTGCAAATATGTCATCCTCAAAGGATTAAAGGCTGCATAAGAGCAAGAAGCAAGGTACAGAGCAACAATCAATTCCTCAGCCAAACAATTGTACAAACGATTAAGAAAAATACATAACCAAAAGGTGCAAGTGGAGCAAGCCAAAGAACAAATTCAAAAAGAAGTTGTACACACAAAGGAACAAGCACAACAACATGCCCAACATCTTCAAGAAGCTAACAAAAGGGCAGAGGATTTCACCAAGACCATAGCTACACTAAATGAAGTCCTCGCATCTACTGACCAAAAGATACCTCATCTTCAGGCTGAAAGGGAACAAGCAAACAAATCACATGCAGAAAAAGGAAGAACATTAAATGAGATGCTCAATGCTAAGTCCCTGGAAATGGAACAGATGTCCAAGAGCCATAAACAGGAAACGGACCAACTCACTTAGCAACTTAAGGATAGCCAAGCATTGGCAGGACAAAGGCTTAAGAGGATTGAAGAGGCTCAAGGGTTGGAAGCATCCACCAAGAAGAGCACAGGAGGCAGCCACACATAGGTTTGAGGACTTGGATGCAGCTGGAATGGTTCGAGAAACGACAATATCCGATCTTCTCTCAACCAAAGGAACAAGTATACAAGAATTGGAGCACTAGTAGTTAGAGAAAGAAGCGAAAGACAAGAGCTAACATATGAATTGCAACTACTTCTTGAGCGAGCCTCGTGTTGCTGGTCTCGGGCCCCTCCTCAAACTCTAACTTTGTTTTTATCTACACTAACCCTCTCATTACTTCAATATGAAATCAACTTGTCTGAAGACTTAAGCCTAGGAGATTTAACACTAATTAGGCAAAATACAGAAAGAGATGCTAACCCAACCATTATTACGGGTATTTTTCAGGGGGACATGGAACTAACTAACCCCAAAGATACCTTCTTCTACCCATTGCATCCCATTGTGCTCAATCTACGTAGTTGGTGTAGGGTGTTTCAAAATTCAGACATCTTGGACAACAGTGTTGATAAACTTGACCTGTATGATATCCCAAATACACCAACCAACTACGAGGTTGTAGCAAGAAGTTTCCAATGGATAACTAGTCATGGATGGCTAGAAGTTTATCACACACACGAACACTTAAGTATTAGTGAATCTACCCTTTATCATCCTATGGCATTCTCAAACTTTATCGTTATATACATAAACATCTAGAAGCCATGATGACTACAGTAACCTATAACTTTGATAAAGTGCACATCAAATATCCTGATATAACTAATGAAGATATCATAGAACTCCAAGAGTTCATGAAAGTTAACAAGCCCTCCCACCCACCCCCTAGCTCTGGAGAGGGTCAAGAGGAAACACCAAGTTCTTCAAATCTCACCACTTACCCTATGTTTTCCTCTGTAGCTAGTAAACTACTACATGCATACCCTAGTGTTACTCCTACTAACAAGCCTAAGGTAGATTGTATATTCTCTTGTCTTCCTTCTATCCCTTTAGAATTTCCTACTGACACTCTTGTCCCCAAGGAGTTGCCGGCACCCCACCGATCTCCACCACAACCAACTCAAGAGATACGTCACATTCAACCACAAGATAACATTCAACCTTTTACTAATGACACTGTGCTTGAGTCTTTGTCTGGTGCAGAATATGAAGGATTAATCAGAACAGTAAATCCCTTGTTAAAGCCAAAATTGATGCTCAAGGTGCTGATGAAAATCACACCATTTGAACCAACCAAATGAATACTGCCAGAAGCATACTCCAAATTCACGTCTACAAAGTAGCCATATTATGTACCGTATCCTCTTCGCGTACCAATGCCAGAAGAGGAATTATTACCACTAGAGCGGGAGAAGGAACTTTGTGGGCAAATGTGGCAACGCACACCAAACTGGCCAACCCTCGTTTGGTAGATCTACTTGAGATCCGAATTGTTACTTTTATGATCAGCTATTGTTTCTGCCGATGGAGAAAAGCTGATCATGTCCATACAAGAGGGGGCTACACCACAATAGTCATAGATGATGCAAGTCCCAAAATAGAATATTTTGGTATACAACCAGCATGGCGGAAGGAATACTTAACCATTCCAAAGTATAGTCAACAATACTAGTGTGCCCCGCCCACACAAAGAGTGGACCCACTGTACACGCCAGTAAAAAGAAGGATGATGCTCTTGGAATTCCATAATGCAAATCAACGTGACTCATATCTGTGCTACAACTTTCCATTGTTTGTCCCAGTAGCTTTTGCGACAATAGCATAATAACGACAGCAAATGCTAACATGGATACGCGCATGACACCATATTCTCGATCCAACAATTGTGGTGGGGCAAGCGTCCGATTCTTAAAGCTGATCGTGGTGCTTATTTATTGTAAGATTCCTCCTCATCCTGAATAATGAATAAGCCTTTACCTCAATACCCTGTAATCATTCTCTATTTCTGAATACAAGAAAATATTATTTTTCCTTGTTTTGTCTAATGAGATAAAATTTCTAGAGAGTGGTAAATCAATATTGAGATATTTTTGGATAAATAAATTCTCCTAATATCAAAAATATGTTTCCCTAAAACAAAAAATCAAAATAAATTTTTCAAGGTGCAATTGGAATTAATTAAAAATGATTCAAAAGACCTTAGCCTAAGGGTCAAGATTTTCTGAAAATTTTGGATTATGGTCCAATTAAGGTTCCTATGGACCAATAAGATTAATCCAAGTGTTGGGATGAGATAAATCCAATGAATAAAAGAAAATATCCAAAAATGAGTAAATGCCCACATAAGATGAAGAGTTGACTGAGTACAGGATTTATTAGTTAAAAATTATAAAATATTACTAAAAATGAGATATTTTAGAGTAATCATACCATTTCGACACCTTGGTAAGGAAAGGGGGAGCCTTCAAGGAGGTGCCTATTTCACATGTGTGGAGGAGTTTTAAACTAAAAAATAATAAGATATTTTTATCTCTCCTCTCTCCTAGATCAAACCAAATAAAAAAGGAAGCCAAACTGGTCCAAATCTTGTCTAAATTCAACCAAACTAAAGCTGGAAAATTCTAGAACTTAGTTGGACTCAGTTAGTGGCCTCCCTCACCTATAAATAGACCCTCATTCTTTTGTATTCTCATCTGTGAACTAGACCATGCTAGTATTACTCTAAAATAAGCATATTTTCTGTTATCCTCTAAAAATCCTCTACAAATTGGAGAGATTGGAGCTTCTCTCTCTCTTCAACCTTCCTTGGAGTCTTCATCAACATACTAAACCAATTGATTGGTTGGGGGCCTCTCCTTAGACTAAAGAATCAAGTAAAATAATAGGTAAAGTGTGACTTTATGGTCTTTTTCTTAATCTCTAAATATTTTTCACTTCTCAACCCCTCTCAAGCTTGAGAAGTATTCAATTGAATGATTCTTTAATGAAAATAAAGCTCTCTAATGAATTTTAGTGATAAATCACATAAAGTTTTTATTTATGCTTAAATTAAAATATTTTTTAAAGCATATCCCTCTCTCCCCCAAAGAATGGTCATTCCTATGACCAATTCTAAATTCAAATGATGCTTCTCATGGAGCAATTCTTAATTTTAAAAGTAAACTCTATGCTTGTCAAATTAGAGGCCAAAGAAGTGGCTTTTTAATGCTTTTATATTACTTAAATTATGATAAACTTAGGAATCAAGTCTATAATTAGATATTGATCCAAATGATAGTTATTCTATCATATTGTATTACTAAACCTTATGCTTGAATTATCAGTAATAGTAGCGAAGCTATGGTAAATTTTTTAGAAAATTAACACATAAATCATTTTTATACATAAAAAATATGAAAAGAGGACTTCCTACCATATTCTAGGATTAGTCATCCTAGGTTAATTGAATAATTCTCATCATAACCATGGAAAAATTGATTTTTAATGTTTATGCATAAATAGTTAATTAGGAAAAAGAGGAATTTCTATTAATTCATCAATAAAAGTGAAATTCCCATGACAATGGAAGTCCATGTATTCCAATGGAGAAAAATAAAAATTGGAATACCAAAATAATGGATATTTTATTAAAGAAGAATTTTAGTTAAATTTATTTTTATGCATAAATGAATTTAAATGATGAAAGAGGAATTCCCACCATATTTGGAATTCAATCATTTAAATGAGAAAAGTGGAATTTCTAGTATAATGAAATTAATGGAGATTTTTTATTTAATTTTTAAGAGAAAATTTAGTTAAATTTATTTTTTATGCATGTATAAATTTAAATGATGAAAGAGAAATTCCCACCATATTTGGAATTCAATCATTTAAATGAGAAAAGTGGAATTTCTAGCATAATGGAATTAATGGATATTTTTATGTAAGTGTTAAGAGAAATTTCATTTAAAATTATTTTATGCATGTATAAATTTAAATGATGAAAGAGGAATTCCCATCATATTTGGAATTCAATCATTTAAATGAAAAAAGAAGAATTCTTGGTATATTTGGAATAATGAATATTTTTATAGATTTATTTTATGATAAAAGAGGAATTCCCATGACATTGGAATGCAAATAATTAAATGCAAAAAGAGGAATTCCCATGATATTTGAGGTCCAAGAAATTAAATGGAAAAAAGAGAAATTTTTAGTGTAATTCAATTTATGATCAAAAGTGAAAATATGGGTAGAATTGATTTTTGTAAATCCCATGAATTCTTTTATTCAAAAGAGGAATATTGAATATAATTCATTTGAGAAATTGAGAAAGAATATGGAAATAGTCATCGAGAAAACGAACCTTTATCTAGGCCAAGCAATTGGCAGAAATTTAGAAAAAGTCCCATTATCAGTTATTATCGAAGTAGAAAAAGCTACTAAATGGGATGTGATAGGATGTGAATGGATGTGATAAGATGTAAATGGGATGCGATAGGATGTGAATGGATGTGATAAGATATAAATGGGATGCGATAGGATGTAAATAAGATGTAAATGGGATGCGATAGGATGTGAATGGATGTGATAAGATGTAAATGGGATGTGAAAGGAAGTGAATGGATGTGAGAATGTAAATGGGATGCGATAGGATGTGAATGGATGTAAATGGGATGTGATAAGATGTAAATGGGATGTGATAGGATGTGGTGTAATGAAAATGAATGTGAATGAGATGTGAAGTAAACAGATGTGGATGTGTATGTGAAATAATGGATGTGGATATGTATGTGAAAGAATAGATGTGGATGTGTATGTGAAAGAATGGATGTGGATATGTATGTGAAAGAATGGATGTGGATGTGTATGTGAAAGAATGGATGTGGATGTGTATGTGAATGAATGTGATGTGATGTAAAGGGATGTGGATGTGAATGTGATGTAGATGTGGATGAGATGTGGTATAATGTAAAGAGATGTGGATGTGAATGTGATGTAGATGTGGATGATCATTGACCAACCTAAAGAAAGATATGATGGCTTTGAGGTAGATCAGTTATTCTTCGACATAAACCACGGCCCCAATGAGCATGGCATGATATTGTACTACCACTGCCTTAAATGTCTACCAACTTACATGCATGTTACATTTCAAGACATGGTAGACACCAGGTTCTAGACTTCACATTCTGCATTCAGAAGAACCCTAAAAAAACTTCAGTCCCACCACAACTTTTATCATCATGAGTTCGATGACCAGGTCTTTCAACCTCAGTGAGACAGGTTCTGAGGATAGAACCTACATCAGGTAGGGAGGGGATGTTAATCCCATCTTGGATTAACAAGTATGCTCCTCCATTTGAGGACATTAATAAGTGTCATGCAAAGGCACTAAACATTATGAGACACTGGCCACCCAAGGCCTTAGTTAGTAAGTTTTGGGCACCCAAGTGTGAATAAGGGACAATTGTATATAAGTCACTTTCTCATAATGAATGGAAAATCCCCCTTTGTGCTGTGAGAGCTCTTGCCTTGTCTTGAGAGAGAGTGTGAGAGTGTACTCTAGTACATGCGCCTTCTCTATGCTTGTATGATTGTGTAGAGAAGTGAGAGAGAGAGAGAGAGAGAGAGATTGCCTTGTGTGGTGGTGTGAGCGACTCTACGGTGACAGCTCGGAGGATTGGAGTTTCTCAAAGTGAGCTTGAAGACCTCAAGGGACACGAGCTCGAAGCATTGGTAAATTCCCTATGATGGTTATTATCTATTGCTTCTTCTAATGATGAATGTTTAGAGTTCTTTCTTGGGAGGTGTGGTAGCCCATAACAAGGATTTTTGGCAGGCCTAATGGATTTTTAAGTGGTAAGGGATAGCAGTCACCAACTACATGCACAATGTCCGAGAGAGTCTTGGATGTCTATTTCAATATGGCTTCTTGCCTCAACCTCGACAACTCATCTTGAAGTAGTGTAAACAACTATGGTTGTGGACCCCCTTCATGGCCTTCATGGCTCCCTCATGATCCTATAAACTCACCTCATGCCCATTTGAATCAATCACAAGGCACACAAGTGGGTGTATGCTAGTGTAAGAAACAAGAAACATGTATGGCACGTGTAAGAAACAAGAAACACGTACTACACAAGGAAGGAAAACAAGAAAGAAATAATCTTAATTAAAATGATACAAATACACAAAAGAACAATCTCAATAAAAATCATTGGAGGCCCTTATTACATCTCTCCACAATAGTAGCCTTGAGAAGTTTAGGGATGTAGATGATGGCTAGAGACACTTTACTTATGTTATTTCTCATATAGCATGTTGTACCATGATGTATTATCAGATGTAGAGCACTAGAGGTTTTTGGATTTCTTGTAGGTGTTCAATCTTCATTCACTCACATTTGCATCAAAAAACATTGCACTCACCTATGCATGGCAACATGCATAATATATGATATGTTGCTACATATGGTCAGCTAACTTACCATAGAGATATCCCATTACACTTCACAAATGAAATTAACAAAAGAGTTTACTTATGGACAATGGTTAGATTACACCGATGCTCAACCTAGTTGTGGTGGTGGTAGTAGGGGCCATATGTAGGATCATGCTAAGAGACCTCCACCCATCGATACATGATTGAGGAGATGCTACCTTTGTCCCACTATGATTGTTGATGGACACTTGGTTAGGAGATTGTGGTGGACATGAGATCGGCACTGAGACCTTACAACAATTAGTGTCCCGTATCTCTTAGATTAGGACTCATCCTAGTGAGGTATCTCTTTTTCTTTTTGTCTCTTATCATTGTGTAATACGTCCATGCCCTCACTTCTTTATTTCCATTTGTATAGACCTATATCAATTCCTATGAGTGAGAGCCCCTTACACCTTGGGCTACAATGTATGCAGTAGTAGTAGTAGTAGTAGAGGAGTCTACTATAGAGATTGAGCACTTAAGAGTCGAGAGCTACAAGAATTGAGAGGAGTCGTGTATATACCATGCAAGCATAACTCGGCATAGCAGAGGAGGTGAGATCTTGCAATGCCATGGTAGGTCTATTATCTAGTATTTTGTTAGTCTTTACATTAGTACTTTTAGCACCATGGATATTGTTGCCTATTTGTTGAGAGGCCATAAATGAGGCATCTATCCTACCACTTGTCTTCTCAAGCAATGATTTTTCCTTTATTACCAATTAATGTAACTTAACATTCTTAAATATATGCATGGGATCTAGTAGATTATTTTTTAATAAATCTCCCCAATAAGGTAGACAATGAAAGATAGCCATTGCATCCCAAAACGAGGTCTCTCATCACTATCCACTATCCATATTTCTCTCTAATATGGGGCTTTCACTGATGCTGGCTTCATGTGAATGAGACCTTCATGTAGAGGATGATCATGGGGTCTCATCCTTGACACTCACACACACATTCTTGTGGGTAGCTTTGAGTATAGTGCCTTAAGATGAGGTCCACAAATGGTGCAATGATAAAATCCACTTGTAGACCTACATGGCATGATTAAACAAATAGAAATTGAGAGGGATTTATGAAAGTTTTGTTTCTGAAGAATGATCAATTTCTTCAAGCTCTAGTGTAACCCTCCGTTTTACTTTTTTTCTCCTCTACGATGCCTGTTCGATGTTATGGTTGACCATATCTTCATTGAACTCCGCTCCTTGATTGTACTCCATCCCCAAGTTGGTAGCACAAAAGGCACCACATCACGCCACGAGCTTGACGGGGTGATGTGGGCCACAACCAAATGGGTGCTGAGCTCTGTAGGCATCATCCAAAATGAAGAGCCAGGCTATAAACTTGACGAGGGGTTTCATGCAGCTACTCTTAGCATTGGCTCATGTGATGTAGGCTAGCAGTAGCCAGACATCTGACTTGAGCAAGATGTCGGCCGCATATACGACCATCTCCGATTTGGCAGACCACAAAAGTGGGACAAGAGCCAAGAGTCAATCATCACCTTCAAGAGTTGGCTGTTGGATGTGTATTCCAAGCTCCCATTTGGCAGGTCGCACAGAAGCGGCACAAGAGGCAGGAGACCATCATCACCTTCAATAGTTGGCTACTGTGGTGCATATTCCAAGTGCATGGGCACTCAATCATTTGACAAGCACTCAATCATTTGATAGGCACTCAATCATTTGATGATTGCCATGGCTTTATGAGCTATGTCATTGTATATGTGGCCTTACTCAAGGCTTGTAATAAGAACAAAGGCATACTCTAAGTGATGAACAAGCAATCATTTGGTGATTTCCATGGTTTATAAAGCCATGGCATTCAATCGTGGCTCAACGTGATTGAAAGCCATGGCTTTATAAGCCATGGATTTGTATTTGTGGGCCTTACTCAAGGCTTATAAAAATAAGAATAAAGGCATAATCCAAGTGAACGGGCACTTAATCATTTGGTGATGACATGGCTTTATAAGCCATGGCATTTGTTTCGTGGGCTTACTCAAGATTGTAATAAGAAACAAAGGATTCTTTAGAGGCACTAGAATACACATTGAAAAGTGCATTGCTCAATAAGTGCTCGAACGCTTTAAAGACCATGTATGTTGCTATGTGGTGGTTTTCATGGCTTATAAAGTCATGGTATGTAGTAGGTAGCATGCATGTGATTAATTCCATGGGTATGTAGCAGGTAATGAAAATATGCAGGGGAGAAGAGAGCTTGAGCTCTTGCAAGCACACACACACACACACACACTCACACAAACCCTAGAAGAGAACACACAAGGTGAGAGGCTGAAAATTCTTCTTCTTCTTCACACAAAAAAAGAGGTCTACAAAGAAGATAAAATGACTAACACACATAATAGAGTATATA
The DNA here is from genome assembly GCF_041138505.1 of Cibotium barometz. Taxonomy (NCBI): domain Eukaryota; kingdom Viridiplantae; phylum Streptophyta; class Polypodiopsida; order Cyatheales; family Cibotiaceae; genus Cibotium; species Cibotium barometz. The sequence goes on along the minus strand of NC_141099.1, from coordinate 29,162,292 downwards.
CAAGCGGTCTATAATGTGAACACGCTAAGTGGAGTGGGTAGGTGTGGACTAGTTGGTGTAGTCTAGTTGTAGAATCTCTGGCGATGATATATCGGTGCCAGCTACCAAACCCACCAGTGATGTAAATGTCGAACGGTCATGCAGGTGCCTCATGAGTGTCAGCTCATGTTGAGCTTGACATCTCAACACTCCCCCTCAAGTTCAACTCCAGCTCATGAACTCCAAGCATATCTCAAAATTTGCGGAGCTTCTCAGCTCCCAAGTCCTTCGTGATGAAGATGTTAGCGACCTGATCCTGTGTGCTGACATAGGCCAAGTTGATTTCGCCTGCCAAGAATCTCCCTGATGAAGTGGTAATGTACCTCAATGTGTTTCGTCCACGCATGGAAGACTAGGTTCCTATAGCCAACTATATTCTGCTAAGATTGTCACAATATGTGACAACCTTTCTCTCCAAATATAATCCCAAACCAACAAGTAGCTTGCGTAACCAAGCTACCTCACACGCTGCCACCGCAGCTCCTCTGTACTCTGCCTCTATACTTGACAAGGCAACTTTGGGCTGCTTCTTGCTACTCCACGTCACAACAGCACTCCCCAATGAAAACATAAATCCAATGGTAGATCTCATGTCTGAGGTGCTACCTACCCAATCTCCATCTGTGTACCCATATAGCTCCAATGGTACACCTGCTGCATAAAACAATGCATAATCAATAGTGGCCCTCAAATACCAAAGTGTGCGTCGCACACTTTCAAGATGTGGTTTGCGCGAAACCTACATAAACTGGCTCTCTAAGGCAATAGTGTGTAACTCAAATCTGGCCTACTGATCGTGACATATATCAAACTCGCCACAATCTTCCTGTACATATTGGGATCCTCCACCAACACATAACTTGCATCCTCACTAATCTTGCCATTTTGATCTAATGGTACTGAGATTGACTTACAATCAGCCATCCCATACTTGGACATGTCCAAGTATGGGATGGTACCGAGATTGACTTATAATCAGTCATCCCATACTTGGACATGTCCAATACATACTGTCTCTATAACAGTCAAATACCATCAGGTGTGCGAATGACCTCAATTTCCAAAAAGTAGTGTAGATCTCCCAAATCCTTCATCTTAAACTTCCTTTTGAGAAGACTTTTCACATGCTCAATCTCATCCAAGTTGTCACCCCCAACAATAAGATCATCTACATAGATGGTGATGACCACAATGCCCTTATCACTCTTGCGCACATACAAAGAGTGGTCTGCATCTACCATATGAAAACCAATAGTGACAAGATACTCAACAATCTTATCATGCCATGATTGTGGAGCTTGCTTCAGCCCATACAAGGCCTTACGAAGCTTACATACATACTTTGGGTGACCTGTATCCTCAAAAACTTGTTGTTGATCCATAAACACCTCTTCGTGCAAGTCGCCATGCAAGAACATATTTTTTACATCCATCTGATTTAAAAACCAACCTTTAGCTACAGCCATCGCAATCACAACTCTCACAATTGCCATCTTTGCAACCGGGGAAAATGTCTCCTCACAATCAATCCCATGTATCTGTGCATATCCTTTGGCTACCAATCTAGCCTTGTACCTACTTATGCTACCATCACTATTATGTTTCACCTTATACACCCACTTACAACCAATAGCTTTATTACCTTCAAAAGCAATGGCACCAAATCCCAAGTCTCATTTCCATACAATGCATCCATCTCCTCATCCATCTCCTCATCCATAGCTTTCTCCCAACATACATTTCCAATAGCCTCATCAAAACATGTGGGTTCGACAACCTGCACAACTTTTGCCATATAAGCATAGTGATGTGCCGCATAACCATCATAAGTCAACCTCTACATAGGGTTTTTGACTCTTCCAAATCTTTGTAACTTTGCATTCATGGCTTCCATAGCCTTCTTCACACCAGGTGTCCTCATTGTTGGAATCCCAAGCTCCTTCATCAAGGCTCATCTCTAAGTCACTAGACTCTCCATCAACAAGAGAATGCCCTATAAAAATATCAGACATACCAAGGGGCTCAACCACTTTCTCTTTGCCTTTATGTGATGTACCAACAACATTTCCAAGACTGGTATTATGACATAGCCTACTACTCCATGGTCTATCAATAGAACCGTTGGATGAGGGCTCTCCTGGTCTACTTAATGACTGTGATTTGCTGACTTGCGTTCTGTACAACCACGTTTCCACCAACAGCATCTTTTTCAGCAGCATACCAGCTACTCATCTCATCAAATACAACATCCCTCCTTACCCTCAATTCACGTGTAGTAGGATTATAGCATCTATATTTCTTTTGCTCAAGGGAATACCCAATAAACACACATTTTTCTACCTTTGGATCTAGCTTGGTACGCAACTCATCTGGCACATGCACATATGCAATACATCCAAAAACTTTCAAGTGAGACAAATTAGGTTTCCTGTCAGTAAACTTCTCCTCTAGCATTACATCATGTATGGTTGCAGTAGGAGTCATGTTCATGATATAAATTGTTGTAGGCACAGCCTCAGCCCAATAACTATGCGGTATATTCTTCTCTGTCATCAATGCTTGTGCTATCTGCAATGTACCTGTTTTTTCGCTCAGTAACTCCATTTTGTTGCGGAGTGTATCTACATGTAAATTGTCGCTGAATGCCATTCTTTCGTAAGAATTCAGAGAACTCATTAGAGAAGTATTCTCCCCCTCCATCTAACCTTAGGCACTTCACATGCTTTTTTTGTCTGTTTTTTAGCCATCACTCTGAAATTTTAAAAATGAGTGAAAACTTCACTCTTCTTCTTCATGAAATACACCCACACTTTTCTCATGTGGTCATCTCAAAATGAATGTTACATAGTACCTATAGCCACCCATAGACATAGTCTTCGCAGGACCCCATACATACATCTGAATGCATAACATCTGGTACATTTCTGATCACATTTCTATCATGTGGAAATGCATGCTTTGTTTGCTTTTCAAATTGACATGATTCACATACTTTCGGCATATCTTCAACCTTAAACTTAGGTAGCCCTGTCACAATTCCTTTGGTCTGCATATACTTCATTCTTTGTACATTTACATGCGCAATTCTCTTATGCCAAATATATGTATCTGCAACAACTCATGAACCATTTGCAAACATTACAGCACTCACTTCAAGCATATTTACATTCAATGTAAACATTCTGCCCACTCTGTTGCCTTTTGCAACCAACCTGCACTTATCTTTAAAGTCTTCTACATAACATCCATCAAACCTACAAACCCTACTCAATCATCTAGCCAACTCAAACCAAATTCTTTGTAATATTCGAAACATGAAGCACATCTGCAAGGTACTTCACCTTGCCATCCTGCATAGACAATGGCACATCTCCAACATGGGCAATTGGATGAGCAGTGTCATCCCCTATTTCAACAAAACCTGGTCTTTCAAGACTCTTCATTTCCTTGAATCACTCACCATGACTTGTCATGTGGTTCGAAGCACCTGAATCAACATACCATACATCATCCTTACATGCTGCTACTTTATTTCCAGACATAGCATTAACATGTTGCATAATAAACAACCTCTCAATATCCTCATTATTTATGCTAAAGGACGCATAGTTATTTTGCTGCAGTTTTCCATTTCACATGTCACTCTGCTTCTTATAGCAATCTGCCTGCACATGTCTAAGCTTACCACAGTAAAAACATCCTCGTGTATCATTATGTTACCTTTGCCAATTACCACAACCTCTTTGACTCCCCCTGCCTCTAAACTGGCCTCTTCCACCGTGTGTTGTTGTTGTGAATCCTGGGGAATGTTGTTGTTTTTGCTTACCATAATTTTGATTACCTATTCGGCCCCACCCCACCTTGGCCACGTCCATGACCTATACCTCTTCTTCTACCTGCACTTGTGTAGAAGGCCTACTACTCTAAATTGTTTTTGTTTTGTGTGACGACTGTTGATCTTCACCCAAATTCTTCTCTTCAATGATCAGCATTGACACCAAATCTGTGAAGTTGGGCGAGTCTAAATAGACATCTTGAACTCCTTGTATTATGGCTCGAGACCATGTAGACACACTTCCATCTTATCATCATCTCATACAGAAACACCATTTGATGCAAGCATTCCACATTGCCCTTGATCTTCAAGGCATAATCATTCACAGACATATTTTTCTTCTCCACAGTATGAAGCTCATTCTTTAACTGAATCTTTTGTGCCTTGGTGTTGGTTTCATACAGCTTCACCAAGGTGTCCCATGACTCCTTAAGTGATTTGGCATCCTATATATGCCCAATCATAGTGTCATGTATATTAATAGAAAGCTAATACATGACTTTCCTTGCTTCTTGATTACAATCCTTGAATTCTTTTACATCTGCAGCATTTGGATTAATTTCTGGTATTTATGGCGCCTCCTCATGTTCACCTTCAATGTAGTCCCAAACCTTTTCCCATCAAGAAATTTGTCAATCTAAACCTCCAAGCATGGAAGTTATTCTTGTCAAGCTTCTCTGCAACAATCTGATTTATTCCATCATTCGACATCTTGTCTGTAACACAAATTTACCAAAAACAGCACTCTTGTTTGACCTGTACAAACTTTTGTATTCTCTGCAAAAAGCGATACTATATTGAACCCAAACTGTCAGAACCAATGACCTCAATTTGCATACATATACCCAATGGAAACTTTAAGACCTCTTTGCAGTACACACAGTGTCTGCACAACCAATTGCCCTTCTTGCATTTCCAAAAACAGAGTTCTGCAGAGAATCAAAACTTACTCGCAGTGCCCGTGAACGCCTACGAACTGAAAAATGGAGGTCCAGACGCACCCGAAACACGTTTTTGGCCCAAGAAATATATTGTCCAATGGAGAGTATAGTTGCCCTATAGCTCTGATCCCGCGAAGAAACCTCCTCAATCATCGGAGTTTGTTTGCCGGTGCCTCTCGAAGAGCTCCCGATAAGGGTGTAGTAGCCAACAAAAAGGGGGAAGAGTAGATGAAGCTCTTACCCTTGTACCACTTCATGTGCTTCTCTTGCTTGTCGCTCAGCCCTTAGCATGAACCAGGCTTTGATACCATGACAAGGTGTAGGGGAGAAGAGAGCTTGAGCTTTTGCAATCACACACACACACTCACACAAACCCTAGAAAGAGAACACACAAGGTGAGAGGTTGAAAATTCTTCTTCTTCTTCACACAACAAAAGAGGTCTACAAAGAAGATAAAATGACTAACACGCATAATAGAGTATATACAAGCGGTCCATAATGTGAACATACTAAGTGGAGTGGGTAGATGTGGACTAGTCAGAGTAGTCCAGCTGTAGAATCTCTGTCAAAGATATGTCGGTGCCAGCTACAAAACCTGCCCAGTGATGTAAATGTCGAATGGTCATGCAGGCGCCTCTCGTGAGTGTCAGCTCATGTTGAGCTTGACATCTCAACAGGTAGCATGCATGTGAAAAACCCTACATGAGCTCATTTTTGCAATAAAAACAAAGTACATCTTACCATACCCAAAGCTACCAATTCAGTAACCTTAGACATGTAAGATTCCTCTCTCCAGCTTTTTAGGAGTAAAGGTATAAGAACCTCCCCTTCTGTTCTTATAATTATTTCCCTCTCTGAAATAGAAGAAAGATCTTGTTCTACCCTGTTTTGGCCTACAGAGAGAATATGTCTAGAGAGAGATAATCCAAAATTGAGATATCTTTAGATATAAAAATCCTCCTAGTGTCTAAAATGGATTCCCCTATTCAACAAAAGTTCAAAATGAACTTTCTAATGTGCATTAGGAATTAATTGAAAATGGTATAAGAAACCCTAGCCTAAGGGTCTACATTTTCAGAAATTTTTGGATTATGGTCCAATTAAGGTTCCAATGGGCCAATTGGATTAATCCAAGTGTTGGGATGAGATAAATCCAAAAGAATAAAAGAAAACACCCAAAAAAGAGTAAATGCTCACATAAGATGAAGAGTTGACTGAGTACAAGGTTTATTAGTTAAAAATTATGAGATATTACTAAAAAATGAGATATTTTAGAATAATGATGCATTTTTGACACCTTGGTAAGGAAAGGGGGACTCTTGAGGTAGGTACCTTTTTCACATGTGTGGAAGGGTTTTTAATTCAAAAAAATTGTGATATTTTTATCTCTCCTCTCTCCTGGATCAAACCAAATAAAAAAGGGAGCCAAACTGGTCCAAATCTTCTCCAAATTGAATCAAATTGAACTTTGAAAATTTTAGAGCCTAGTTGGACTTGGTTAGTGCCTCCCTCACCTATAAATAGACCCTCATTCCTTTGTATTTTCATATTGGAGCTATACCATGCCAGTATTATATTAAATTTTCTCTCTCTTGGGATCTTGGACCTTCTCTCTCTCTACAACAACTCTTTGAGTTGCCCTTCTCCTCTTGGTGGACCAATTGATTGGTCGAATCAAGCCAAACTTGGAGGTAAAATCGATTTTTTATGGTTTTTTCTAATTTTCTCAATAACTTTCTTCTTCTCAACCCTTCTCAAGCCTGAGAAGCTTTCAAAATGATTGTTTTAATTCAAATCAAGTTTTTTCTAAAAACCTTAATGTTTAAAGTTAATCTTTATGCTTAATTGTAATGCTTTCTTTTTAAGTAAATCTCTCTCTCTAAAAGAATAGCCATCTTTATCGGCTAAATCCCTTGGAAAAGGATGCTTCTCAATGATAGTCTCTTAATTCAAAGCTAAACTCTAGGCTTGATAAGCTAGAGATTAAGAAAATGATATTTTCATGATTTTGTGCTATTAAAATAATGGTAAATTCTTTTAGATTGTTTGAGTAGTTAAAAACTACTCTAATTCATTCTAAATGAGAAATGGATTATCCTAACAATTTGGGAAAAGAGGAATGTTGAAATTAGCTTAATCTAGTGGGATAATCATAGTTATGTTTATAATTATGATTTAAATTCATAGTTTGATTTTAAGTATAAAAGAGGAACTACTATCATATTTTCATTACAAGCTTTTACTCTTTTAGAAAAAATTGAGAATTATCAGTAATAGCAGAGCGAAGCTATGGTAAAAATTTTAGAAAATAATACATATCTTATTTTTATGCATAATGCTAAAAGAAGACTTCCTACCATATTTTAGGATTGGACATCTTATGCAAAAAGAATGATTTTCATCATATTCATGGGAAATAAATTTTTTGTAATTATGCATAATTAATTGATTATGAGAAAAGAGTAATTTTTGGTAAATTTATTTTTATACAAAAAGAGAAAATCCCATGATATTTGAGATCCAAGTAATTAAATGGTAAAAGAGAAATTTTTGGTAAATTTATTTTTATACAAAAAGAGAAAATCCCATGATATTTGAGATCCAAGTAATTAAATGGTAAAAGAGAAATTTTTGGTAAATTTATTTTTATACAAAAAGAGAAATTTTCATGATATTTAAGATCCAAGTAATTAAATGATAAAAGAGAAATTTTTGGTAAATTTATTTTTATGCAAAAAGAGGAATTTTCATGATATTTGAGATCCAAGTAATTAAATGATAAAAGATGAATTTTTGGCGTAAATTCAAATTATGAGTATTTATCAAAGTGAAATTTTGAGTATTATTATTTTATTAGAAAATATGGGTAGAATTGATTTTTGTAAATCCCATGAATCTTTTACTCCAAAAGAAGAATATTGAATATATCTTACTTGAGAAATTTGAGAAAGAATATGAAAATCTCCATCGAGAAAACTTTGATAATTCTTATTCATAAAAGAGAATTTGGAATCCCTGGGAGGATCGAGGATCTAATGAGTAAATGGAAGTTTAGATTTAGTTCTCATTAATGAAGCTTAAGGAATGAAAATACAATATGTAAATGCTCTTTCTGAGTTTTTACTATTCAATTCCGATAAGGTTTATTTTCCCTTTTTAAACCTTCAACAACACTCTGATACGTAGATTGAATGGGATCGAGAAAAAGTACCTTTAACTAGGCCAAGCAATTGGCAGAAACTTAGAAAAGTCCTATCGGTATCGAAAGTAAAAAACGGTACTAAAAGTGGATGTGATAAGATGTGATGTGGAGCTGAATGAATGTAAATGGATGCGATGTGATTAGATGCGATGTGAATGTGATAAGAGGAGATGTGAATGCGATGTGATAAGATGTGAATGCGATGTGATAAGATGTGAATGTGATGTGAGGAGATGTGAGTGGATGTGATGTGATGTGATGTAAATAGATGTCGATGTGAAAGTGATGAGATGTGAATGAGATGTGATGATATGTGAATGGGTGTAATGTGATGTAAATGGATGAGAATGAGTTGTGAAGTGATAGTTATGCATGTGAATGAATGGATGGATGTGGATGGAATGAATGTGATGTGATATGGATGGAATGAAGGTGATGTGATATGGATAGATGTGGATGGAATGTATGTGATGTGATGTGGATGCAATGAATGTGATGGATGTGAATGGGTGTGATGAGATGTGAGTGGATGTGATGAGATGTGAATGGATGCGATGAGATGTGAATGGATGTGAATGTGATGTGATGATATCTGAATGGATGTGGTGAGATGCGATGAGATGTGAATGTGACGTAATGAGATGGGAAAGGATGTGATGTGATGTGAATGGATGTCATGTGGATCTGGGTAGATGTGAATGGATGTGATGTGATGTGAATGTGATATGATGAGATGTAAATGGATGTGAATGTGATGTGATGAGATGTGAATGGATGAGATGTGATGTGGATGGATGTGATGTGATGTGGATGGATGTGATGTGATGAGATGTGGATTTGAATGAATATAAATGGATGTGATGTAATGTGAATGGATGGATGAGATGTAAGGTGGACGAATGTGAAGAGATGTGGACCTTGATAGATGTGAATTGATGAGATGTGATGTGGATAGATGTGATGTGATGTGATGTGGATCTAGGTAGATGTGAATGGATGAGATGTGATGTGAATGGATGTGATGTGATGTGATGTGATGTGGATCGGTGTAGATGTGAATGGATGAGATGTGATGTGAATGGATGTGATGTGGATATGGGTAGATGTGAATGGATGAGATGTGATGAGGATGGATGTGACGTGATGTGAGGAGGATCTGAATAGATGTAAATGGATGTGATTGGATGAGAATGGATGAAGGATCTGAATAGATGTAAATGGATGTGATTGGATGAGAATGGATGAAGGATGATGGGAATAGATATGATTGGATGTGGAATAAGCAAAGTGAATTGATTTAGAAGAATTTGGAATAACAAGAAATGATGTGGAATAATGTGGAAAGATGAGAGTTCGTTAGAAACTATATTTATGACCTATTTTTAAATGACTGTTTTATGTTAAGAATGCTGGGGAAGCATTTTGACCATCTTGTGAATGAGGTCGTGGTGGAGACCTAAGTGATAAAGTTGCAATACTGATGGAGAGTCAATGGAGGACGTCTCGTGTAGCAAGGTCGGCCGAGGTCTTCACTAGCCTCGGTTCGATTTAAATGGTGAGCTTCCGGTGTACGGTGGATGAGGGACCAAGGAAGCGGCCTATGAGTGAAGCGCTAGGTGACTTGTGAAGGAGCCTAGAGGGTGCTGGCCATACGGTGCTCGGGCTCTGGGTTGCCGAAGATACCGTCGGGGAAGAAAATAGAACAAGGAGTTAGAGTTGTTTTCTAAACTCGGGCATGGAGCCGGTTGATTGGCCTTGCTGGTCCTCAACGGATGAGTCCATGGCTCTTTTATATGGATCTGTTGGTTGATCTTGCTGATCTTCAATGGAGAGTCCATCTGGATTTTCTTATGTTATATTTTCGGGTACTATGAGCTAGGAACTATTGAAAAGGCCCCTCAGCGAACACGTGGTGAGCGTTCTGGTTGCCAATGATGCCATGGGTACATTGATGAAGGAATGATTGGAAATTAGAATTCAAGCTAGATATTTTGGAGGATTATGATCAGTGATACTATGGTTTCATTAGAAGATTGTTTTAAAGACAGCTGAATCTGTGAAACAGGTAATTTCATATTGGGTGTGTAAGTGGTGTGACTATCTTGAAGTTTGCTTGAAGCGCCAGCTAGGGAGCCTGGGAACTCTTTTCCCTGGTACTCCGGGCAAAACATAACCAAATTCCTAAATGGATCCTATCACTACAATGGTTGGGCAGTTGGCTAACCCATGGGATTGGATGGGGTTAGGCTGGACTGATGGATCCCTAAAATGAGACTCAATTCTGTTAAGTTACCATAGTTAAAGTAAATCCCGGACAACCCTTGTTCTATGGAAAAGAATTAACGGTTGTGCCTCTTGATGAGGATCCAAGTGCAAGTCTCTTCCTTGATCTAACCACCATGAGACTTACGGGTTTGGTCGGATCAGTGATGACCTTGACTATGTTAGAATAAAATATCATGGAGGAATCGCCTATGTCTACTGGGCGAGGGAAGTTTTTTGGGTTCGGTTTTGGAAGAACCGAGGGATTAGCCTCTTGTCCGGATATCTCTTGTTTGGATATCCATGGGCGAGGCCCCGAGTGAGAGGCTCTGCCCTGCGCAAAAAGTGCTACTTCCGCTGCTAGCACCCCATAATTCGTTGCGCGGAGGGGGCAGGGATCTTTCAGGACACTTTAGTGATGGATATGTGGTGAACTTTGCAGTAGTAAAAGCATTACTTGACATGCATAAGAGCAAGGATGAATCTCTTGGATTGCACGAATAATAGGATATGCCCAAGAGCAGAAAAGCCATGATGCTTTGAACTATTATGAGAATGCATATAGCGTGAGGGCATCCCTCTAACTATTATGAGAATGCATGTAACATGAGGGAATCCCTCTAATTGTGGTTACCTATGCCTACATCTTGGCACTATAGGAGCCGATCACAAGGGAACACAAATTCATGACAAAATTGTAAGGCAAGTTGGGAAGTGCTCTTGTGGACATGTATGCCAAGTGATGTGCTTTGGCAAAAGCACAGCATATAGCTGAGGAGCTCCCTTCTTGGAATGATGCCTCCTGGAATGCATTGATCGAGGATTAAGGAGTGAGAAGAGGGCACAACTACTAAAGAAAGAAGAGAGGAGATGAGGGGTAGGATTAGCAATGATCCACCCTAGCCCCCTTCATATACTCTAATGAGTTTGCACTCTCGTCGTTCTAAGGAGCTTGCATAGTAGAGTTCATAACCACCCTGCTCTACATCACCATAGCCAATTAAGATTAATCCAAAGGCTCACCTACTTAATGTATCCATTGCTAAACACGGTCAAAGGGTAGTAGATATTTTACATGGTCTTGTTGCTTTGAACCCGTATGTTCATGTGATAACATGGAGGTTGCTTCTCCTAGATCTAACCATAAGCACAAAAATATTGTGCAAGTAAGAGTGTTTGTGTAAAAGGTTCTTATCTAGTTGGTCAAGGTTTATTTGGACTTAAGGAAGAAAACATAGACATTGAAGAGTAGCTTCTTTTGTTGAAAGGGAAAAAGGGGAAGGATATTATGGAGCCAATAACTTGTATTTTTTAATTACAGATTACATTTATTATCTATTTGCTTTCATTCTAATTCTTGTCCACTATGTTTTCTATCAAGGGATGAAATGGAACAAAAAGTGGATGACAAAGGGCATGGATAATGCGGCTAGACAAAAGGTCATAAGAGAGGTAGAGTTGTTATATAGAGAAAAAACATGGAATTAGGCAAGGCTCACAGATCCTCAAAATGGTAAGTGTTATTGGCATGCTTTGCTCTCTCTACCATGGTATGAGCCAATCAACCACATGGCCACATAGGAGAAATGGATTATTATTGGTGTGCAACATGTATTAAATATGAATATAGGGCCTTTCGTGGTGGGGATGCTCAACAATTCTCAATCTCTTATACGTACCTTGTAGTACTTACCTAATAACAAAAGGAAGATACGAGATTGGCTACACATGTTTTTTTTGGCTTCAAATCTCTCAATTGGGAGTTAGATTATTGTATGACATGCGTCATGTATATAGAGTGATGCTTCCTAATGACAATGTGTACATGAAGGATGCCATTGACCAATAACAAAAGGAATATAAGATATTAGCTACACTTTTTTTATTAGCTTCAAATCTCTCAAATGGGGGGTCTAATTATTGTACGACATACGTAATGCAGATAGAGAGATGCTTCCTAATGACAATGTGTACATAGAGTATGTCATCGTGTAATCAAAGAAAGAATTTTTGAAATGCTTTCAAGACTCATCAAGGAAGCATAAGATTCAACAATGACATTAAGCATAAGCCCGGTCTTCACAAGTCTACACAACATGTTATATATAGGTTACCTTCTTTCTATTTGCTTCTTGACTTATTAAATTTATCATTATAGACTCATTTCAAAATCAACTTATGTAATAAGCAGGTGGCTTCTAAAGCTTATGAGCATGGGTTCACTTCAGAGTGTGCCTTCTCTTGTAACCATATGGACTTGTAGTGACACACCCTCATATATGTATAAAGACTTGGAGTTGGGAAGAGTAACTGTGTGACCTTCGAGTTCTTATTATACCAGAGTCTACTATTTATTTGTTAAGTCTATGTACATGCTATTTATTTCTAGTATTAAGAAGGATCATTGCCCATTGTCGTTGGACATGGAAAAAAAATAGCTCGAAAAAATGAAGAGATGGATCTTTATCAAAGACATAAGTCTGTATTAATTATACGAGCAAAATGTGAGATTGCAGATGAGGAAAGTGAGCGTCAATAATCTTTCATGAGTTTTATTATAATATGTTTGGTAATCATAAGCCTTTCAAGGCCTCATGTCCCTTTGCCATGTCTAGCCACCAAGGACAATTTTCCATTTCCCACTTTGTGAGATTTTCCATCTCTTGAAGGTACATACAAGTAGCCTCCTCTGCAGCATCTGTCCACTTCCTAACCATCATTGGGATTGATGGGATCAATGCAATATATCCTATCTCCTTCAAAGTGGAAAAATACCTAGAGGAAAGAGCACACATATAACATTCGCATGCACAATAGTTCAGTACATTGAAGGACTAGTGTCTAAATAGTCAAGAATTGAAGTTACCTAGATACCGATCTCTGAGCGGCCAACTACACTAATTTCTTGTTCTTCCTAGCCTTGTCGGTTACTCCCTTCTCCTTTTTCTCCATGCGTGTTCCTAGAGGAAACATGGCCTTTCTCCTCTCCAATTTGATTTACTCATAGCATTCCAACAAGGATAAATCTACAGGTAAGACCAAGCCCCCCAAGATGTCTCTTACCAAATGTAAGATATTCTCGAGCAAGACTTCCTTGCGCATCCAACTACATGAGAACGAAAAATTAGCACATTATCCACAATGATCGATTCATACAAGAAACAAGTTTAGGACAAAAGCACTCACTGTCTATACACATGATCACCACGGGCAAGGTGGTGCATGGCTTTAGTAGCCCTACTTGTGCCTCTAATAGAGTGACAACCATAACAACTTTGATTCCACAAGGGCTTCACATATTACGAGGAGATTTAATTTCTCCAATCATTGCAAAGCTCTTGCAATACCATTTTAATGATAATACTTTGTTGCGCCATGCATCCCCAAGTCAAGGATCAATGATATTGAGAATTTTTTGGATAGTTCCAACGAATATGAGGGTTAGTTTCGATAAACTGTACACAACAAAATACATCACTAGCCAAAGAATAGCCTTACCTTGCCTATCCGGTCACCATAACATGATGCAAGGGACTCTACCTTCTTCTTCTCCACCTTTTGCGACTCTTCTTTGCCATGGCTCCCTCTTCATGGCCAACCACAAAAATTTAAAAAAAGGCCATATGGGCATGCCGGCATCCACAGGCCCTTTTTTTTTTGAAAGCCCTCAAGCTTTCCATGGCCACAAAAATTTAAAAAACGCCCGGTGGGGACAGCGCACCGACGCGGCCTGCCCCACAAGGCATTTTTTTTAAGTTTTGTGAAATCCTTTAAAGCCCTCAAACTCTAAAGCTATCCATGGCCACAAAAATACATATAGAATGCCCTGTCGTGAAGCTTGCCCATGGGGCTTTTTTTGTGAAAGCCTTCAAAGCCCTCAAGCTCTCCACGGCTCTCTCCATGGCCACAAATTTTTTTTAAAATGCCATGTAGTCATGAAAAAAGGTGTTTTTTTTTTAATTTTTGCGGCCATGAAGAGATCCATGGAGAGCTTGAGAGCTTAAGAAAAATGTCTCCCCTCAGCCCCTCCACGGTGCTCACCATGGCCATCATCATCATTATTTCATCATTACCATCGTCATCACCATTTCAGCATCATTATCATTTTATTATCATTACCACCATCATCACCATTTCAGGAAGGTAGGACCATCCACCAGTGCAAGGATTTCAACCTTGTGATCACAAAGCATTGCCATGTTTTTAAAAAAACTACCAAGCCCCATCGACGTGGCCTCCTTTGAGGTAGTTTTTTTTTAACATGGCAGCACTAATTCATTGGTTACCTTGATTATCCGGCCAGTGCTCACTACTAAAGCAAGATGCCAAAGTTCTCTTTCTTTCAAAGCCATCCAAGGAGGGGAGGAGGGGCCACTGCTGCTGCTGCAGAGGGATGATCCACTAGTGCAGGCCATCATTCCTTGGTGTGGGGGCCTTCCTTTGGCCCTGTCTATGTATGGCTCCTACTTTCGGGATGGGAAGAGATGAAAATTGGGCACCTAGAGGATGGTGCTCAACCGGTTGGAATGAGTAGAAGACCTACCCTCTAGAGTTTATTTAGTGTTCCAAAAACTCAAGGGAAGTGTCTCCTTCCAATCCCATAGGCTTCAAGATGCATTTGTTGATGTCGCCATGTTCTCTGGTAGTGATTTCTTTGATTACCTCACTCACTATCTTGAGTTCATGATGGAGGAGAAGGATGACCTTGATGAGCCAGTGAACCTATCGCTCATCACTTGAAGGGGATATTGGTGACTAGAGATTCATGATCTATTGAAAGGTAATCTTTCCAATCGCTACTACCCTCAAGCATGTTGTCCAAAATTCACATGTAATAGGATTCGCCTTCACAGTAACAGCAAGGGTGGTTAGTAGTTGGTTGGCTGAAAGTCAGGGCTCAATCACCTACGTTGACTTGATGTGAGCAGATTGCGACAAGAGCAGATCTTGGTCATGCAGATGCATATGTTGATGGTGACACTAGAAGGGGATATTGGTGACTAGAGATTCATGATTGTTGTTTGTTGCAAAGAAGAAGAAAAAAATTATTTGTGATAGAGGAGACAAGCAAGGATGAAATAGCCAAGTTATACTTGTAGGTCTCTGTTTCTCTCATCTAGCTTTCGCAAAGCTAAACTGTGTTAATAATAATATCAACATATGTAATTGCTATCACTAAATCCACCTTTGAATTAACAATAACAAATTACTTTTCAGGTTTGTAGATGCTCTCTATAAGAGCTTTCGATGAGACAACAAGTCTTGAAGCACATGCCAGCCAGCTCCACCACAGATCTACGGAGCAAGAAGGAATGAGTAGGTAGCTCCCACGCGAAAGCCCATCTAGAAGAACCTCACAACAGCTCCTCCAGATGCCTTCTCTTGGTCTGTGGCATCATCATCATACTATGACTAATCATGGTAATCTTCCTCGAGGGTGTCAATGACATCTATTACAACCTCATAAGCATCCCCATCCTCAATGCCTTTCCCTACAACAAGGATATCATACTCCCAGGTGTTTAACCCCTTCGTGATGTCACACAACTCTATCCTTGTGGTCTCTCCCCCCTTGTGATGTCTCTCATGTATGAAGAAAGGCCCCTTGATACTTGAAAGGAACTAGTTCGGGGATTGGACTAAGCATGCAAGATTTGGTGGACAGATTTCAAAGTAAAAAAAGTTCAAGTAAGTCAATTGCTGCTGGTCTCACTCACTCTTCCATGCAAGAGAGTGGGGTGCATTCTCCAAAAATGCATACAGACTATGCGAGCAAAAGGAGTGTTCATAAAAAGCGACCTCCTTTGGCAGATCCAGGAGTGGAGTTAGAAGATGATAGCCATAGACCTGAGTATGTTACTGTCATTGATGAGACAGAAGTAGAGTTGGGTCAAAAGAGGAGAAAGGAGGACACAGACCAAACTGTTGTTGAAGCCAGAGTGGCAAATACAATGTGGGCAATTCGTCGAGATGGGCCAGGGAAAGAAATGACTTTCTTTGAGATTCCACCTGGACATAATGCAAGATGTGGAATATATATTAATGAGGGGGCTAAATAAGTAGGAGCTCTAGCACCTTGTTTTTGGGAGTGTCGACAATACCCTAGTGGAATGGTGGGAGGATTTCTTTGGTTTTATAACAGTACACCAAAGCATTCTTGCATTGTTGATGAGAATCAAGTTATTGGGACGTCGGGACCCGCCCCAAGAGTTTGGCCAGTGGAGGAGGGTACATATCTTTAACCCCAGGAGATAGAAATGCTCACTTTGAATGGGTTTGTGTTGCAGGGTGTTACTCCTCGTGTGTCTCCTTTGTAGGGTACCACCAACAATACATGGAAGGTTCCTTCATCCTTTCAATCCAAATTCAGGGATGAAAAGATTGTCAAGTGGAGAAACAAACTGGCCAAGGACTTTCATGACAATATTTAGAAAGGGAGAGCATTCGATGCGGGATTGAACTATTCAGTGACAATCGTTGAGTTCCCTAGGTTCTCATGCAAAGGATTCCAGAAAAGGGAGAGCAAAAGCTGACATATTTCCCATGCAAGCATCTTTACTATATTTACATCCAGGTGCTTGGCGGAGGCTATGCACATGAGTTCATGCACCAAGCTGCGCTCACTAAGGTGGAGTTGTTTCAAGAACTAGGTGGGAGACACCATACCATTGCTCCTTGATATTGATTGATATTGTTATCCCGATCCATCTTGGTATTTATGTGCCACATTTTGGGGCTCTACGTGATATTCATAATTGCAATTGCACCTACGTTATTTAGGTGGGCTATGCCTTCCTGTCCACATTATGTTTTTGTAATCCACTAGAGTTAATGCATTTTTGGAAAGTTTCCACTTGCGCTGTTATTAAGGAAGTTTGAAAAGTGTCGTATGCTTTGTAGGATTCTCTTTTGATGTCATATGTTTCAATCTCGATGCACATGTCTTGGTGTTGGTTTGGACTCCGAAGTGCTCATTGTGATGGTGTAACTGATTTTGAATCATAATAATTTTCATTGTGCGACTTTCCATTTACTGATGAAGTCTGAAGGTGTACTAGCTGTGAAGGAAACGTTCTATACAAAAACACATCCATTCCTAGATGTGTTGAATTTGTGTTGCACACCTATGGTGTTCTCATTACTGGCCTTAGCCTTCTTGTGTGCATGTTCCTTGAAATGTGTCGCCCGCTTGATTTTTCCCTTGCTCAAAAAGTTTTGCTCAGAGAACGGGAGGGATCATCTTAGTGCTTAGCTGGGCTCATAGAACCCACATGAAGTTTGAAACTTCAGTTACCACATAATGTCTCATTCCATTACATCAATGTATCAAGTACATCACTCCACATAATCTCTCATTCAATTACATCAATGTATCAACTTCATCTTACTGCTTAGGAGGGCTCATAGACACCACGTAAAGTTTGACACCTCACTTGCTACACACATGGCCAAAATTATGCCCAACGCATCTTGTATGTGTCCACATGTTGACCGCATCCACCTTTTGGATCATGCCTCTAGATCTTTCTACAATTTTTTCCCTTTTATAATTCAAAATCAACCTTTGCACACACATGAACCATACCAAATAATCATGATGCACACTCCCCCTTAAAGACACGATTATCCACCACTATAATTGTCAACACCATGGACTTGACACCCCCCCGCATCTCCATGGTTGTGAAGCCAATGTAGTTGTGTCCATGCCAATGCTCCTTGCCAACAACTAGAGGAACTCTTCATGCATCAGTGTCTGCGTGCCTCTTTAAACCTTATGATGACATACGAACATATTCCAAGAGTGTCGCACTGATTTGTAAGAGTGTCAACTTTGAGCTATTCGCATCCCATCAACCACCAAGTCATGAACAACGTCCTCTGAGTATACAGATATCATGCAGACTTCAACTAAGGACAAAGATCAATCTAGGGGGGCATCCTATACAACCAATATAAAGGCGTCACCACCTCACAACTTCCCAGCACTCCCAACATGCTAGTGAAAAAAACTTGCCCAAATACCAAAGGAGGCCCATCCCCTCTTTCCTCTCTAGCCCAAATACAAGTGGAAGGCACTATTTGGACTAGAAAAAGAGTCTCATTAACAACTACCATGCCAACAGTTTCCATTTGCAACAAAGAGCTCCTATCACTAATTGAAGAATCACTTGACTTTTTCTTCTTTTGCTCAATCTTCTTCTTCTTCTTTCCGATTCTTGGCCATGTGACCTTTCTTGTAAGGTCTCTATATTTACTACACATTTCTATGACTTGGTAGGGACCTTAGCCTCTGTACTTGAGTTTCCATTTGGTGTTCTTAACATTACCTAAGTATCATATGTCTCCTACCTACATGCACTTGTCCTTCAGTTGGTCATCAAACCATTGCTTACATTGTAGATTTTCAACCATCAATCCATATGTGGATTGCAATCTTTGCTCGCTTAGTTGCTCTAAGCCAACTAACTTCTTTGTCAGAGGGTTTGAGATTATGCCTTGTTGCAATTCGAAGGCTTGGAACCAGGTGTTCCATTGGCATGATTGTGTCAAGCCCGAATGCAAGCTGAAAAGGTGTGTTGTTGATAGCCATCTTGTATGCAATGTGATGGCCCATAGAGCAAAGAGCAACTTGTTCTCCTAATCGCTTCTCGACCGTCTTGGTGGTGAGAGTGGTGCACAACATCTTGTTTGTACTTTCAGCTTGGCCGTTCGCTAGTAAGGTGCCGACTTTCTGTGCACCACAAGTAATCTTAGTGAGAATGTGCACAAAGTCTTGTTTGTGCTTTCGGCTTGGTCGTTCCCTAGTAAGGAGTCGACTTCCTATGCACCACAAGGAACTCTTTAAGCAAGAACTCCACCACTTCGTTTATAAAATGTGTACCTCGAACACTCACTATTTCTAGCGGGCAACCAAAACGAGTAATCACATATCATAAAGGAACTTGATCGTAGATTTCACGTCAGCATTCTGTGTGGCGACTATGATGGAGCACGCCTGGTTTCTTTCAAGGGCTCGCTAATGGAACCCACAACATGTAAACCCCATTTTTCAAATTTTGAAATTATGTTTGATGTTCTTCTTCTTCTTCTTGTCTTCATCTTTTCCTATCTTTGAGGTATCATGTGCTTTGAAAGCCTTCTTATCACAGTTATACCCTCAAAATCGCTTCATTCTTGTCTTCTATTCTAGGAATAATGGAATGACCTAGAGGACCAATGCAGTGGCTTTACCTTCTTAACACCTTTGTTACCCTCAAATTGTGTCTTCTCTTCTAGGATTAATGCAATGACCTCCTCAATGCCTAGGAGTTGTAGGTGTGCGGAAGCACCGCAATGGAGGAGTGCAAAGAGGGAGAGTGAGAGAGACACACACACACAGTGTAGGTGGGATGCAGAAGAGCAGCACCCCCTTATTCTCTTATCCTCTAAAAAGATAATGAATGGTCACACGCTATACATCAAAGTATGTTAGTAGGGTTAGCATGATGGGTGGACATAAGGCACAAGGCCTTTACCCCAACAACCTCCCACTTAAAGGCCAATGTGCCTTTAAGGGAGAACAATCAGTTGTAGTGCTGATTATATACATGTTAGTGAAGTGTAAGAATAGCTTCACGTAATGCCCATCAGCTCTCTGCAATGTGCAAACTACTCGGAGGACAAACTCTTTGTGAGAAGATCTACAGGATTAATCTTCAAGTACTTCCCGAATGAAGTGATACTTCACATCAACGTGCTTTGTCTTTGCATGAAACACTAGATTCCGTGTGCCAACTAGATAGCACTCTGACTATCGCAATGCAAAATTGATATCTCTCCTGTAATGCCCAAGTCTCCCACTAGACGAGTAAGCCATATAGCTTCCTTGCAAGCTTCTGATGCTACAACATACTCAGCTTCTGTGGTAGATATGGTTGTACAATGCTGCAAACGAGAGACCCAAGATACTACACCTCTAGCAAATGTGAAGAAGTATCCTGTAGTAGACCTCATGTTGTCTATATTTAATGCAAAGTCTGCATGTGAGTAGCCAATGACTGATGCACTATTCCTCCCTAAGCAAATACACAAATCTTTTGTACCATTCAAATACCGCAAGATCCCTTTAACTGCCTCCCAATTCTTCTTGGCTAGATCAGCCATAAATCTACTGACAACTCCCACTCCAAATGCAATGTCTAGACGAGTAGCTATCATAGCATACATCAAACTGCCAACTGCGGACGCACAAGGTATCTTGGATATTTCAGTCCTTTCCTTATCCGATTTGGGAATGTCCTCTTTGCTAAGTTTCACATATGGAGGAAATGGAGTACTTATCGACTTCCCCCTCTCCATATTGAAACGCTTAAGCACTTTGCATATGTAATCTCTCTGAGATAGATAGATGAGTTACCGATGTCTATCTCGAGATATACGCATGCGAAGAATGTGATTAGGACGACCCAAATCCTTCATGTCAAAAGTTTCATGCAACTTTTGCTTCAAAGCATCCACATCATGAGTAGATTTCCTGGCAATTAGCATGTCATCCACATACAGAATCAAGATAAGAAGACTACCATCCGAAACCTTCTTAGTGTATAGGCAATGATCCATCTCACTACGTGTGTATCCTTGAGACTTCATGAATGCATCAAACTTATGATACCATTCTCTAGGCGCTTGTTCAATCGATAGAGACTTTTCTGAAGTTTACATACCAAAGTGTCCTTTGCCTGAAACTGCAAAACCCTTTGGTTGTTGCATATAAATGTTCTCATGAAGATCGCCATGCAAGAATGTAGTCTTTACATCCATTTGGACAAGCTTCATGTCCTCTTTGGCAACCAAAGCAAGAACTGTGCGAAGAGTAGCCATCTTCATGACTAGTGAAAAGATTTTATCAAAATCAATTCCCTTCTCTTGCTTGAATCCTTTTGCCACTAATCATGCCTTATACTTAGGCAATGCATCTCCTGGAGTGATTTTCATTTTGTAAACCCATTTACATGGAATTGCATTCTTCGCCTTAGGCAAATGAACCAACTCCCAAGTGGAATTTTTCATCAAAGAATCCATTTCTGACTTCATAGCCTTCTCCCACTTATGCTTATCATCCCGCATCATAGCTTCTTGATAGCATGAAGGCTCGTCACAATCAGTGAGCATGACATAATCCATAGCAAGAAAAAATCTATCTGGAGGAAGTGTGAGTCTCGTAGATCGTCTCAAATTTAGCTCCAGATTTTTAGCCATATCACCACCTAGTTGTGGCTATTCCTGCTCATGATTTTCAGACTAGTTTTGAGCTTCTTGTTCCGCATTTTGACCATTTCTTGTATCTCTATTTGGTTGATGCATGGGTTGTCCATCCTCCACCACCTGCCATGTCTTTCACATTAAAGGACACTGACATAGAAAGTGTAAGCATGATAGTAGTAGACGTGGCTAGTTCATCAAGCTCTTGCCAATCATCCGCATCCATCTCTTCGAGTTTGACACCTTTGCATTTGATAGGCTTCACTTGCTTCTTCTGCACCAAGACATTGTAAATCTGCTCTTTCCAATACGAGAAATTTGTGCCATCCAACTTCTCAATGTTAAAGAGCATATTCTCTGATGTTGAGGCCATAATACGGCAACAAATATGCGCATACAACACTCCGTGACAAAATTGTCACTAAAGTGATAACCTTGGCAAAATTTTGGGAGAATTTCAACAGTATACCAACAATACAGACCATAAACAGTCAATGCCAAACCAAAAATCACTGCCAAAGTGATCAACGCAATGTATCAAAGAATCACCCAATGCATAAGTGCATAACCAATCACTGTCAATGGGGAACCAACTCCAATCAGTGAACGCATCAACTTTATGATATCAATGCCACATGGCGAATCGACACAAGCATACCATACAATGTCCTGTCCACATGAAACATACATCCGTCATTCCATAGCCATAAAGGCATATGAGGTCTTTGGCGAGGCTCATCGGGGGATTGCTCCAGTACCTAATCCACCCAAAAGGGCTTCAAGAAAACCTCACTCGACCCTCACAAAAAGCTGCAATTCAAATGACCAAATACATGATCCACATTGAACGTACATAAACCACAATGGGAGACCTCCTTTGTGTTGACAAAATTACAATCAACCATACATAGGCGGTTGTCCTCGAGGGACCCACAATCTCTCGTACATAAACTGTCTGCCAATCAAATAATGCAATCCGAAAATGCTAGCCAGTGAGCAAAACGCGCTCACAACCTGTAAAAGCCTGGATCCCTACAAGCATTCGAGTCTCGCAAAGAGACTCCTCAGACAAGCACATGTATGCAAACACCTATCCCGCAACCGGTATAAGCACTTGTAGCTTACATATGCATCAGATTGGCATAAACATGATGCTTGCATACGCATCCACAAACACCTATAAATGCTCACATAAGCTCGAGCATACACCAACAGAAAGAAAAACAATGCCCACAAGGCCAATCCGTGGTCGATGCTCAAACAGCTGCTGCCATAGGCGCTCAAATCCGACAAGACCAAGTATGGCACTGACCAACGAGATAACGCTCATGTGCTCTCCATATCTCTAGCGCTCTACTTATTCTCTTCTCCTTGCTTGATGAAGAGAATGATGAATCACGAACGTCGTGCTTCCTTATCCTTGAGCAATAAGAAAAAACTGTTTTTTTTCCTTGCATACAGTCAGTCTACGTAAAATGGCTCAAAATCGGTGAGGAATCTGAAAAAAAAGTTTCTTCTACAAAGTTGTAGACCACGACAAACCGGTAGCTCACGCGGGCAAAATCCTCAAAATCACTTTTCCCAAGGAGATATCGCATCTGTAAAACAAACCTGCTCTGATACCAATTGTAGGTGTGCAAAAGCACGGCAATGGAGGAGTGCAGAGAGGGAGAGTGAGAAAGACACACACAAAGTGTAGGTGGGATGCAGAAGAGCAACACCCCCTTATTCTCTTATCGTCTAAAAAGATAATGAATGGTCACACGCTATACATCAAAGTATGTTAGTAGGGTTAGCATGATGGGCGGACGTAAGGCACGAGGCCTTTACCCCAACAAGAGTAAGTCAATGCCTTGATCCTCTCGCCCATAAAGAGAGAGAGAGAGAGAGAGAGAGAGAGAGAGAGATGTCACAAACACTTGAAAAGCAAGCTTTGGGTAACCAATTCAATAGTGTAATGACCATCTGTATAGACTCAATCTCGTAACGAACAGTTGCCAACTTGTCCTTGATATCCTTCACCTAAGCGATGTGCAAAATAGCCAACCCTTCTTTCTCTGGCCTCATTGCATATAGTTAGCTCTAAAGGTTGATGAACCTAGTGAATTTACCAATCTCAAACTAATTTGATAAGATTGTTCATGCCTCAACTACTCACTCTATTATTTGGATAAGTGGGAAAATGCCATCAATCAAGTCATAATAATCAATGCATAGGCTTCAGCATCGCGCTCCTCCCAATCTTCAGAAGGTTATCATCATTAACATCATAATTCTTAACCCTACAATGCCTATCACCTGTGACTCAAGCATGTTTGATCAAAAAAAGGATTGTTCTCATTATGGAAGTGATGAGCCTCCAAGGGGAAGTCGGTGGCCCATCACGTGGTTTAAATATGCAAGTAAATGCTACCAGGTGGCTTATATGTACCCTCTTCTCTTTTTTCTCAATAGATCAACCTAGGGTTGGTTGAATTTAATACTCAAGCATTCTAAGTTGCAATTTCAAGGTAGCCAAGCTACATAAGGGATGGGCTACATTACATAGGAGCAAGACATGCGCTCAACTAGCTACCACATTGCATAAAAATCATTTAATACGAGCCTCACCCCATAGACCTCTCCATCATCCATAGGAGTGAGACATGTGCTCAATTAACTATAAAAATCATTTGATAAGAGCCTCACCCTACATCCACATGTAGAGGTCACAACGCTAAGGCCCTTGTTTATTAGACGTGACACCATAAGCACGTTCTTTTCGGGTTGGATGCACCCGATTAGCCCCTCCAATTTTTTGGCCAAAAGAAAAAAATCAAATTCAAAGCTCGTGCTCCCCTTCAACCACGTGTCAAGACACAGGTGGTTGCATGGTTGGACCACACAACGGACAAAGAATTAAATCAGAGTTTTGGCAACAGCATGAAGACGAGGCGACTACATGTGTCTTTTAGCATGGATTACCCCCAAGTGTTTATTTTTTAAGGTTGCTAAGCCCTTCTAGTACGATTTTTGCCTGCCATAGAAGGGGCTAAAGAATGTAACCTTACTAAAGAAGCGCAAGCAAACAAAAAAATTCCCTTCACACTGAGGAGAGGTAACCGAAGCCAACCTTCATAGAAGCACACTTGCACAATTAATTAAAAAATGCTTTTTAATTATACACATTATATATATATAATGTGTGTAGTTAGAAAAAGGATTGTATTTAATAAATACAATCCTTTTTCTAACTATACATTTCAAAAGGATTGTATTTATGTTTGTTGGAAAAACTATAAAACATCATTGAAGAAGGGCAAATTAAAAACTTTACCCTTTTCCAAGGAGGCCAAATTTCCAATTACACCTTCCCACAGAAAAATGGTTGGAGGGAGGACCTCCACATGGCTGGCACAAATATTGAAGCCGCATTGTATGGGGCCGGGCTCTCATATCAGGACCTAATGAGAAAGGCTAGGCATTTACTGCTTACTTGCAGAAGAGCTAGGCTAGGCTAGGCTAGGCTAGGCTACTTGAACACTTGAACATGTACACAATAAAGCTGAGTTTGTGGATCAGTATATCAAGATCATCAATGGATATTCTTGTCTCTTATTTCAGCCTAGATTTTCGACTTCACCCAATTTCATAAATTAAAGGATGATTTGATAAGATTGACAGTGTAGGAGTCGGTTCCATAGAAGAGGTGTGAGCTCTTGCCTGGCATCCTTGCTCTAACACTGGTGTTCATTGAGGTTTGTAGTTAAAGGTGGCTAACAGAGTGCAGGACCTAGACTCTGTAAAGGGGAGTGCAAGGCAAGTCACATGTACTTAATATCCACAGATGTAAACGACAAAGTGAGAAGCAGGGAAACGGAGGCCGTCTTTTTGGGCAGTCACGAGTGAACTAATCCTTGCTACCTGGGCGACTGCAGAATAGGGAAAAGCGTTCTGGTAAGGAACACACGCTCTGCTGTTGGACGCTCCCCCCTATGCGGTAGCAGATGATGGGTGGACAAGTGCAAGCAGGCATTGGGCCAACAGACACGTTTCTGTGGCTTCCCTGATTACTTCATGGAGAATGCCCAGAAATTAATGGGGCCACGGAACAGTTTGTATAAAACCTTAACTTATGGACAACATACAAAAAAAATGGGAGTGAGGCATCTTGCCATTGCTGTCATGGAACAGTTGGGTTTTACACATTGGGCTTAATGGCCATTGTTCACTAATGCTGGTAGAGAGCATAAGAATGCATCTTGCCATTGTACTCCACCAAAATCCCCTAGTGGAAGTGGTGAGCACCTTCAAATATCTTGGGTGTGAAAATACCGATGCAGCAATTTGTGAGGTATATCATGCATTTGAGAACACAAAAGCTGGCCTCTCAAGAGATACCTTTCTAATGCGTTGGTCATACCTGTAGTACTTTATGAAGTGGAAGGCTGGAGGGGAAATCCTCTCAGCATCTATTTTGAAAAGATTTTAGAAGACCTCTTTAAAGACAAAACCCCCTATCAGTCCTGCCCATTGTTCCAGGAGACTATTCAGTCCTCCCCATTGAGCCGAGGAACCTAGCAACAAACCTCACCTCACCATCAAATTCAAGATGACATATCAGAATCTCAGTATTACATTCTCTAATCGATACCAGTAGTGTCCCCTGAACCAACACATGTCAAGGAGGATCTGACAACAAACCTGAAGAAAGCCAACCTGAGTAAAGAATTACAGATTCCTTTGTTGAAAAAATACAGCCTCTCCTGCCATACACGGCAAACCGTCTCGGCCAAAAAATAGCAGACCACATTTTTCTTGTTTCAGACACCAATAAGAATTTGTAGTCCAAGAGACAACTCCACTATGCCCACATCAGGGTAATCCTAATTATTGTCATCAGCTATGAGTGGATAGTTCTCTCCTCCACCTTGAGACTTCATGACCAGCCCATACTGACCAAAGCATTGGGGACAGTAAGTACTCGTCATCTGTGGCCAAAGATGAAGGGAGGCACATTTAGGAAGGGCACGGATGATGTCCCATGGTTCCCCTGGCTAGTCTCTTTGTGGAGCCGTCAACTGCCAAGTAGATCATCAACATAGAGCTTAAATTCCACTGTACCTTTAGAGGTCACTGCGTCAGTGTTGGGATGCTGCACGATTGCAGATGAAGAAAGAAGGCAATGTCTGGTTTGGCATCACTTTGTGACTCCATCATGGCTAGACAAACCATTGCTCAAAGAACCATTGCCGTTTTCTCTCCTGACTCTTCGGTAAAACAAGACATAAGCTGCAGCAGTCTTGATCTCATTCTCGCCCACAGGCGAAACGTGACTGTCATCGAAGTTGTACCAACCATTATCATCAAGCAGCTGCAGCATGACAACAAACTCATGAATGGCAGCTCAACCTTCATTTTTCCTCATCAACATGCAGAGAAGCAGTAGATTAATTGCATTAGCAGCACACACCTACTGCTAATACTTTCATGCACATAGTTGCAACAATGGGCATTGAGATTACTTTCACCACAGAAACTTGCAACAACGGGCATTGAGAATACCTTTACATAGGCAGTATAATGACCTCCACCCATACTTCCATAGTGGTTGCTTATAGCATAAAGCTCATAGAGGGCACCATCCTTCCGAGGAATGTACTTGGTCAAGTCCAGATCATGGATGGGAAAATTCACAAACGTCTCAAGCTTGTTCTTCAGGTATCTGCTGTAAGAGAATCTTTTCAAGTGTACGACAAGGATGTCTGGGAGTCTCCATAGATCTAGCTTCTTACTAGCCGGCCGATGTTCCTTGCAACGGGGACAATACCTGCAATCAATCCATTAAACATCATTCTTACGTGATATAAGAGGAAGATCTTGTCGTCCGGCCCTTGCATCAAGTGATATAAGAGGAAGATCTTGTCATCGGGCTGTTGCACCAAGTGGCTCAGAAGGGAGCATGGGTGCGAACCCCAACCCTCTCTCTCTCTCTCTCTCTCTCTCTCTCTCTCTCTCTCTGAGATGACCTGTGTGCCTCTGCTCTATGCGCACCGTTTTCCCACCTACCCTTGCTCAAGCCCCCAAGGCAGCAACTAGTAGGGGAAAACATGTCTCAACCCCTGGAGGGGGAACAAGATGGTGAGACAACCTTTCACACCCCCACGAAGGCACCAAATGCCTACCGCAGAAGACTGAGGGAAGGAATCATGTCCCCTGGCTCACGAAGGATTACAAAGATGGCCTGACGAGATGAGGCCCTTTATGAGGAGATATAGCTTCACATAAGGACAAAGATGAACACCATGCGACAGGAGCTTGAAAAGGAATGGACCGAGCAGATGCATGCCCAAAGGAAAGTGATATACGAAACGCTGAGGAAGAGATATATGTCCAATTGAAGGGAGAAATGCAAGCCCAAGTACGGGTTGAGATGGAATTAGCCCAAGCCTTGATGCACACGGAAATGAAAAAAGAGATGCAAAAATGGAAGGATGACATCCTCTGAGAGATTGGCACAACAGTTGCATCGTACGAAGGCACTTTGAAGACATGTATGGCTTACCGCGAAAAAGACATCACAGAAATGCAAAACACTTTGGAATCATGTAAGGCAAAAGTGGCTGCAGGTGAGAAGGAAATGCATTCATGGGCAAAGAAACAAATTGAGGAAGTCAACCCATGGATTGAAGTAGTAAAAAAACAGAAGGATACACCAGTCAATAAAGTAGAGGTGATGAATGCTACATTGGAAGAGGAAGCCAAGAGACGGGCACGTGCCTTACATGTACGTGTAGTTGGGTGGGAAGATAAGGGAAATCCCCAAGAGGATGCAAAAGCTCTTGTAACAAAAATTGGAGCCACTGATGTACCCATTACCGGAGCATGGCGAGTAGGCAGAGATGAAACCAAGGCGAAGATATTGATCATCAGGTTTGGTGACTTGGAGAAGAAGAAGGCCTTCCTCTCCAAAAGGATGGCCCTTAAGGGGGAAAAGATTTATTTGGATGAGGACCTTACACGAGCACAGATAGCACACCGGAACACATGCCGCGTGTGCTTGAGGCAAGGAAAGAGGGAAAATGGGCGGTATACAGAGATGGCCGAGTCATCATTACGGAGAGGAGGCCCGCTTGACAATGAGCGGCCTATGAGACCTTGCGATTCACGGTGTGGAATTGCAACGGAGCCCTTAGAACAGATGCAGGATACTTTGAGGATACTTTCAGACACAGTGATATTGCTATGTATACGGAGACCCATCAGTGCACAAAAAAGAGGCTTCCTGATGTGATGGGAATCAGTTTTCCGCCCTCAGCCACGCACAGTGGGAGGTACTAGAGGATTTGGAGGAGTGGCAATACTTTACAGGAAGGAGCTTCGTGACAAAATACATGTGGTACATAGAGATGCAGATGCAAGGTACATGTGGGTCCGAATATGCAGAGAGGGGCTCCGCGAGCTATATATGGCAGTATGCTACTTTCCCCCAGTCCACTCCAAGTTTGCACCATCAAGAGAGTCGCCCTATATACCACTATATGATGATATCATGAGGTTTGCCAGCATGGGAGACATATTACTATTGGGAGACTTATTTTGAAGACATTAATATAACTTTCTTTCTTTTCTTTCTCTAGATAGTTTGAGGCACATGGCCCACAGATGGATTGCTTGCCACCTTTTGAGTACTCCCTTGATTTTCCTTTCTTGGATCTCTCGAGACAAGAGATCAACAGCATTATCCACCTAGACCTTCCTACGGAACTGACCTTCTACAGATAGCACTTCCGAGGGGTCACATAAGATGGCCTCATTGAGAAGCCTGGGTATCTTCACAGACACAAGTCACATGCCATGAGGATTGCTATTAACCAGATGAGGGCATCTTCACACCGACTCAAGATAGAGACACAGTGAGCTGAGGCTATCCCATGGGAGGCTAGGAACTGCAGGCTATGATTTCCTTGCTTAGATGCCCAATGTATTATGAGAAACATGGGAGGTTTCATGCCTTTTTCAGAGATGGATTTGGCCCTCTTGCTCGAATTATGCACTACAATGATCAAAGATGCTTGGGGATGTACTTACAAGAAATGTGCAAACATCGATAAACACTAATGCAGCCATACACACGAGAGGACGGTAGAACTTCGCTCGGGT
This sequence comes from Cibotium barometz, assembly GCF_041138505.1. Taxonomy (NCBI): domain Eukaryota; kingdom Viridiplantae; phylum Streptophyta; class Polypodiopsida; order Cyatheales; family Cibotiaceae; genus Cibotium; species Cibotium barometz. The sequence continues at coordinate 29,132,627 of NC_141099.1, read as the reverse complement.
CTCCACCACAAATGTCTTCAGCCCCCAGCAACAACCGGAGCCGCTAGTACTTACCCAGGCACTGACTAGCCACACAGAGCATATGCCTATAGTCACAAGAAACATTTCATCCGTTTCGTTGTTTTGTCATTTCAGTGCCTTTCGTTTTGTTTCGTTTCATCTCTATGGACAAAACGGAGAAGGTTCGAAGTGACACTTGTCAAATCAAATTGGGAAAAGGTAGGAAATATAGAAAATTTTAACGATTGGGTGTGAAATTAGATGTCATTGAGGTTCAAAGTAAGAAATTGGGATTCATAAATTGGGGGAAAGTGAGAAATTGAAGAAATTGTAGGTAATTTCAATAATTGGGTGTGAAATTACGTGCAATTGAGGCTAAAGTATGAAATTAGAATTTATAAATCGAAAGAAAGTGATAAATTGAAGAGCTCGTAGAACACTCTTAAGAAATTTCAACAAATGGATGTGAAATTAGGTGAAAGTAACCAAGAAATCGATTTTAAGCAAAACAGTGTTTTGACCATTGAGATTGAAAGTATGCAATTGCGATTTGTAAATTGGAGGAAAGTGAGAAATAGAAGAGCTAGTGAAATACTTGTAAGAAATTTTAACAATTGGGTGTAAAATTAGGTAAAATTGACCTAAGGACTGTTACACGTAGTTACAAGAAAATTTCGTGTATTTCATCTTTACGAGTTTTTAAAGAAAATTGAGATGGAGAGGAGAAGAAAGTGAAAGGGAAGAGAAAGAAGAGGAGAAGAATAAGGTTTCTTTTTTAAATCAAATTCGGGCGAAATGGAATTTTGGTTAGGAGTGTTTCGTTTCATTTCAAAACGTTTCGTTTGTTTCGTGTTTCGTAGGAACAAAACAGGTTTTCATGTGACTATGAGCATATGAGTTACACTCAACAAATCAGTCCCTAGAGACCTAGGCTACTCACGCCCAGAGTCATCAAAAATCGCACAGCCTCCCTCTAGAGAGCTAGACACCCTTGCCCTTAGAGATTCAAACCTTCTACCCGTCAGCTCCACATTCGAGACATGCTACGACACCATAGGTAGGTACTGCCATGGGAGGTGGAAATCTCAGTGCTCTACTCCGCCATGGACATTTGAGCTCTCCGTGCCTATTATTGCATTGTACACAGAGGAACCTACTAGTATCTTTTTCTTTTTCTTTTTCTTTTTCTTTTTGTGTTCTAACATCCAATCTACACATGGATCATATGTTACATCTTTTTGGTCTCATAGACCCTTCGGGTCTTTAGTAGACGTTAACAAGACCTCTCTCTCTCTCTCTCTCTCTTGTTGGGCTTTATGCTGTGTATGCACCCACCAGAGGAGTGCTAGTGATCATCAGTACATTACTGGGGCACTTTTTACTTCAGTTAGTGGAGGTTTTTTCCCCCAGTTTTAGCTTGGTCTCACTTATAATAGTTTATAAGTGATTTGGTCCACCTGGCACACTTTATGGCCAGACCATGTGAACACATCTATTAGGTCACTTCTTTATGTGGCTATTGTACTTCACTTTTATCACTACTGAATACAAGAGCAGTCGTGTTCCTCTCTCTGCTTCTCACGTTTCTTGCTGAAGTACCCTCCAAACCCTAACCCTAACAACTGAGCTCCTTCATTTGGTATCAGAGCTTCCAGGTTGGCCTTCCCTGCCCGTACTGTTCCACGCCACCAGCTGCCCTTGCCGTCACAACTGCCCGTACAGTCCTGCGCAGCCAGCCGACTGCTTCCATACAGCAGGCGCCGACTGTTTCCGTACTGCTGTTCCGTACAGTCTACAGTCGACCAGCAACCGCTTCTGCTCCATACACTGCTCCGTACAGGCGCCTGATTTACTCCGTACAGTCGCCCGGTCCCGTACAGTACTGAAAAGATGCAGGGGGGAAGAGAGCTTGAGCTCTTGCAAGCACACACACACACTCACAAAACCCTAATAGAGAACACACAAGGTGAGAGGCTGAAAATCTTCTTCTTCTCTACTCAACACTCAACACACCATATACAAGATAAGAGTACACACAATATGAAAGGTACTCAACCAATACATACACGGGTTCTCTATAGTGTGAACCCGACTAAATGAGCTGGCGCTATAACTATGCCAGTCTCTAGAGTGGCTGTCACACAGCCTGTCATCCCACTGGCCGCATATCACCCAAGATCTCACCAACCATGCCAGTGGTGTAAGTGTGGGGCCTATCCCCCAGGCGGGTCATCAGTGGCCACCGCCTCACTAGACGAGACACTCCCCCTCGAGCTCAACTCCATCTCATGTACACCAAGCGAAGAATCTGCGGAGCTTCTCTGTACCCAATGCTTTGGTGAAGATGTCAGCTACCTGATCCTCTGTGCTGACATAAACAAGATCAAGGTCTCCTGCCAAGACCTTCTCTCTGACGAAGTGGTAGTGAACCTCTATGTGCTTCGTACGAGCATGAAAGACTAGGTTCCTGGCCAACTGTATACTGCTAATGTTGTCACAGAAAATGACAACTTATCTATCCACTGATAGACCCAAATCTGCAAGTAGCTTTCTCAACCAAGCTACCTCACATGCTGCCATAGCAGCTCCTCTGTACTCGGCCTTTGTACTCGATAGAGCAACCGTAGGCTGCTTCTTGCTGCTCCAAGTCACAGCAGCACTCCCCAAAGAAAACATGAATCCACTAGTAGATCTCCTATCTGAGATACTACCAGTCCAATCAGCATCTGTGTACCCATGTACACATATCTCTGTCCCAGTCTCATAGAACAGTCCACAATGCAAAGTAGACCTCACATACCTCAGTATGCGTCTCACTGCATCCAAATGCGGTTTCCGTGGAACCTGCATAAACTGACTCACCAACCCAACAGCATAGCTCAAATCTGGTCTGGTGATCGTCATGTAGATCAAACTTCCTACTATGCGCCTATACATAGTAGGATCCTCCAAGATCTCTCCTGAATCTGCACTCAACTTGCCATTCTGATCCAATGGCACAGAAATAGGCTTACAGCCTGTCATACCATACTTGGACAACATGTCCAAGCCATACTGTCTCTGCAGTAATCCAATACCATGTGGTGACCTAATCACCTCAATGCCCAAGAAATATCTGAGCTCCCCCAGATCCTTCATCTCAAACTTCTGTCTTAGCAAGATCTTTACATCAAAGATCTCTGCATCATGGTCCCCCGTAATGATCAAGTCATCTACATAGATGACAACAAGCACAACTCCTCTATCACCATGTCTCACATACAATGATAAATCTGCATTGGCTACATGAAAGCCAATAGTGACAAGATATTCAGAAATCTTGTCAGACTATGCTCTTGGTGCTTGCTTTAAGCCATACAAGGCTTTCTTCAACCTGCAAACATGCTCGGGGTGACTCACATCCTCATAACCAGGTGGCTGCAACATATACACCTCTTCTTGCAAATCCCCATGCAAGAATGCATTTTTTACATCCATCTGATGTAAAGACCATTGCTTTGACGCAGCCACTGCTATCACAACTCTCACCGTTGCCATCTTGGCAACTGGGCTGAAAGTTTCCTCATTATCAATCCCATATGTCTGTGCATATCCATCTAGCCTTGTACCTGTTTATGCTTCCATCACTGTTATGTTTAACTTTGTACACCCACTTGCATCCAATGGCTTTCTTGCCTTCAGGCAATTTCACTAAATCCCAGGTTTCATTTCCATATAGTGCATCCATCTCCTCATCCATAGCTTTCTCCCAACCAAGGTGGTAAGGTACGTAGTGTACGGTACGCTATCAGTACGTACGGAACGTACTTCTGTACGGAACAAATTTTAAGGTACGTAAACAGTACGTACCATTTGTAAACAGTCCTAGAAACCTGAATATTTTGTAGACATAGCAACCAAAATACTTAAAATAAAGAGACTGAACCTCATTACTTAAAGTTTAAATCAATTATCAGTTACCAAGCCCATTACACAATACCTCATGTTAACAGTCATAGTGATATAAGCAAGAACCATGAAAGTCATAGATAATAAAAGAGAGTACAAATATCATGTCTACAGCTGCCAGCACATGTCCTGGTCCACAAGTGCAAAAAGCAAAACAATGAAACACTACACTGTTGTCTAGACTCTAGAGTCTAGACGCAAGAGTCTCAAATCTCATCATCAGATGAAGATGATGAGTCTTCTAAAGAGAGCATGCCTCCATCATTGATACCATTGCCCTCTTCATCGAACTCTGGCTCAGCAGCAACAAGCTCCAGTGCATCCTCATCATGTGCCTCGGGAATCTGAGTGTGAATGAGTTCGACAACCTCATTTGCACGCCTCTGCTGGGTGCGACGAACTGGAAGCTTTCCCCTGCGAATGCTCTCTCGTCTCGCAAAGCCTGGATCTGGAGCTGCCGGGCGTAGAGGAATGCTGAGAGATCGTGCACGTGAGCGGGTCACACAACGATCCACGCTCTCAAGCTCTCTATGTAAAGCTCTCAAAATCTCCTCTTGCTCATCTCTAATCTGCCGATCCACAAGCTCCGGGCTGGGTTCATCTACCATTTGGAGTAGTGTTGGATTAACCTGTTTAAACCCATCAGGGTTAAACCGAACCTGCAAACCTTGCTCAATCATCTGGCCAACTGAAACCAGATTCTTTGTTATGTTCGGTACATGAAGTACATCTGCAAGGTACTTCACTTTGCCATCCTGCATAGACAATGGCACATCTCCAACATGGGCAATTGGATGAGCAGTGTCATCCCCTGTTTCCACAAAACCTGGTCTTTCCGGGTTTTTCATCTCCTTGAACCACTCCCCATGACCCGTCATGTGGTTCGAAGCGCCTGAATCCACATACCATACATTATCTTTTTGTGCTGCATCAACATTTTCAGACATGGCATTCACGACATGCTGCATAACAAACAACCTTTCATTATCCTCATTATTTCTGCTTGAGGATGCATAGTTGTTTTGCTGCACTTTCCCATTTTGCATGTCAGCCTGCTTCTTATAACATTCTGCCTGCACATGTCCAGGCTTACCACAATAATAGCATTCACGTGCATCGTTATATTGCCTTTGCCAATTTCCACGGCCTCTTTGACTCCCCCTGCCTCTGAATTTGCCTCTTCCACCTGTGTGTTGTTGTTGTTGTTGTTGATTCTGGGACTGTTGTTGTTGCTGCTGCTGCTGCTGGCCATAATTCTGATTACCTGTTCGGCCACCTCCTTGACCGCGTCCACGGCCTCCTCTACCTCGTCCTCTTCCTAAACTCGTGTAGAAGGCCTGTTGCTCTGAATTGTTTTTGCTTTGTGAAGACTGTTGGTCTTCACCCAAGTTCTTCTCTTCGATAATCAGCATAGACACCAAATCTGTAAAGTTGGGAATGTTTTCCCGAGTCTGAATAGACGTCTTAAACGCCTTGTATTGTGGCCCGAGACCACGTAGACAGACTTCCACCTTGTCATCATCATCTACTGACACACCAATAGATGCAAGGGATTCCACAATACCCTTTATCTTCAGCGCATAGTCATTCACAGACATGCTCTTTTTCTCCACAGTATGAAGTTCATTCTTCAACTGTATCTTGCGTGCCTTGGTATTTGTTTCATAAAGCTTTACCAAGGTGTCCCACGCCTCCTTGAGGGACTTGGCATCCTGAATGTGCCCAATCATGGTGTCCTGTATACTAATGGATAGCCAATACATAACCTTCCTGGCTCCTTGGTTCCAGTCTTTAAACTCTTTCACATCTGCAGCAGTCGGATTTATATCCGGTATCTCCGGTGCCTCTTCATGCTCACCTTCTATGTAGTCCCAATAGCCTTTTCCCATCAGGAAATTCGTCAACCTGAACCTCCAAGCATGGAAGTTATTCTTGTCAAGCTTCTCAGCCACAATCTGAGTTATCCCATCATTTGACATCTTGCCAAACACACAATTTTACCAGAAACTGCACTCTGGTTTTTCTGCACAAACTGTTGTATTTTCTGCACAACGGTACTGTAGTACTCTCAAATGTCACCAACAGTGACTTCAATGTGCATACATACACCCAATGGCAACTGTGGACCTCTTTGCAGCACCCACAGTGTCTGCACAGTCAATCTGTCTTCCTGCAGTTCTTAAAACAGAGTTCTGCAGAGAATCGATGACTTACCCGCAGTGCTCGAAAACGCCTGCTTTCTGAAAAACGGAGGTCCAGACGCGCCCGAAACGCGTTTTCGGCCCGATAGGACTGTATAGTTGCCCTATAGCTTTACTCCCGCGAAGAAAGCTTCTCAATCAGAGACCGTTTGCCGATGCCTCCCGTAGAGCTCCCGACAAGGGTGTAGTCACCAACACAATAGGGAAGAGTAGTTGAAGCTCTTACCCTCGTACCGCTTCCTATGGTTCTCTTGCTTGCAGCTCAGCCCTTAGCACGAACCAGGCTCTGATACCATCAAAAGATGCAAGAGGGAAGAGAGCTTGAGCTCTTGCAAGCACACACACACACTCACAAAACCCTAATAGAGAACACACAAGGTGAGAGGCTGAAAATCTTCTTCTTCTCTACTCAAAACTCAACACACCATATACAAGATAAGAGTACACACAATATGAAAGGTACTCAACCAATACATACACGGGTTCTCTATAGTGTGAACCCGACTAAATGAGCTGGCGCTATAACTATGCCAGTCTCTAGAGTGGCTGTCACACAGCCTGTCATCCCACTGGCCGCATATCACCTAAGATCTCACCAACCATGCCAGTGGTGTAAGTGTGGGGCCTATCCCCCAGGCGGGTCATCAGTGGCCACCGCCTCACTAGACGAGCTCGATATCTCAACAAGTACCTGCAGGCGACCTACACTCGCCATCAGCTTCTCGCCCAGCTCCGTAGAGTACTTGTCGACTGTTGTCTCCATACAGTACCTGCTACGTGCACCTGCAGCTCTGTACATCCACCGTACAGTCGACCGTACCTGCTCCGTACAGCAGTCCAGTTACTTGCTGCGCACACCTGCACAGCTGACCAGTTGACAGTTGTTTCCGTATTGCATCTGCTGCGTGTACCTGTTCCGTACAGTCGCCGTACAGTCGACCTGTACCTGTCTATTGTTCCGTACAGCAAACAGTCGACTTGTACCTGCAAAATCCCATTTGTGGTAAGCTTTACTAGTTCTGAAATTTGGGCATTTTCTCTGTGAAAATTTTCTGGCAGATACAGGCAGATTTTCTTGCAACAAAGAAATCTCTACAGGTTTTTTGCAAGGTTTTGGATGCAATAACTTTGGGCATTTTTGGGCATTTTGGCACTCTGTAAGCCATTTTGCTGCTCTACTCAGTAAGTGGTGCATTGTGTTGCACATTCAGAGGATTGAGAGTGCAGGCATATTTGGATTAGCTGTATTGAGTGGAGTACAGTTGCTTTCAAGGTTGTTGCTATTGGGTTTTTTGATACACAGGTACAACATTGTGCATTGGCATAATGGCAAATCAACAGCAGAGTGATGTGTTCACGTATTTGTCTAAGGAAGACAAGTTGGATGGCATGAACTACTCCTTGTGGAGTTTTATGCTGAGAAATGTGCTCGTGGCAAAAGGTCTTTGGGATTTTGTTAGTGGTGATGAACCACATCCAGGTCCATTGGCTCCAGAGACTCCTCCCCAAGGGGGTGCTCGTGGACGAGGACAACAGGTACAAGCACCAGGTCAGCCATTGCCTGTTCAAAGAACAAATGCTCAGAAGACATGGGATGCCAGAGATGCACAAGCCTTGTCACTTATTGCATTGTCAGTACAGAGGTCTATTATACCTCATATTCGTTCAACTGGCTCTTCACGGAATGCATGGGTGACTTTGGAGCATATGTATGCTGCTCGTAGTGAGGCTTGGATCTCGTTTTTGAAAAGAGAGCTGGAAAATCCGAAAATGCATGAAGGAGATGATATGTCTAGCCACTTGAACAAGCTGCAGGATTTGAGAGAGCAACTCATCAATGTGGATGAGATTATTCCTGAGACACAGCTTTTGTCCACCATCTTGAACTCTTTGCCAAGATCTTACTTGGCTTTTCATACCTCTTTGAACCTCAGCATGAGGAATGCTGTTGAACCCCTTAAGTATCAAGAACTTGTTGCTCTCTTGCTACAAGAAGAGCAAATCAGGAAGAACATGAATATGAACACAAGTGCTGAACAAGCATTTACTACAGGTCAAAAAGGGAAAGGCAAATCTCAGCCAAAGAGTTCAAATCAGAATTCAGGTGATGGTGGTTCATCTCAGGATACCAAGAAAGGTGATGGACAGCCCAAGAAGAAGGGCAAATGCCATTACTGTAAGAAGCCAGGTCACTACATCACAGAGTGTAGAAAGAGGATTGCCAAAGAGAAGGCAAAGGAATCTGGGATGTCTGTAAATGATGCCTCTAAAGCTCCTCCGGAGACTGCTTCTTTTGTTGAGGACAGGGATTACTGTTTCTACACATGCAGCTATGATGCCTCTTGGTCTTCACAGGCACTCAGTGTGACAGAGCATGCATGTACTTGGTATTTTGATAGTGGTGCTTCAAAGCATATCACATCTCGCAGGGATTTGTTTTGTCATGTAGGCCCTGCCCCTGTTGGCAAAACTGTTCAGTGTGCCAATAATGCTTCATATCCAGTTCGTGGCATTGGGGAGGTTCAGCTCACAGCCATTGATGGCTCTATTCTTCGCCTTACAGATGCCTTATATGTACCAGGGATAAAGAAGAATTTGTTGTCCATTTCTTCTTTAGCACACTGTGGTATGCAAGTCCACTTTGATGATGACAAATGCATGGTCAGAGACAAAGCTAATGCTTTGACCTTGATGCTTACTGGTACATTATGTCATGGACTTTATCAGTTGGATGCATTTCAGCCAGTGGATCAGTCTGCTTATAATGCATTCACTCTTACTCCAGCTATGGTTGATGCGGAGTTATGGCATGCTCGCATGGGGCCTGTAAATTTTGGTAGTCTTATGCTTAAGCAGCGACATAACATGTTCACAGACCTACCTCTTATGGAGAAGCCTCCAGATCACATATGTGAAGGATGTATTTTGGAAAACACTGTGATCTTTGTGGTCCCATGATGCAGACGAAGTCATTAGGAGATTGCTTCTATTTTGCTACATTTATTGATGACTTCTCTTGTATATGCTGGGTCTATCCGTTGACACAGAAATCACAGGTATATGATGCATTCTTGGCCTTTGTAGCACTTGCTGAAACAGAGTCAGGATGCAAGGTTAATACTCTCCGTTCTGACCGAGGGGAGAAATATATGTCACACGTGTTGAATTCCTTTCTTGAGAGTAGAGGTATCAAACATCAGTATACTACTCCTTATACTCCACAGCAGAATGGGGTTGCAGAAAGGAAGAATCGGTCACTCATGGAGATGGCCAGATGTATGTTAAAGACAAAGAAGCTACCACATATCTTTTGGGTGGAAGCTGTAATGTGTGCTTGTCATATTTTGAATCGATGTCCCACAAAGGCATTGGTTTCGATTACTCCTTTTGAGGCTTGGCATGGCCGCAAGCCTTCGGTATCACATTTTCGTACTTTTTGGTATCTTGCATATGCACACATACCCAAAGAGTTGAGGAGGAAGTTGGATGATAAAGCCACAAAATGCATTTTTATTGGGTATAGCCGTGAGAGCAAGGGCTACCGGTTATATGACCCACTATCCAAGAAGATATTCACTAGTCGGGATGTGATTTTTGATGAAAAATCAGAAATATCCATGGCTGGTTATGATGTAAATCAGGCTGAAAATGATGTGTTTGAAGGTCTACTACCTATGGAGTTTCATTCCATAGTTGGTGATCCAACCCATGAGGGTACAGGACAGCCAGCCAATCATGAAGGTGGTGCAGAAATTCAGCAGCAAACTGAGCCAGAAGTTGAGCCAAATATGGGGCAGCAGGCACCACAGGTCAGACACACACCTAGATGGTATTCGAGGACATTACAGGACAGCCATCTAGAGGGTCCTCTTGCTGGTCGTACTCGTAGTAGGGAGACACGGACCAATGAGCATGCACACATCATAGATTTGAATATGGTTATGGCAGCCAGTTTACAGGACGATGATGAGCCTGATTCATTTGTGGATGCACGAGACAATGTGCATTGGAATAAAGCCATGCAGGATGAGCTTGATTCTATTAAAAGGAATCAAACATGGGATCTGGTTGATCTGCCCAGAGGCAAGAAAGCCATTGGTACTAAGTGGGTCTATAAGTTGAAAAGACATGGAGATGAATCCATTGACAGGTACAAAACCCGTCTAGTTGCAAAGAGCTATGCACAAAAGAAGGGCATTGATTATGAGGAGACATTTGCTCCTACATCCCGTATGTCGACACTTAGGTGTGTCATTGCATTGGCTGCACATCGTGGTTGGGTTGTTCACCAGTTGGACATCAAGACTGCTTTCCTACTTGGGGACCTCGAGGAGGAAGTTTATGTATATCAGCCCATAGGTTTTGCAGAACATGGTCATGAAGGGAAAGTATGCACTCTGAAAAAGGCCTTGTATGGTTTGAAACAAGCTCCACGAGCTTGGTATGCAAAGATAGATGCTTTCCTGCTCACTCAAGGCTTTGTGAACAGTCCATCAGAAGCCACTTTGTATGTAAAGAAAGAAGAGAAAGATCTGCTGATCATCAGTCTTTATGTAGATGATCTTTTGCTCATGGGATCAAATGATGACAAAATTGCAGCTTTTAAAGAGATACTGCAACAGACATTTGCCATGTCTGATTTGGGACTCGTACACTACTATTTGGGCATACAGTTTGTGCAGGATAACAGAGGCATTGGGTTGTTGCAATCTCGGTATGTTGCCAAACTTCTGGAGAAGTTCAAATTTCAGGATTGCAAGCCTATCAGCACTCCTATGGAGCCTGGGATGAAACTGTCACTACAAGATGACAGTATTTTATTTGATGCCACTACATATGCTCAGGCTGTTGGGTGCCTTATTTACTTGTGTACTACACGGCCAGATATTCAGTATGCCGTATCTCAGTTGAGCAGATTCATGCACAGCCCACGATTGTCACATTGGCAAGCTGTGAAGCGTGTATTCCGATATTTGCAGGGTACCTTGTCTCTTGGATTGCTTTATCCTGAGGGGGGTGACATGCAGTTATATGCTTACAGTGATTCAGATTGGGCTGGTGATTTTGATACCAGACATTCCACTAGTGGAAATTGTTTCTTTCTTGGCTCTTCATGTATTTCTTGGCTAAGCAAGAAATAGACCACAGTGGCCACTTCGTCTTGTGAGGCAGAGTACAGAGCAGCCTACACTACTACCGTTGAGTGTGTCTGGCTGCGTCGTCTCATGACTGATATGGATATTTCAGTGGAGGAGCCCACACCTATCTATACAGATAGTCAGAGTGCCATTGCTGTGGCCAGGAATCCTATGTTTCATGTTCGCACGAAACACATTGAGATTCACTATCATTTTGTTCGGGAGAGACACTAGGTAGGTGATATCAGTCTGATCTACTGTCCTACAGATCACAATGTGGCAGACATCTTCACCAAGGCATTACCACGTCCAAAATTCGAAGCATTCCGCACTGCTTTGAATTTGTTTCCTTTTGGTGGATGATGTACAGTGATCACATATCACTCCAGGGGGGTTTGTTGGGTTTTATGCTATGTATGCACCCAGAGGAGTGCTAGTGATCATCAGTAGATTACTGGGGCACTTTTTACTTCAATTAGTGGAGGTTTTTTCCCCCAGTTTTAGCTTAGTTTCACTTATAATAGTTTATAAGTGATTTGGTCCACCTGGCACACTTTATGGCCGGACCATGTGAACACATCTATTAGGTCACTTCTTTATGTGGCTATTGTACTTCACTTTTATCACTACTGAATACAAGAGCAGTCGTGTTCCTCTCTCTGCTTCTCACGTTTCTTGCTGAAGTACCCTCCAAACCCTAACCCTAACAGCTGAGCTCCTCTCTCTCTCTCTCTCTCTCTCTCTCTCTCTCTCTCTCTCTCTCTCTATATATATATATATATATATATATATATATATATATATATATATATATATATATATATATATATATATATATATATATTGGATGGATGGGATTGATCCATCCATTGTATAGATCAATCCATCAGTCCATCAACGGATCGATCAATCAATCCACACACATACAATATATCTAGAAACCAAAAAGTGCATCACTTTGATAAAGTAGCTTACCACATATCTTCTGGCCCCAAAGGCTCTTCTTTTAGAAAGGCCTCTAAACAACTGTAGAGGGATACAGCCTCTTGCCGTGGTTTTTTTATTGAAAAACCTGCCCTAAACACTTCAGATACGACCTCTAATTGTTTTGCATCATACTGCTCCAGTGCATTCTCTGACCAGTCCACAGCAATGTGGATTCGAGTGTTCATCCTGGCAGAGCTAAAAACAGCAGGAAGAGGCTTATCCCATTCTAAGAGCACATCTTTCCCTGTGAACCTCTCTTCTGCAAGCCAAAACTGAAACAGCTGGTGGGGATCTTGTTTCAACCCACTGGATAAATCAGGGGTCCCATCAGGCAGGTTACTATCCATAGAAGCCCCCGTGTTGACAGCAGGCCGGTCATTCTCAAACATTTCCCTATCTTCATCCAAGTGCTTGGTGGTCCCATTTGCCTGCTGCCTGACTTTCTCTGCTTGCTCTAGTGGTAATGAAAGTGGAGCCTTGATCAACGGTCGTAAGAGGTTTTCCAATATACGCAGCAAATCTGCTCCCGAGCGAAGGCCTTCATCGGGAATGCATGCAATCAAAGGAGATCCGAAATTCTTGGCCTGCTTTTTAAGGATGGCATCTCTGCATACGAAGGAAAACTTATATCGGAAAAATGCTCAACTTCATGCCAAAATGGACGCTGGAAAATATGCAAAGAAGGCAAACCTTTGGACAAAAAGGCACCAAAAGAGGCTACTTACTCTTCCAAACGCCGGTTCATAAAGACCAGCAATGGTGCCTTCTCTGATGTCTTAGGAAGCCTGTGTGCTGTTATGTGGTCATCGTCACGGACAGGACTCAGCCAATCCACATGATCTTCAAGTATCCGAAACTGACGATAATTGTATGGCTGAAAAAAAAAACATCCGACCGGGTGTAAGAATACAGCTCCTAACTAAAATGGGGTAGCTCTCTCTTCATTTCTCTCTCTCATATGTCATTTTGGCCTTTTGAAGACGTTAATACAACTTTCTTTCTTACTTACTCTCTCTCTCTACAGAGCCACTGAGTTATGCAGAGCTCGACGCCCCAGACCCCATGGCCCTCGCCCACGGCCACACCACCACAGGAGGATCCGGGCCATCATCTCCGGACCTTCTCGCGCCAGCTCAGTTTTACCACATTGAGCACCATGTCACAGTGGCCCATGAGGGATGTATTAGGGTGATATGAGAGCTCTCTACTCATGTACCTAGATCAGATTTTATAGTTCTAGATTTTTGTTATCTTTCTTTATTACTATTTTGTACCCAAGATGATGTACCTCATGGATATGATGTAACCTTTTGTTCTCATAGGTCATTTTGGCCTTTTGAAGACATTAATACAACTCTCTCTCTCTCTCTCTCTCTCTCTCTCTCTCTCACACACACACACACACACACGCACACAAATCACATGCGCACACATGTGAAATCTACCTTAACATTTCAATTGATCTTTAAATTGATATACAATACTATAAAAAAGCCAAAAGATTATATGCTTTATTGATTAATTCATATGTTATAATTTATTGTAAATAGTCGATCCCTTTATTAATACAAAAATAAGATAGATAAAGAATTAGTTTCTATTTTATTTTTTCATTAAAAAATGAAAAATATACGCTTTTAATTAAATAAGTTGTTAATACTTTACCATTGTTATTGTTATTATTTATAGTTTTTTAAATGAAAGGCACTTATATACAAGAGTCAACAATAATAAATTATTTGATATTCTATAATTACTTTTGAAATATTTACATCTTTTGAATTGAAGGCAAGTTATTGAGAATCCTTATCTTGTTTGCTGCTGTTAACTCTTCAAAGAGAGAGAGAGAGAGAGAGAGAGAGAGAGAGAGAGAGAGAGAGATTATAACATTTACTAGAAACCCAAAGGGTATATGAGACCAAAAAGATGTTACATGCAATTCATCTGTAAACTAGATGTCAAGACAACATGAAAAGAAAAAGAGCAAAGTCTATGTACTACGTGCGTCCCTGTGTATACAATTTAGTGAGCAGAAACAATGTCTCTGTGAGAGAGAGAGAGAGAGAGAGGTCTTTTTTAAATGCAGTCTCTAAGCCCCCCCCCCCCTTCCCCCCCCCAAAAAAAAAAAGCATTACTTAGATCTTCTTTTTTTTCCAAGACATCACTTAGATCTACTTTTTACAAAGGCAGTCCAAAAACACACAAGCATGCGGCAAATGCTGCCTGAAAATGGGCACATACCTCAGTTAACAGAAGTCTCTCATCAGCTCGCAAATTGCAAGCCTTGCTAATAGCTATAATCAGATCTTTGCATCTTCCTTGCTTTGGAACCGTAACTGTATAAGGCGTGGGAGCTGCACTTCCATCAGTGCTGAACACCTTCACAGTCAATGTCCGAGTTGTGGTTGAGGGCAGTGGCAAAGAAAGATACATAAATGGGTCAAATGTTATCGACACCTTGCTACACACTGGGCATACAAGGGTAGATTTATACTGCCCCTGTTGGAGGATATCCCCAAAAAAAAAAAAAAAAAACAGGCACCATTAGTTTACTTCACTTCTCAAGCTTGATGAGCACATAACCCTTATGTACATTAAACTTGACTTAGATAGCAAAAAGCCGAAACATTAGAAATTTAATAGAAAGTTCAGCCAGCCTTTGCCCAAATGGCAATCGTACCACGCTGCCCAGGAGGCAAAGTGAATTTGGACCTCGATGTGTGCGTGCGGGGTGTGTGTGTGTGTGTGTGTGTGTGTGTGTGTGTGTGTGTGTGTGTGTGTGTACAAACACATGTATGTATGTATGTATATCTATGTATATGCGTACATATATGTGTGTATGTATGTATGTATATGGAGCACGCGCGCGCGCGCGTGTGTGTGTGTGTGTGCATGCATGTACAAACACATATGTATGGATGTATGTATGTATATGTATATGCATACATAGATGTACGTGTGTATGTATGTATGTATGCAGAGTGTGTGTGTGTGTGTAGATACACACAAACACACACACTTTTTTTTTTGTCTTGAAAGGTAGATTGATATCATAAGCTCAGTCATTGTTCATGCAAGTAGCCGTTAAAATTCTTGTACAACCACCCAGGTGCCTGAGAATCAAGGCACAGTGGTTTTAATATTCTCCTTGACAAAAAGGACAATTAAGACCTTGGTTTCTCTTTTTTCTCCTTGAATAGGGCAAGAAGTGACACTCCAGAAACCTTCACCACTTTAAACCTGACCCCAGGAATATCACCAACAGCATGACCCTTTCGTCCGAATCCTGCAATCAGGACTTCATCATTTGCTTCAATATAATTTAAGCAACCATCGTTTGGCACAAATGCAGCTATCTTCTTTCCATTCTTGAGCTGCACCCTTGCACATTTTCAGATAGCAGAGTTGGGCTGCTTGGCCGCAATACTGATTTTCTCCAAGACTATGCCTTTGGCATGAGAAGAGCCCGCAAACGGCTTCTTCCATTTCATTCCCAAGGTTTCTCTTCTTGTAGGCCTTATCAACCCACAGTTGTGCCCCCCTGTGGTTCATCAGCTTATGCCCAGCTCCCATACGTGTTTTCCCCATTGCTGCTGGCAGAGAGCGAGCTTGAGCCCTGACCACAGGTGAGGAAAACCCTAACTCTGGATGCAAAGACCTTCGGGAGCGAAAGAGATCTCTCTCTTTTTTTGTGAAACCGCTTCATTAAGGAGTGTATGGTACATTCATAGCTGTCCCAAGTTGGGACAGCTACTACTCATATATCAGAAACAGTGGAAAAACACTTCCATCTGTTGAGAGGAAAGATCTCCGAGATCAAAAGAATCTCGGAGTGAAAGGTAAAGAGACCTCCTAAAAAAAGGAAAGTATATGATCTCCTCATGACTAAAAATGAGCTGATTTCGTGCATGCTAGATCGTCCACAAAGCCCAGTATCTGATCTAAGAAAGGAAAAGACTGTAATCCAACAAAGGAGAAGAAAGGGGGCTGAACATCCAAAAGAATTTCCCAAAGATGATGTTGGGAAATTGCAATCTCAAGTGTCTTGACAGTCTGTCCAAGAGAGCATGAGAAGAGGGGCATCCCATACCAAATGAATAATTGTGTCTCGATGATGAGAACACCAGGTAGGTGCAATGTTTCTCTTGGCTAAGAAGGTGCCAACTAGGAATGCACCCACAATGCATCTCCATAAGAAAAGTCTATATATATATACCTAGATGAATCCAGGAACATGCCCAAATTCACCTTTTAGGAACGTGCATGTTATACACTCATGGTAGTCAACCCACAAGACTATATAACTATCAACTCCATTATGCATAGTATGGACTAGATACTACGACATCCCCACTAACGTCATCAGTGTAGTGGGTGTAGAACTCTGTATCAAGATAAGCTCTCACACACGCACTCCACACACACACACACACACACACACACACACACACACATAAGAGCATATATTCACACAAAGCCCTTCGTACTGAGTTTCTGTCAAACCTCCGGAGATGCAGGGCAGACTCAGCCATAATGAAGTCTAGTACTAAGGTAAGTAGCAAATAGAAAGAATTAGTTCAGCAAATAAGTAGTTGATAGGGCAAATGCACTACTAAAGATAGAAAGAATTAGCACAAAATTTGCTTTTCCAAACTACAGTCAAAGAGACCTTCCACCATCGAAGAGGTTTGTTTACATGCCACAACTAATTTGCATGCGATTGTATCCAAGGTAAAGGGAGCAAACTTTTATAGGCTCTAGCTACCGTGAGGTGATGAAAAGAAAAAGGAGAGTAACTTGGAAGTTGCCTGTCAAATTTCCAGTCTCTTAATCTTTCCTCATCCTCAAGTGGAGGCACCGGCTGAAAATCTTGCAATATAGAGCTTATTTCATGCCATACATGCTTGTGATGCATACCCAGATTATATCTTCTGATAGCCTGTGGAAAGGAGAATACATTGCCTTGATCATCAACAACATCATCAACTAAGCCTACACCAAAGTTGGAGAGGTAGTATGCTTTTATCGGTTGTAATGCAACCAAAGAATGTTGAAAGGCTCTATTCCAATGAATACTTTCTTTTCACAAGGAATTGCCTCTATCTAGAGGTCTGTCTGACCAAGAAAGATGACAAAGAAGCATTTGCCAGTCATGTATAAGCTTAGTGGAATAAGGGCAATTCACAATCCAACCTTTAAATTTTCCAAATATGACATCATGGTGAGAAACTATCCAATCCCCAAAAGCTTTTGTTTTCATAGTCACAATCAAATGTGCCAGCATTAAAGTCCAAGGTTGCTTTTGATAAAGGAATTCAAGAAGTAAAGTTGCCTTTCTTGCAATGACATGGTAGCGAATATTGAGAATCAGGCCTCTGTGCATTTTGGGAGTGCATACAAGTTCTTTTTTGAGCAATCCGATAGCCTTTCTATCTGTTTTTGTCTACCATAAACATTCTAAAGCTTTGGACATGAAACTCTCAGTATCCTTATTTGACCAAGGTATAAAAGGGAAGTGGAACTGAACATAAGCCATGATGATGGATTGGACAATATGCAGCCATACATGTAGCGGCCATGTCGATAGTTTCCAATACTCAATCTTATGATTCAAGTTTTCAACTTATCTATGACCCATTGTCTTTCTTGCTTGAGAGACACTTTCCATCCGATAGGATATCCAAGATGCCGTACAATTTGATGCGGAGGTAATATGAAACCTGGCCAAAGAACGAAATGCTAGTCAAATTCTTTAAGAGGCAATAGCTTGGACTTAACCTTCAATCCAACAACTAGTCCATATAGCTTCAAAGCATTCATGATTGCATTGACATCATGTTGTGTGTTTCTAGGAAAAAAGAAGAAATTATCTGCATAAGCTTGACTAACAAATTGGCTAGCTCCTATGATGTCAATACCATGTGGCTTCCCTTCTACAATCAAATTATCCATATACAAGAGCAATGGATGAGTGGCAATCGCATGAAGCAAGGCACTCAATGGACATCCCAACAACTGTGGTGTGCATGGTGAGCAAGAGAGAAGCTGTTTGCCACGCGACCTAGCCTGGGAGTTTTTCTGCCCGCGACAAAGCCTATTTGGAGGTTTCCAATTTCCTGACCCAGCGTGACCCTTGTAATTAGGGTTTCTGCACTTTCGCCCCCCCTGCAAATCTATTGTCCTCGTGACCTACCTTCACTCTACGCCTTCTCTAGCCCTGTGTGTGTGTGTGTGTGTGTGTGTGTGTGTGTGTACGAGTTAGCAGCCATCTACTACATGCATACATCCTATTCCCCTTCCTGCCTTACCCTCAATAAAAGCATACAGGCTTCTTCAGCCTCCCCCATGGATTCACCAACATGCTAATTCTCTGTGGCATATAAGGCAGCCCCTCTCATGGTGGCGGAAGAATCTCCGGATGTTGTGGAAGTGTAAAATGCCATTGAAACAAAGACTTTTTCTTTGGAGATGTTTGACAGGCACATTGTCAGTGGGGGTCACACTTGCTAAACGCCACATTGCACCTTCCACATGTCTAAGATGTCAGGCTCCCTCAGAAACTGTTCTTCATATGCTTTGGCACTGCCCTTGTTCCAAGATCCTCCTCAGGAGAATTTCAGATTTTCTTCGGCTCCGTTTCCCGAGTCACAGATTTGGGAAACATTTCTGGCTTTTTGGCAGATTTATGCGGTCCTTGTCCCAATACTCACTGTTTCTCTCTTGGGTGAGATATTGGGCTCTTTGGACAATTTGGAGTGAGCATAATTTGGCATACTTGGGTCGGCAGAATCATCAGTCATATGAATCCTTCCGAGCCTCATTGCGGCAATCCTTATATGATGCCTGCCATGAGGGTGATATGGATGCTTCTTGCTTAGAGCTTTTCTCTTTATGTTTCTGACATTTGGGATGCTCTCCATTTCGGAGACTTCCCATCTTGTAAATTTATGAGCATATAAATATACTGCACTGGATATTACTATAAAAAAAAAAGTGTGTGTACGAGTTGTGTTACAAACAAAAAAAAGTGTGTACAAGCAATTTTCAAAAGCTTGCATGCGGAAAGGCAGAAACATAAAATAGTGTGTGTTAAGAAATTTGATGGCACATGGACATCCAAAAAAATGGAGCTTGCAACTGAATGTGTCAATCATTATCAACACATATTTCACAATTCATCTCGGGTGGATTTTGATGTCCTTGATGCTCGAATTTTTTTCTTAAATTGTGTGTACTCCATTGTTAACAATGAATCTACTTTGAGGCATGATCTCCCCTTCATTGAAGAAGAGCTGACACGTGCATTATATGTTATGGGACGTTGGAAGTCACCTGGTTGGGATGGTCTGACAGTTGAATTCTTTGTTGCTTTTTGGGATGCGCTTAACCTTCCCATTTTGAAGATGATTAATGTTACATGGGAAATAGGATATCTACCTGATTCTTGGAAAGAAGACCTTGTCACTTTGGTTCCTAAAAAAGCATTAGGACAATCCTTTGATGATTGGAGACCAATCCTTTGATGATTGGAGACCAATCACATTGATGCCAATTACCAAAATGCTCACAAATCGTATTGGTGGTTTGCTTTTCCATGGTTTGCATCCACAACAATATGGTTTTGTTCCTAGAAGACAAATTATGGATAATATTGTCAATGTATATCTGCAGATGGAATATGCCAAATATACTTCTCGAGATGTTCTTGTTATGCAAGCGGATGTAACTGAATCTTTTGACACAATTCAATGGGATTACATAGCTGAGGTCATGGCTGCAATGGGCTTTGGTTGTAAAATGTTTTTTGGCTAATAGAGATAGTACTGCCCAGTGTGTTTTTGGTCATGATCTTTCATCGAAGTGGACTCTGGAAAAATTTGAGCGTCAAGGATGCCCTCTTAGTGCATTGCTCTATGCGATTGCTACGCATCCACTTTTGATGTATATGGATCTTTTAACTGCACATGAGTAATTACATGGTTTGCGATTACCCAATGGTTCACATTTTCTGGCTCAAGCCTATGCATATGATTCTTTGTTCATACCTGAAAATGATCCAAATGATCTCATGTGCATCATGAAAACTTTGGAATTGTTTGGTAAAGCAACTGGACTTCATATCAACTTTTCTAAGTCCAAACTGCTTCCGTTGACAACCTGTGACCGACATGCACTGCTATGGTCAGGGCAAATTATTCCAACAGACCACCTGGTTAGCTCTTTGGCCATGCGACGATAGCACTTGTCTTCGGTGTGGCCGAGCTTTTTGCAATAAGTACACTTGACAAGTTTGCCATTTTTGTCTTCACCCCTTGATGTCGTGTAGAATGCCTTGGTAGAGTTGAGGTCGAAGGTGTCGCGGTGAAGATCATCAACTAGAGCAAATGTCTATGTATTTTTCATGTTTTTCTAAGCTATTAAGTAACACGGCTTTCTTGTCATCATCATCAGGTGGAACACCAAGTTTCGTGATTTGTTGGACAAGCAGAGTGAGTGCTTCTAAATGCTCTTTAAGATTTTTAGAAGGAAATTTCAGACTATAGAACTTTTGCTTAAGAAAAAGCTTGGAATTTGTGGTTTTTGTACCAAAGACGCTTTGCAAATAGTCCCATACCTCCTTGGGTGTTTTATCGAGGTCGATGAGATGCATTAGAGATTTATCGATGCCGAGGCAATCATTGCCAGAGCTTGGTCGCCTCGATCCGTCCAAGTGATGACCTCCCAATAACCCCCGGAGCCTTCAGGTTTGAGATCATTCGCCTTGACCATCTTCCATAGCTTGTCTCACATAAGAGCAAGATGCATCCATTTCTGCCAGCCTGGAAAGTCACTTCCGGAGAATTTCTCAATTACAACAATGAGAGACGAATACTTGGATTCCATGTTTGTTGGCTGTATTCGCAACAAGAGGATAACTTTTCAGCTACTGTGATTACTGAAAATCAAGGTTTCAGCACATTAGGTTGCAGCTATAGAAGGCCATGGAGTATGGGACAGACGGGTCAAAAAGGCGAGTCAAGTCAAGGTAGTGGCTGGGTGAACAAGCACACAGTCATGAGATGAAGGCCTAGAGGTGCAAGCAGGTTTGGAGGTCGTGTGAAGAGGGGTGTAAAAGAGACAGGTCAGTGCACACAGAGACCCTAGGCAGTGCAACACGCAAGCAGAGTTGATCGTGCATAGGCAACAAATCTAGAGAAGAAACCAAGGTTGGTGGCACTAAAAACAGCTCACATATGCAGCAAGCTTGGGCAGCATTGGTGCCGCAAGTGGCTACTTAGGTCTGGACAACGAGCTGGCTACGCTCTGCACATAGGTATGGGTGGCATAGCAATAGGAAGCGATGCCCAAAGTGCTGGCGAAGAGGGGCAGTTGACGGAAGCCATGGTTGGGCGACAAAGGGCAATGAGCGCTGATGCTGCAAGCGGAAGAGAGTAGCAAGCCGTCACCACGTAGAGCTCGTAAGAGCAGGGTGCTGAACTGTTGATGCTCTAAGACCACTGTTGGCTATGGCGGGTGGAGAGCTTAGACTGCCATTGCCATGGCTACACACAGAGAGAGAAAGAGACAAAGAGAAACTCGAGCTAGACTCAAACAACGAGACTAGATGATTAACGATGTTGAATGAGTACAATGGAAGAGAGCACACCTCTATATAGGTGTGTAATGACACATCAGCATACAAAGGCTTGGATGGGAAGTGTGACACACCGTACCGGAAGCTCACCATTTTAATCGAACCGAGGCTGGTCAAGACCTCAACTGACCTTGCTACGCGAGACGTCCTCCGTTGACTCTCCGTCAGCTGTTGCAACTTTATCAGCTAGGTCTCCTCGACCTTAATCACATGACGGTCAAAACGCTTTCCCAGCATTCTTGACAGAAAACAGTCATTTAAAAACAAGCCATAAATACAGTTTCTATAACGAACTCTCGTCTTCCCACCACAATAATCAACATTACTTAATCCACATTCATTTCATATAAATTCCCATTCTCATTCAATCACATCATTTTCCATCTCATCACTTCTTTCCTCAATTATCCTCATCAGATCTCATCCACTCGCATTTACCCATATCAATCAGCAAGATCAACCAACAGATCCATATAAAAGAGCCATGGACTCATCTGTTGAGGACCAGCAAGGTCAATCAACCAGATCCATGCCCGGTTTCAGAAAACAACTCTTACTCCTTGTTCCAATATCTTCCACGACGCACGTGTGGGTATCTTCGGCGACCCAGAGCCCGAGCACCGTATGGTCAGCACCCTCTAAGATCCTTCGCACGTCACCTAGCACTTCACTCATAGGCCGCTTCCTTGGTCCCTCATCCATCGTACCGGAAGCTCACCATTTGAATCGAACCGAGGCTGGTCAAGACCTCAGTCGACCTTACTATGTGAAACGTCCTCCATCCACGACCTCATTCACAAGATGGTCAAAATGCTTTCCCAGCATTTTTTGTGCGCCTTCCCCTATCTCTACTTGACTATTGCCTGCTATCGGCTGTCTTCCCCTGCCTTGACTTTACTCTTCTCCCTTCATTCTGCTCCACCCCTCGTTTTCTTCTATTGTGTCTGTTTAACTTCTCATTGCCCTCTTTCTCCTTTCCCCTACTCTCTCTCTCTCTCTCTCTCTCTCTCTCTCTCTCTCTCTATATGTTTGGGATTTTTCCTCTTTTTTTGTACAAGTCTCTCTGATATGGATTCAATTGTGTCTAGGCGACAAATCATGGACAATATTGCAAATGCCTATTTAGGCATTGAATATGCTAAATATACGAATCAAGATGTACTCATGATGCAAATAGATATTGAAAAGGCTTTTGACAGTGTTCAATGGCAATTCATAGCTCCAGTGATGATGGACAAAATGGGTTTTGGTCCAAAAATGAGAAATATCATATACTGGTTGTATGAGCAAGACACAGCCCAAAGTGTTATTGAAAATGAACTCTGCTCCTTGCAAGCTTGAAATCTTTTTTTTTTTTTCGTGAAATGGTGTTTTATATTATATGTAAAAAATGTACATCAGCCACATGACTCACACAAAACCTATGGCCCCAAAAAAACCCCCACAAAAGATCCTCTAAAGGATCATGACCATGCAAACCTGTACACTAATAAGAAAGCCTCCTAGCCAAATAAGCATCCTAGATAAAAGCATCAAAGATGAGCCAGCCGAGCCGTCGTAGACCATAACGAAATAACATCTGCACCCAGTAGCTGAGCTGAGAGAAGAGAAGAAAACTGCCAAAGCAGCAAACCGCGGATACGTAGAATGTGCCCATGTATTCCAGACAAGGAATCAAAGATGAACCCATTCCGTGTAGTCCAAATATGCCAAAGTCCTGTCCATCTAAGGAAATGGAATATCACAAGGTGACTGTCCGAAGTAATGACCTGAGTATCCACTGATGAGCCGAAACAGTAGACCTCTCTACTGCCTCCCAAACACGAGAGACAAAAGACCAAATCTGACGGGCCACTGGACAACTCATGAACAAATGCATAACTGTTTCAGTGCATGTCGTGCAGAAGAAGCAAGAGGCCAACGTAATTTTACGACGGTTGAGCTGATCCCGTGTAGGTAACCCTCCCACCAACATCCTCCAAATGAAAACCTTACCTTGGTAAGGGAGTTTAGACTACCAACCACGCATAAGAGTTTTCTGCCACCATGATTTAGACTTGTGCAATCCCCACACCTTATTGGCCTTGGCTGAAACCCAATCTTTCTCTGATACGAGCTTATGATAGACCTGGTTAGCTGAAAGTGATATCCAGTCACTAGATTTACATAGTACCCAATCAAGCCAAGGCTAATCTGCAGATGGCCGAGACAATGGAGTAAAAGGCTCAACTGCATGCATGATGTCAACCCATAGTGGCTGAAATGTCCGAGGAACCCTAAAGTGCTGCCGAATACGACGAAACGAATATGGCCTGTCACGACCAGGTATCACAGCATCTCGGATTCTAACCAAGCCTAACCTGACCATGCGGTTGAGTCGTATGCGTGAAGCATCTTTGTCTGGCCAAACAATGACACGCGACTCCACAAATGTTTCGAACTGCAAAGAGTTCAAAAGTAGTCTTTCATGACCAGGATCCCACCGAGCCAATAGTAGAACTTCATGCCAAGAAAGTAGAATATGCGATAAAATGTGAGATGAGCGAATATGGACAGGATGAGCCGCATTCACAATGTCCCACCATGAAGCCTGCACACGTGTCCGTCCATGTGACAATCCCTCCAACTCAATCAAGTCACGAGCCATGAATACCCAAGGCTGCTCCTGCAAACACATATCCTGAAAAAGCGCCCACCTACGCGCCACCATATGCAAGCGGACATCCAGTAAAGTAGCCCCACCCATTCTTTTGGGCGTCGTAATGTGATTCCAAGCTATCCATGTTTGACCCATAATATTTCCTTGCCTCTTCCACAGCATAAACCGAATGGGAGCAACCAAACGGAGAAGAGATTTGTGCATCCAAGGTAGCAAAGGCAAAAAATAGGAAATCATGCTAAGCATAATAACCTGAGCTACCTTAACCCTCACGTGCATAGGCCACCCTTGAGCTTTCCAATACACAAATTTATCCGAGATCCGAGCAGAAATCCACACATAGGCGACTGACCTTTGGCACAAGATAATTACCGATTTTTCACTGCTCGTAAGCACCCGCCTGTTGCCGCTTATTTATCCACCCATAGGCGATGCCGCCGAGGAAGCACCAAGGGGGGCTTTGAACCCAAGACCTCTTGGTCCTAGGCAAACACCTTCACTAGCAAGAGAGCTATATGAATGTGTGAGTGTTTATGCATCGCAAACTTCAGCATCTAGAGCTGTGATGTGGCGCTCCTTACGCGCATACCCATGGATTTCAAATGCTTTTATCACAGGAGAATTTTTTTGGATTTTTTATATTTTGCCATCTTGCATGGCTGGATTTGAAAATTGACACTTTCATAATTTGGATGAGATACTAGGTAATTTGGACTATTTGGAAGGCTAGGAACCATATTATGTTTTGACAGCCTTCTCTAGATGTGTATGCTTTCTTTGGTGCCAATCTTCGTCAATTTCTACATGACTGTCGACAACTGGAGGCTATTGATACCCAACAGTTTGAAGTTTTTTCTACTGTTTCTAGCTCTCTTCCTTGGATGACTTCTCTCTAAAGTACATCCTCCCCATGTATATTGCTTCTTGGTAATAGAAGTCTGGTTTTTTACTGTAAAAAAATGTGTGTGTGTGTGTGTGTGTGTGTGTGTGTGTGTGTGTGAAATAGAGAGAGAGAGAGAGAGAAAGAGAGAGAGAGTGTGTGTGTGTGTGAGAGAGAGAGAGAGAGAGAGAGAGAGAGAGAGAGAGACATACATACATACATACATACATACATACATACATACATACATACATATATATATATATATATATATATATATATATATATATATATATATATATATATATATAGATGAAATACATACATACATATGTACATACATTTATTTATGTATGTATGTATTTATATATGTCAAAGAACGGTATAACTTAACCTGGCAGATATCCACAATTATCGATATATATATATATAGATGAAATACATACATACATTTATTTATTTATGTATGTATTTATATATGTCAAAGAACGGTATAAATTAACCTGGCAGATATCCACAATTATCGAGTCATTACGGGCTTTGTGGTTCTCCCAATTCTCGTGTGCCACCTCCTCATCAGGCCGTCCGTCTATGTCTTTTGACTCAATGTATGGTTTTAATTTCACCCGGTTCAAATCCTCATGTAAACCATCTAGAAGGAATGCTAAAAGCTCCTGAAACAACAGGGCAAGGAGAACCACAAGTTCACCAAAAAATCCACCCAAAATAATGTATAACTCAATTCCCTAATGTATAACTCAATTCCCCTCTTGATCTTTGCGAATAAAAGCAAACCTGCGAATCGTGTTGGTTGTAACCACTAAATTGAGGAGCAAAACGAGCCAACTTGGCCTTAAAAGCCCTCGGTGCAACTGGTTGTCTCCCAGGTGCCCATAACTTTCGAAAAAGATCACCAAATGCAATGGCTAGCTCCCCCTGCATCAAGAAGTTTGCAGGACACACTATAAATCACAGACAATACTGCAATCCAGTGCTCGTGCTAGATATGACTCTAGAAAGCATGAGAAATGCATAAAAGCTGCTTTTCAAATGCATCTCAATATACTCAATAAGAAAACACCATTGAGCCATACCTCCATACCCAGTGGATTCTGTCGGTTTATTTCCTGGAAGTATTCTTGCAGAAAAAAGTCTACCAACTGTGGTGTATGAACCAAGCATTGCAGGGCACTATTCATGAAACAAGTATTCCCAAGGTTCTGCAGGCCAGTTAATCCTCCTGGGCCTGATCTTGTGCCACCTCCACTAGAAAACCCAAACCCTCCCTCCATGTCATCATATGGACTGCTCATTGAATGCGAATAGAATTGGTCCGGACTTGAACTCCTTGTGATGTTCCTGCTTCCAGGAGGTCCACCTGCTATAGAGAAGCTTGACCTGGACGGTTCCACAGCTACCAGAGCTAGCTCATTCCCCATGGAACCGTTCTCAGAGGAATACTTCTGGCTATCATCTGGCCAACTGCCATCCACCTGGACTTCCAAGAGAACCTATAGCGACAGAAGGCCACATCCTAGATAAATCCAAAAGCAGCTGGTCTACTCATAAACAAAGCGACTTGAACATTTTGCAATAATTCATCATATTGTAACGCACAGAACACTAAGGCAAAAGCAAAATCTTAATCCTACCTCATGATCCATCTGGATATCTGCATCTTCAAGAGTTTGCTTGGGATCATTCATCAGGCCATGCTTTATCTTTCCAAAATAATCCCAGATGCGTATCTGCCATAGAAACTTTTTGTGTGAATTGTTTGTTCCTCCACATACTTTATACCACAGCTGAAACCCCCTCTTGTAAAACTCAAACTCATGTAACTGACTCATGGGGTATGATGCTCTACAACAACTATGCATCATTTTAGGATTAGGCCATTAATGAAGAAATACAAGGCCACAAACACAGCACGCCCTGATCATATATGAAATCTTTCAAAAACCAACAAGCCAGTCGAACTTGCCTGTTCAGATCCCAGATTCAAGAGTTCACGAGCTCTTTGGTACAGTTCTCCCACAGTGTCCTGCAATATTGCAATTAAAGCTGTAAAAAGTATAGCCAGGTTCTACAAATTGACATGTGTCCTGCTGCATGTAATAAACGACTCCATTTAACAAATAGACCCACCATTCTCTTTGTACTTCAAAAATATACACAACCAAAAAACATGTAACAATGTGGTGTGGGTGAAGAATGAATTGTGTAACACTCTTTAGACAACAGCCCATAAGATCCAAACAGGCAGGCTATGAATGGGGGTGTCCATGAACAGCCAACCCGCCCAATGTAAGATCCTTTGACAGCAGAGAATATGTGTATGGTGGTAAGTGGCTTACTATGCTATTCAATGTCAAAAGCAAGCTGCAGGAATATAGATACACTGAAACATAAAGTGACAGAACAAGTACCCCTAAGGCCGGTGTGAGACTGTAGAACACTTGTGCCTATGTGCTAAGGTTTTGAGAGAGAAAAGAGTGCGGCAGAATCACACATTCAGTACACATGAGTCCTAAACTACTAATCTGTATTATGTACAAGAAAGAAGTGTTACAACTGTACTCCAAGTACAAAAGATGACTAAGAATGAAGACGTCAATTCTCTGTCCACACACAGCCTGAGATCTCCTTGACCAGCCTGTACTGCAGAGAGACGCTCTGTAGGCTCTGATCGCTGAAGAATGCGAATGATTATGACGATTTTCAGTGTATATAGGTACCACCTATGCTGGTCAGCCACGTTTGCTAAGGTCGGCTTGTTTTAATTGCTCACAACTGGCAATAACGTTTTCACACATGTGGCCCAGCTGCCCATGACCTATCACCCACTGCCCAGCTGCCCATACTGCTGCCCCTCTTGCCTGCGCACACATCTCTACTGGCTGATCTCACAGGCTGTCTTGCACACTTCCTAATGACCAGCTTGCTCCAAGGCTGCCGTGTCTCACTGCTATTGGTGAGGTGTGTGACATTCTCCCCCACTTGCATTGCAGTTGCACAGTGTCCATATAAAGTGCCCTTTCATATAGGAAAAGATCCCAATGCAAAGAAACCTGTGGATGACAAACTCTTGTTTGATTGTCACCATTTCCACAGTTTATGGGACTTACAGGCATATATCTGTATTTATCATATTTACATGATTTATGGACTTTTGGACAGGCTTTGGGAGCGGGAGGTTATCTAGATCTAGATTCTGGGCACCCTCAACATCCTGGTGGGTGCCCAAGAAGAGGACACATGCGTTGGATTACACAAGGCCTGTGCTTGACATGTCGTGGGTTTGACACGAACACCCGTTGTGTCGAAAACAAAGTCAAAACATGTTATTTGTGCATGTTCACAATGGGTGAACAAGCTTATAACAAAAGGCTGGACTTTTTATTGTTTTGGGCTTCCAATGAGTGAAGGCATTCACACCATTTATTACTTTTGGGCACCCACAGCTCTTGGACTTTACACATGCATTAAGGCTTGAACCTTAACTTGATAATTTGGGGAAAAGAAAGCGGAGATAACAGCATGGAAGGAAAATCGTGGAGAAGGAAAAAATGCAAAAGCTTCAAACGTATGTATGCATGTATGTATAAATATGTATATATGGATATATATATATTTGTGATATGCGAGGGGTGAGCCTGGAAGGAAACACCTACACTCGCCTATTCTCCATGATGAAGTGATACGCCAGCCGCCGAACCCATACTGCACATGTCGTACTGCTTCCGTACATGGCCATACTGTATGGAATCTGATGTATTGTACAACTCCATAAAGACTTAACTATTGTATCGGCCAGAACCTGTTGTTGACATCATCTATTGGTCGTAGCATAGATGTACCAGTTGTTGAAGCAGCTGTATTAAGTGTTGTACCATATGTACCGACAGTACCAGCTAATGATTGACCTGCTTGATGTACTTTCATGGTACCAGATGCATCGGGCGAAGCATGTCTTGGCATCAATTAGCCATAAACAAGATTAAGATCACTAAAAGCAACAAAGCACACACACTCATCAACAAATGAAATATATGCATGGTACATCACACTAAGGGCCAAAGATGGGCGGACCCACCCCCCTCCCCCTCTTTAGATTATAATACCAAAAGGAGTCTGCTCCAAATACGATTGGACATTTAGCAGCCACATGATTCTTGATGTCGCATCTGAAACTTTCCATCATGTATGTACTCATCATTCTGATGTCTAGACAGCCCAAGTCCTTGAAGTTTGCCACCCAACGTAGTATCCGAGCTGTCCTCCGCATCTTCTACATTTAGGTTGTTGTCCACCCTTTTTTGTAATTAAAATCAGCCTTGAAATTTACACTGCAGAAGACCTATCCCAAGGTCACATTATGTGTAAACTCTCGGCTATCAATCCTGGGTACATAAGCAATTGAACAGTTTGGTTAGGGTATACCTGTACACTATGTTGAATAATAGTGCAATCTAAAGGAGTGCACAGAGCGGAAGCAGAGTGGCACTAGAATGTGCTGAACAGAGAGTGCAAGAAAGAGAGAGATATGGAGCAAACTATGCTGAATATACTGAACCAAAACAGTCCCAAGCAAGAGACACTGTTAGTCTCATAAGTGGGAGCAAAATATGTACAAGACTGAATGAGAAATGAGAGGCCAGCACCCACTATTTATAGCGGGGAAGTGCTGGCCGACTGGAGCTCATAAACAGGCCGACTGGAGCTGTTGGACATGGCCGACTGGAAAAATGCCAAAATGGCTGGGAAAAATCCCAGAAAAATAGTAAAAAGGGGTGGCCAGCCCACAAGCAAGGGCCATACAAAAGGGGACCAAATGGACACCAAAAATGGGCAGAAACTGGGGATGAATGTGTTAACACCCCCTCTCAACACCAGATGTTGAACATAACTCCGAGAAGCCGAAGAAGTCATCCTCTATCAAAGACAAAAGAAAGCAGCAACAACAGGTACCAGGAAAGCTCCACAAGCAATCTCCACAGTAACTCAGCTACAAAAGTAACAGAACAAGCTACCAGGTACACTGTTCTTCTAGAAGAAATCAACCATGAAGATTGCATCGTGCTGCTCCAAATATCGGTGCCAAACCCAAATATAAACACAGTGTCACAGGAATCCCTAGAAGCCTGTAGCTCCAAGAAGATAATACCCTCAAAAGAAATAGAGTCCATCTGCTCCAACTCTGTACCAAGAGTAGCCAAATGCTGTATAATAGCACCCTTCTCAAAGGTCGGCATTGCCAGATGTAAGAACTCAACTGCCCCCTCTGAAAACTGATGTCGGGACTCCATAGGCCCAACCAATCCAAATCCCAATCCTTCAATCCCTGGAAGTACCACTGTGCCCCAGGCATGGTCACGGACACACCTGACCGCAATCCAAAATCCTCACACAGAGTAAGGGAAGTAGGAACATTCTCTGTAGTGGTAACTGAAGTAGTAGTAGCCTCCTCAATAGCATAACACAACGTAGAAGTGGGCTCCTCCATAGAAGGCAAAGGGACCAGCAACACATCCTGGTCACTGGCTAACGAAGAAAGAATCGGAGACAAAGCAATAGGAGAAAAATCCCCCTCAGAAATTGTGAGCAAAGATAGCCCACTCTCTTCCTCAAAAACATTACCAGAGATATCATCCTGGCAAGGAGAAGTATACACAGAAACTGAAGGCAGGGCAACAGGAGAAACAAACTCCTCAGATGCAATGAGCAAAACTGGCCCAATATCCTTCGCTACAGGAACATCTCCAAAAGAAGTATCCTGAGTGCACAACACCCAGAAGCAGAAAGCATCTGCCGATCACTGGCATCACCATACAGGTCACAAAGCAACTACCACACATAGAAGGTAGAAGCATCATCAGGAGCATAGATGAAGTGTCGAAGAACCGAATCCTGACAATTCAGGAGGAGAAAGCCATAGATCTGTCCGTCAGTCTTCCTCCACCGACACACATCCTCCGCAGAGGCAAGGTCCGGCAAGCACTGATTCTTGTACGAGAGAAACTCCATCAAACCATACTCCCTGAGAATAGAAGTAACCTGCAACTTCCATGACTGAAAGGTACCACCATCCAACTTGTCTACCTCATCAAGGAAATAACAAGAGAGTGGTACGGGAGCCAAATCTGAAGTTGTCATCATTGATCCAATCAAGAGAACCAACCCTCATAAGATAAAACTGTCCAAATCAGAAAATGCTGATATAGGGTCTTTCCTCCCACCAAAACGCAGCCCAAAGAGGCTGGACAGCACCCGAGAATCCTCCTGTAGCAAAAAACGCAGAAGCACCCGAGAATCCTTCTGTCGACTATACCTCCAACCTTGAGGTCACTAGAACAGGGAAGCAAAAAATGCGGATTTGATATAGAGAGAAAAGGTAGCCACACAGGGCCAGGGAATATGCTGTAAGAGGGTGCACGAGGGAAAGGCAACAACAAAGGCAGTAGCTTGGGCTCTCCTCAAGAAAACGCACAATCTCTGAAGAAGAAGTGTCCTTCACAGGTACCAAGAGTGCCACCAAAGCCTGCAACACCACAAGCCCCCTCTATAAAGGGAAAGGGCCACTGGAGA
The DNA here is from genome assembly GCF_041138505.1 of Cibotium barometz. Classification (NCBI taxonomy): domain Eukaryota; kingdom Viridiplantae; phylum Streptophyta; class Polypodiopsida; order Cyatheales; family Cibotiaceae; genus Cibotium; species Cibotium barometz. The sequence goes on along the minus strand of NC_141099.1, from coordinate 29,100,592 downwards.
GGAAAACGCAGCAGTGAACAAGTGCTGTCCTGCAGAAAACAGGCCGCCTACAGTCCAATCTCCAAGTGGGCAATGAAACGCTGATCAACAAGAGCCAGATGGCTGAATTGGTGAAGCCAATCTGAAGGAAAAGCAACCAGCAGGGTGCTGTCCGGGTGGAGTATGCATCTCAGTCAGCGAGCAGCTTCTATCCGAGGTTGTGGACTCTGGCATTCTGGTCCAGGGTCGTGCGCAGTGGATCATCCTTCGGGTTGGGGAAGACCGCATTGGCTTCCTCAACTTCTACGCCCCTAATGGGGCGACCGGGAGAGCCGAGTTCTGGAGCACCATTAGGCAGTCCCTCCCCTTGGCAGACCACTGGTGCCTCGGAGGGGATTGCAACATGCTGGAGGATGCAGAGGACAGGATGGGGGGCAGCCAGGAGACCATTCATGGGCCGGAGCTCGCTGCCTGGGAGGAACTAGTGCTACAGGTGAGAGGCCAGGATCCGTGGACTCTCCCGGAGTTTGGCAGGTTGCAGGGGAGTCTATCTTTCTCGCGCTCGGATAGACGGGCCACAGGAGTTAACCTATCCCGCATCGACAGGTTTTACATTGATGAGTGGGCCTGTGATAGAGGTGGCACAGTGGGCATACTTGCAGGCTCCTCGTTTTCAGACCACTATCCAGTGCTTCTCCAGATCGAGGACCCCACGAGAGGAGAGCAGGGCCAGAGCGTCCGGATTCCAGATTGTCTCATAGAGGAGCCCGAGATTGCGATCAGAGTTGAGCAGGTCTGGCAGGAGCTACAGTTCAGGAGAGGATCGGCAGCCAGCGATCTTGCCAGTGGCTTGCAGGAGATCAGCCAGATGCTCAGACAGGCTGCCTTGGACCGGCTGGAGGCCTTCAGAGAGCAGGAGAGGAGCCTACGGAGGAGTCTAGCGTCCCTCCAGAGACTCCAGGAGAGGGATCCTACGAGCCCTTGGATCTCAAAGCAGATGGAGTCAGCTCGCACGGAGATCAGATCCATCGAGGAGAGGAGGGTGGAGTTCCGATTCCATGCTCGGGCTTCTTTTTGGACACAGGCTGGAGACTGAGTGACTCGAGATTTCTTTGAGGCGACAGGGCCTCGCTTCAGACGAGAGGGTCTCAGGCGTCTTCGGCAGGCTGATGGCCAGGTTGTGGTGGATCCCCCCAGGGTTCGGGCTATAGCCACAGATTTTTACAGGGACCTTCTCTCTGCTAAGCCAGCAGATGACAGGGTGAGAGAGGCTCGGGAGGCAGTCTGGAGCTTCACGAGACCGGTTGTGCCGGCCCATTTGCAGCACTCCCTTCTCCCCCCCTTCTCGGATACGGAACTGGAGGAGGCTCTTCAGGCATTACCTCGGGGCAAATGCCCAGGAGAGGACGGTCTTTCGGTGGCTTTCTTCCAGAGGTACTGGGGCCTCTTACACAGGGGCTTCAGATTGGCATTCCAGGAGATTATGGAGTCAGGAGTCATGCCGGACAGCATGGCAGAGGGGTTGATCCACTTGATCCCCAAAGAGGGAGGAGACAGACTGGAGATTAGACAGTGGAGACCGATCACCTTGCTAGGCACGGCCTACAAGGTCCTAGCTAAGGCGATCAGCAGGCGGCTTCAGCCTCACCTTCCGGACATCATCCACTCCACGCAGACTGGCTTCATCCAGGATAGGAGCATTCTGGATAACATTTTCTCTTTCTGGGAGGCTACGGCTCTGGCTAGATTTCGACAGGAGGATCTGGCAGTGCTCCTTCTCGACTTCGAGAAGGCATATGATCGGGTGGACTGGGCCTTCTTGGAAGGCACTATGGAGAGGATGGGCTTCCCCCCTCAGTGGATCCGTGGGGTCTCTGCACTCTACACATCGGCTCATAGCCAGGTGCTGATACAGGGCGTGCGCGGAGAGGTTCCAGCTCTCGCGCTCGGTGCGGCAGGGGTGCCCCTTGGCGCCCTTTCTTTTTCTTTTTGTGGCGGAGGCCATGAGCACTTTTTTGACGGCACAGGATACAGGTTTGCGGGGCCTCCAGCTTCCCATCCGCACCTCGGAGGAGCTCCTAGACTCGGAGTTTGCGGATGACACTGCTGTCTATCTTCAGGGAGGTGAGGAGAACCTCCGCCGCTTCGCCTTAGCCATGGACAGGTTTTGCAGAGCTTCGGGCGCTTTGATCAACTGGCACAAGTCGTGTGGGCTGTGGGTCAGCTCTATGCCCCCCCCGACTTGGAGGCCAGTTGACGGTTTTCAGTGGCTGCCCCCCGGCACTACAGTGCGTTATTTGGGATGCTATGTGGGCATTGACATATCTCCGGAGCAGCAGATAGCCCCCCTTCTTCTGAGCATTCGGAAGAAGCTTCTGTATTGGAGTACCGCTCGTTTATCTCTGGCTGGCCGAGTAGTTGTGGCCAACCAGGTTCTGCTTGCTACTATGTGGTACATCACTTCTTGCTGGGCCTTCTCTCGGGCATGCATTGGCCAGGTGCAAAGGCTCATCAGGAACTTTCTTTGGTCCGGTGGCGACGGGCGGCCCGCCAGGGCCAAGGTGGCATGGGCGGTGATCACTCAGCCAAGGGAGAGAGGCGGCCTGGGCATTGTTGATCCTATTTGCCAAAGCCGAGCATTGCTTGGCAAGTTGGTAGTTCGTGGCCTCCTGCCAGGCGCTGAGCCGTGGAAGGAGTTTCTTGTTTCCAGGATGCTCAGCCGCACCCCTTCTCTTAGCGGCCCCTGGACCCCCAGCATCAGGTGGATCTTTACAGAGCAGCGATCCAGAGGAGTGGGCCTTGGCTTCGAGGAGCGTTTTGCAGCTAGCCTTCTGAGGGCCTGGTCGCATCTGAGGCCGTCACTCTTCCAGACTCCCCCGGGCACCGATGAGGAGCGCCTGAGGCAGTCTTTGATCTGGAACCCCTTGATTCGTCTCCCCAGTGGCCATATGGTTGGATCGCGGTCTCACGTGTCGTGGGGCCCGCTGAGCTCAGGCCCAGCCCAGTCCCTAGACGACTGGATAGGTTTTCAGCAGCTGCCTCTAGAGGCTCAGGAGAGGAGACTCAGTGGGATGAGGGGCAGAGAGTTGATGAGACAGGACATTGAGGCGGCCATCCCTAGGGAGTGGCGGACCCCAGTACAAGACCCTCCACCTCCACAGTGGATGGGTGTCTTTACTCGGCATGAGATCCTTCTAGCGGTCTGCGGCACTGCGGAGAGAGTCGCCCCACTCACTTTCGAGGTGGGAGAGGGTGGCCAGCTTCAGAGGACACGACTAGATTTGGATGGGCTCCAGGGATGTATTCTTCAGAGGGTGCGGGTGGTCGGCTTTCATCAGAGACAGTGGCATGTAGACCCCTCACCGGCCTCGATAGGGGAGGACTGTTCTTGGAGATTATGGGCTTGGGACAGCAGGCCTCTTATTCACCTTCAGTGGGATCCAGGTGAGTGGTTTTGGCGAGATCCCTACTTGGCCCATACCAGCCCAGGCATCCCCTTTTTTCAGTACACAGCGAGGCTGGGGCGGCGGATTCAGAGACACAGGATAGCGAGCACCCCGGCGGCGGCCGAGCATTGGCGGCGACAGGGGCTCTCCCCTGCCTTTCTTCGGGACTTCTGGCAGCGCCTTTGGGCCAGCTTCCAGCCCCGGAAGGTGACGTTGTTTCTCTGGCTCACAGCGCATAGAGGACTGGCTGTGGGGGCTTGGCTAGCTTTCGGCAATCACCCAGCGTCTTGCCCTCGGTGCGGCCATGCACAGGAGTCGCAGCGGCACTGCTTATGGGATTGCCCACAGGCACAGCAGGTCTGGCAGCGCGCTCTCAGGATGGTTTTTGCAGGCTCACCAGGTGAGATGCTGGTGACGTGGGGTGCGGTGGCTTGGGCCATGGACAGCGGCCCGGCCCTTGGATATGAGGACGTCCCTGGCAGTGCGACCATCCAGGTCTCTGACAGGGTGATGGCGGTGGTTCCGACGCCAGACTTCTCTTTGGCAGCCCCTCAGAAGGGGGTCGGGCACAGATGGGAGTTGATCAGCAGCATGACGGTGTTGGGGTAAAGGCGTTATGCCCACCCTTATAGTGTGTACAAGCCCATAAGTTATAGTACATAGTACACTTAGTACTTTTAATGTACTAAGTGCACTATGTGTACTAGTGCAATATACATGTGTGATAGGGGAGTCACACACTCATGCTTTTCATGAGTTGACTTATCCCCACAACTCTCTCTCTCTCTCCCTTGCTTCTCTGTGTATGTCTCCCATGAATGAACTCTAAACCCTAATTGACAGGTTTCTCCCCATCAACTGGTATCAGAGCAAGGTCTTCCCTCCCTCTTCCCTCTTCCTGCCTCTGTGTGAGCTGCTGGTCGTTTTTTCTTCTGTGTGAGCCTATCAGATTCGCAGCAAGGCCTGGCTGAGGCAGCACACGACCATACTCAGGCCTGGCTGTAGCGTGGCTGGGGCAGCCACTTCTGCATACGAGCACGTGGCACAAGGCTTGGCGAAGACTAGCGCTGCTGGTGGAGATAGCGCTGGGCGTACTGGCGCTAGGCGTATTAACCACTTCAGCGTGGAGCGAAGAAGGCGCCAGGGCGAGCGTTGAGTGTTCGCAGCCAACGAAGGCTTTCATGCGTCAACGTGGAGCGAACACAAGGTGGCGCTCATAAGCGTGCGAATCAGTAAGCATGGTGGCGCCGGCCATAAGCGTGCGAATCAGTAAGCATGGTGCGGTGAGCGTGGAGCGTGGAGCACTGGCAGCAAGGCTAGTAGGCCCCGGCGCCAGTCAACTCGCGTAGCCAACCCGTAGCGTCGTCAACAGTACAGACGAGCGCCTGTAATCAGCAACGAGCACTCGTCATCTGGCAGAGAAGGGTCCTTCAAGACCGCTGGGCTGGAGTCTCAGAGCTAAATGAAAGCCTTCTGCACAAGGCTTGGCAAGACTCCCTTGTGTCCACCTGCACAGAAGCTTGCAAGCAGCAGCATCAACAGCAAAATCGACGCTCTCCTTTCCTGCAAGAAAAATCAGTAATTTCAGAGGTATTTTTGCTTCAATTTTGCGAATTTCTTATCAATTCAAGCAATTGAGCAGGTACAGGTGCCCAAATTGCTCAATTTTGAGCAAAATTGGCAAAATTGGGTGACATTGGTCACAATCAGGAAAAATTTGCAGGAAATTGGTCAAATCAGGATCAATTTGCAGGAAATTGGATGTCGAAATTTGGGGCTTTTGATGTAATTGTGCAATTAAACACTCATACATGCTGTATGATGTGAAAAATCGCACATTTGGGCAAAATCGCAGCAAATTGCAGCAAATTGCAGTGCAAATCAAGGGGCTTTTGTGCCGATTGAGTTGATTTGCATGCAGGCAATCGCATTTGATGCTGTGGATAATGTGCTGATGCCTTACAAGCACTCAATGTGCCTGTAAATCAAGGGGCTTTCATGTATTTGATGTATATGTGGCCAGGGGGAAGCATCGTGAACACTCTGGATGCCTTCATGTGCGCCAATGTACCATGCATGATCAGAAATTGATCTCAAATCAAGGGGCTTTTCAAGTTTGTATGCTTGTTGAGCTTGGCAAAGCAGCAGGCGAGACTTTTATGCCTTGAATCCTCAAAAATCAGCTTGCAGTCAAGGGGCTTTTGCCCAATTTCTGTTCGGGACTGTTTTATGCAGTGTACAGGACTGTAAAAGTCTGATTTTCACTCATTTGGACAGCCAGGAGAGCATTTATTGCTATTGTACCTGCTGGTACAGATTTGGCACAGCTTTGTGCATGTTTTGACATGGCTGTACACTGTTTTGAGTGATCAAAAGGTTCAAATTCAGCTGCTGAAATTGCCGGTACAGGTTTGGTACATCATTTGTAAGCACTTAGTACTGCTGTACAGTACTTTGGAAGGGCAAAAGAGCACATTCAAGGTGCTGTCCAAAATCTGCAGCAACCAGATTTTGGTGTTTTCATCACAAAAAGTGGGAGAAAAGTTGCATTCTTGCTTCCGCAGTGGGAGATAAAGCTTGGGAGAACATTTGTGAGCACTTTGTGTGCTTTGGGTGCAGTGTTTGCACATCTTTTGGGTGCAGTGTTTGCACATTTGCAGGGAGTCAGGCATTACAGGTTGCATTTTGCTATGGCAACCACAGGTGAGAGCTCTTCATTGCTTCACATCAAGAAGCTTGAAGGCTCGCATAACTATGATATTTGGCAAACCCAGTGCTACAATGTGTTGCTTCAGAAAAGCAGCACAAACCTATCAAAGAAAGGGGTGTGATGCCCGCTTCTCTTACAGCTGAAGAGTGGGAAGATATGGATGAGCTGGCAAGATCTACTATCATGTTGTCTGTGTCAGACTCATTACTTTTCAGCATTCGTGAAGAGAAGACAGCTTGGGGAATGTGGCAGAGATTGCAGGACTTGTATGCCCAACAAAGTGCCTCAAGCAAAGTGTATTGGTTGAAGAAACTCATAGGTCTTCAGATGAAGGAAGGGGCTTCTATGACAGCCCATCTCAATGAGTTTAATGGTATTGTCAGCCAGGTCATCAATCAAAAGTTGGCGATGGACGATGAGTTCAAAGCCACCTTTTTGTTATGCACTTTGCCAGAGAGTTGGGACACATTTAGGACAGCCACTAGCAATTCGAATGCTATGCTGTCATATGCAGATGTTGAGGGTGCTCTTCTTCAAGAAGAGATGAACAGGAAAAACAACTCTGTTGGCAAGTCTAATGCAATGAATGCACGTGGGAGATCCCAGCAAAGGGGGAAAAGCCAAGAAAGGGGAAGGAGCAAGTCTCGCTCCAAAAAGGATTTGGAATGCCATTATTGTGGCAAAAAGGGACACATCAAAAAGCAATGCTACAAATGGAAAAATGATCAAAAAGAAAAGGGAAAAGGCAAAGACAAAGAGAAGGATGAAGCCAAAGATGTAAAGCCAAAGGGCAAAAGTGGAGTCAAGATCGAAGAAATCAATGTGTCACATGCAGGTGGCAGTGAGGATGAGGTCCTATTTACGTCTTCACTTGATGCCCATTCACTTCTTACAGGTGGTCATGGTATGCACTCATGGATCATTGATTCAGGTGCCTCCTTTCATGTCACAGGTTGCAGAGACTTGTTTGTCAGGTACACTGCTGGCAATGAAGGAGTGGTTTATTTGGGTGATAACCATGCATGCAAAATTCTTGGCAGAGGTGATGTGAGGCTTGTATTTTCAGATGGCTCACAGCTTATGCTCCATGATGTCAGGCATGTGCCTGAGATCAAGAAGAATCTGCTTTCTACTGGACAGCTTGATGATGCTGATTATGTTACCACATTTGGTAGTGGAAAGTGGAAGATTAGTAAGGGCTCACTGGTTGTTGCCAGAGGCTCTAAGGTGGACACTCTTTATTTCATGCATGCAGGTGTTTGTCACCATGCTAATGTAAATGCAACCGAGCTGCCGGAAATTTCTATGTGGCATAGCCGGTTGGGACACATGAGTGTCAAAGGAATGGAGCAATTGTCTCGTTTGGGTTACTTGCCTTCTCTAAAGTTTTCAAGTTTTCAATTTTGTGAGCATTGTATATATGGTAGGCAACTACAGTGCCCCCACAAGAAAGCTCTTGGACAGAAAGATGCTCAGTTAGAGCTTGTGCATACAGATGTATGTGAGATGCCTCAGCTTTCTTTGGGAGGGGCAAAATATTTTGTGTCTTTTATTGATGATGCCACACGCAAGGTGTGGGTCTATCCTCTTCGTTTGAAGAGTGATACATTCTCAGTGTTTGAGAAGTTTGTTGCTCTTGTTGAGAATCAAACTGGCAAAACACTGAAGGCTTTGCGTTCCGACAATGGTGGAGAGTATACGTCCAAACAGTTTCAGGACTTTTGTGATGCTAAAGGCATCAAGAGGGAGCTCTCTACTCCTTATGATCCTCCACAAAACGGGACAGCAGAGAGGATGAACAGGACCATTCAGGAGAAGGTCCGTTCTATGTTGTCACATGCTGCATTACCTCATGGTTTTTGGGCTGAAGCTGTTATGACAGCCGTTCACCTTATAAACAGGTCACCTAACACGAGGCTTGGTGGGAAAGCGCCAGAAGAAGTATGGACAGGGAAGCCTCCGTCATACAAGCACTTGAGAGTGTTTGGTTGCGTTGCGTACGTGCACATACGCAGGGAAATGCGCACCAAACTTGATCCTAAGTCTCATAAATGCATATTCCTAGGATATGGTGACAGAGGTGAAATGGGGTATAGACTTTGGGATCCCATGAATAAAAAGATCATACGCAGCAATGATGTCATTTTTGATGAAACATGCATGTATAAGGAGCCTGCAAGGCAACAGGAGCCTGGCAGAGTCATCTTTGATGATGATGGACATCATGGACAACAACAAAGGGCTGTAAATCAGCCATTACAGCAGGAAAACCAGCCCTTAAATGGTGCTGAAAATGGTCCAAATGGACAGCCAGATATGGCAGAAGATATCCCTATGGATATACCACAGTTGGAGGAGATACCGGGCATGATTTTTCAGCCTTATGGCATGGAACAGGAGCCACCAATGGGTGATATGCAGGCTGGACAGCAACCTGCAAATGATGGTCATTGGGTACGGAGGTCCACTAGACCCTCCAGAGCCCCTGACAGGTTTGTTCCAGGGGTTGACTACTTGATGCTAACTGACTGTGGGGAGCCCTCATGTTACAAAGAGGCTTTACAGAGGGCAGACAAGGCTCTTTGGGAGCGTGCCATGAAATCAGAGATGGATTCTCTGCATAAAAATGGAACTTGGAAGTTGGTGCCTTTGCCTGCAGGCAAGAAGGTTTTGCCATGCAAGTGGGTATACAGGCTCAAAGTTGCATCAGATGCTAAGCCAAGATACAAAGCCAGGTTAGTGGCTAAGGGCTTCAAGCAGGAATATGGTGTGGACTTTGATGAGATCTTCTCTCCAGTGGTCAAAATGACCACACTTAGAGCTGTGTTAGCTTTGGTTGCACATGATGATCTGGACTTGATTCAGATGGATGTGAAGACTGCTTTTCTTCACGGTGATCTCCATGAGGAGATATATATGCAGCAGCCAGAGGGTTATGCAGTAAATGGAAAGGAGAAGCTTGTATGCAAGCTGAAAAAGAGTCTTTATGGGCTCAAACAGGCACCAAGGGAATGGTATCACAAATTTGATACATTCATGAAATCTCAGAAATTCAGGAGAAGTGACATAGATCACTGCTTGTACACCAAGAAAGCTTTGGATGGCAGTCTATTGATTCTCATTTTGTATGTTGATGATATGTTGATTGCCGGGAAATCTCGTAAAGAGATGGATGCTTTGAAAAAGAGGCTGCATGAAACCTTTGATATGAAGGATTTGGGTGATGCAAATCACATTTTGGGTATGCGGATACTTCGGGACAGAAATCAGCATGTGTTGTATTTGTCTCAGAAGGAATACATTGGCAAAGTCTTGCAGAGGTTCAATATGGACGGGGGGAAGAAAGCTAGTACTCCTTTGCCTCCATATGTGAAACTCAGTGCTATGGACAGCCCACAGTCAGATAGAGACAGGGCTGATATGGCCAAGATTCCGTATGCTTCAGCTTGTGGCAGTCTCATGTATGCCATGGTTGCTACTAGGCCGGACATTGCATTTGCAGTGGGAGTGGTTTCTAGATACATGGCCAACCCTGGCAAGAAGCATTGGGAAGCAGTGAAAGGTGTCATGAGATACCTGAAGGGCACACAGGATTTGTGCATTTGCTTTGGCAAACAGGATGCATTAGTGCATGGTTACACGGATTCGGATTATGCCGGTCATCCAGATAACCGGAAGTCTACTACCGGTTATGTATTTACATTCACAGGAGGTGCTGTGTCATGGATATCCAGGATGCAGAAGTGCACTGCCTTATCTACTACAGAGGCCGAGTATATTGCAGCCACAGAGGCTTGCAAGGAGGCATTATGGCTATCTCGGTTAGTGATTGATTTGGGTTATACAGGGGATATTCCATTGTTGCATTGTGACAGTCAGAGTGCCATCCAGTTGGCAAAGAACCCTGTCTTTCATGCAATCCGTCTTTCATGCAAAGACGAAGCATGTGGATGTGAAGTATCACTTCATCAGAGAGGTGATAGAGAACAAGCAAATTCAGCTTGTTAAGATTCATACGGATGACAACCCGGCTGATCTGTTGACGAAGAGTTTGCCTCCGGAGCGGTTTGCTCATTGCAGACACTTGATGGGCATTGGATGAGGCCATTTTCAGCCTTGATATGGCCTTGTATATTATCATGTACATGCTGATTTTTTCTTTTCCTTTCCTTAAGGGCACTTTGCCTTTAAGTGGGAGGTTGTTGGGGTAAAGGCGTTATGCCCACCCTTATAGTGTGTACAAGCCCATAAGTTATAGTACATAGTACACTTAGTACTTTTAATGTACTAAGTGCACTATGTGTACTAGTGCAATATACATGTGTGATAGGGGAGTCACACACTCATGCTTTTCATGAGTTGACTTATCCCCACAACTCTCTCTCTCTCTCCCTTGCTTCTCTGTGTATGTCTCCCATGAATGAACTCTAAACCCTAATTGACAGGTTTCTCCCCATCAGACGGCTTGGCACATTTGGAGAGCTCGATGCAGGGAGGCCATTGACCGCCAGGCGACTCCACCGGGAGGTCATACAGGCCCTCTGGGTGCACATCATTCACACCTTGAGAGGACACTGGGGGAAACTCCAGGGCGACTCGGATCGCATGAGAGGGCGCCGCAAGGCTTTCCTCCGCACTTGGCAGCCTGGCCCTTTCCTCACCGCGAGGGGCGAGGATGTCACTTGGCACTACAGGCCTCCAGTTTGGCTTTTCTCACCTCCCACATGTACTACTAGGTAGCCCCCCCCAGAGAGCGGCCAGCCACGGGGGTGGAGCTCAGGAGTTCACTGTGTTTTTATCCCTCCTTGCAAGGAGAGCTTTGTAGCCTTATGGCGTTTTCTCATTAACTAATAGAAGGATCTTTTTTCCGGAAAAAAAAAAAAAGCAAGGTGCTGTCCAGAAAACGCAGCAGCACAAGCTATGAATCTGGAAGAAAACTCAGAGGAGTAGGTGCTGAAAACAGGGCTGAATCTGGGGCAACAGAAAGGTTGCTAAACCGGGAGCGATGATACCATGAAAGAGTGCACAAAGCGGAAGCAGAGTGGCACTAGAATGTGCTGAATAGAGAGTGCAAGAGAGAGAGAGAGAGATGGAGCAAACTATGCTGAATATTCTGAACCAAAACAGTCCCAAGCAAGAGACATTGTTAGTCTCATAAGTGAGGGAGCAAAATATGTACAAGACTGAATGAGAAATGAGAGGCCAGCACCCACTATTTATAGTGGGGAAGTGCTGGCCGACTGGAGCTCATAAACAGGCCGACTGGAGCTGTTGGACATGGCCGATTGGAAAAATGCCAAAATGGCTGGGAAAAATCCCAGAAAAATAGTAAAAAGGGGTGGCCAGCCCACAAGCAAGGGCCATACGAAAGGGGATCAAATGGACACCAGAAATGGGCAAAAACTGGGGATGAATGTATTAACACAATCCTGACTCAAACTTCCTCTTCTTATTCTCCTCAAATATATGCATAAGAGGGGTTACCTTGAGAAGAATTTGGCTAGAGACTGATTCTCCATCAATCTGGGACAGCCAATCCCATTACTTCCGTACATCCTTCTCGAAGTTGGGAGGAAGAAACTGTGCATGAAGTTGCTCCTTGAAAACTTCCAAGAACAGGCTGCACTCCCATCCATGATCTTGGATAACCACCAATCACTAGCCATGTATTTCAAATGCATACCAACATGACAAAGCATAGACTTCTCAGAGAAGTGCTCGGAGCAAAAGGCAATCTCAAACTATCGGATGAAAGCCAGATCTTTTGTCGTGTCCATTCTACCATTGACGTTCTCAAACTTCACATCGTTGTCCTCTGACTTGAACTCTTTAAGTCTCTTCCCATGATGTGAATCATCCTTGGTATCTATATCTCTATCATGGTGATGTCATCATCGCGGTAATGTGTCACAAAGCCTCTTTTCTTGATCTCGCCTCACACACTTTGAACGAGTGGGATGCTCCACACATGAACAAATGTGTTGGCTCCGTCACCCATGTGTCATTGCCCCCCTTTTATGTGATGTGTCAAAGATAAGGCTATTAGCCTATAAAAGCATGTACTTGATACAAGATTTATCGATCAATTAAGATGAACATTGAGTCGTGCAACATATTCTCTCTCTAGAGCTTTAATCTCTCTTTTGATCTCTCTCCTCTCTCTCTCTCTATCTTTTTACACACACACACAAATCATGGAGATCTTTGAGTCACCATAACTTAGCACCGTTCTTGCTAACCCTAACCCTAAAATCTATCAGACTGAGATCAATGTGGTGGTCCTTGGGTCGTGGAGGAAACTCCTCGAGCAAATCGACAATGAACAAGTGTCCATGCTTGTCCAAAATGCATTGTCTATTTGCCGCCAAATCTTCCAAGTTATCTGGCTAAATAGCCCGGACATATACCATACATGTATGACCACCCTTGGGTACCACCCATTTCATCTGAAGGGCAAATATAACTGTAATAGGGCCTCTGTGAGACGGTAAGGACTCCCCAATTACCTCAAAGGAGCGGCCGAGTATATCCTAGAAAGTCAACTTGTGCTCCTTGTGGTAGACCACGCCCACAGAATCATACAACCATGGGTGGCCTAGAATAATATCCAACGTTAAGAAAACTCCCTAAAAGCCAACGGGGCATCCTCCAAGGTCTCCGCAACCTGAAACTAGTTCGATTTCTTCCGCTTGCCTCTCATGGTGGTGTCTAGGACTATCCACCATCGTAGGCAACTTCAATCACTCAACCACACGGTCTCTAATAGTCTTGTGAGGCTCCTCCATCAAAGAGTATCGAGACCGGATGTACATGAAGCATCCCTCGACATATCACCACATCATGTCGGCCAAGGAAAGTTGAGCACTTGAGTTCGAACACTATTTTTCATGACCCTCAACCATGCTTTTACGGCATGCTCTTCCTTTCTTCCCGAACTTCTTTGAATGTATTCCCATCCCCAAGCTACTTTAGCCTCTGCAAGAGACAGTCCACGGATCTTCCTTCGAGTACAAGTGCAGTGCAATATTTTCATGAAGGTGTGACTCTTGGTTGGGGAAATGAAACCTGTTGATGATGATCTCTTGGCCGTGTCAAGTGAAGAGTAGTTGTGGTATTGGTGTGAGTGGAAGGGGCAGTAGATGGTGCCGGTGTCGTAGATACTACTGCAGTAGACGATGCCTTTTCCTTGAACTTCTGCTTGCCCTTAACATTACACTTCCTCATGTTCTTCATGACAATCCTTTCCAATATGCTCAATGGAATCGCCATAAAAGCATTGTCCAGTAACCATCTTGGCGTAACGCTCTTCGGGGGTGAGGCGAGTCACCGAGACTTGATAAAATATAGCAATAGAACACCTTGTTGTTCCAAGCAACACTACAGTAAGCACCCCAAAAGAAGTCATTGTTGATTTTACAATAGAAGATTATCCCACAGGTACACCACTTCAGAAGAGTGGTGAAATACGTATTGTCTGAGGAATCTCATGCTGGTGTTCTTCATAGAATGTTATTAGCAAGCACACATATTGAGAAATTAGAAGAGGTTCCTCAAATCTATAATGGAAATGTGGCTTTTGAGTTGCCGAATGTATGTGATCCTTTAGCCTCCCCCACTTGCCTTGTCCTTACCTTGGCCTTGGACTGACTACCCTTGTCTTTACCTTTCTGTTGCCTCTGTTGTTGAGTCCCATACTTGAACTCTCCCGTGTGTCGAGGTTGTTGCAAGACGAACAGCATCTAAAAGATCACGGGGCCGATGTGCACGAAAGTCTACGTGCAAAGATGGTTTCAAACCATCCACAAATCGCTCAACCTACTCCACCCGCTAGACAGTCCTTGGAAGCATGAGCAAAAGCTTCGAGAAACGAGTGAGATAGTCAGTTATCGATTTGCCATGCGTCTGCATAAAACGCTCCCATTGTTTCTTCAATTCATGCTTGAAAACTACAAGAATAAACTACTTCAAGACCACTTTGCAGCAATCATCCCAACAAGTCACAAAGTGTTACCTAAGGTGGTCTTCCCACCACAAGAAAGCAGAACCCATCAAATCCATTTACACCAAATGGAGCTAAAAAATATTTGAACCACCTGTACTGCCAATATGGCAGCAATAGGCGGGTAAAATATTTTTCAACGTGGCAGCCATCTTGCGGGGCTATGACACCTAGACACACATACCGCTTCAGCCTCTATGTTAGGGTTGCTTTGATACCAACTGTGAAGTCCTCCCCGAAATCTATCCTAAACACACCTAAAAACCAAGGTTAGTCCTAAACCAAGTCGTGAGGTAGTAGGCTAGCTCACCTCCCAACAACGACCGCACCCACCGATCTCCCCCGAGCCAAGGCTAGGGCTTCCTACACAATCCCATAGGCCCATGTCTAAATCCAGCGTCAAATACCACCAAAGCCTGTCGTCTGATACCAACCGTGAAGTCCTTCCCAAAATCTACCCTAAATACAATTGAAAATGTAAACGGAACAAGCAACTGAACACGGAAAATCTAATCGATCATGAAATCTAAAAATACACATATGCATGCCAGATAAAACAAGATGACAAATCTGCACAGTACACCACACTAGGGGCCAGAAGATGGGCTGACCCTCCCCCTTTATGGTTAGATTACCAAAAGGAGTCTGCTTCCAATACAACTTTGCAGGTGCCCAAGGTTCACCACTGGCTGCACCTGTTTCTTCCAATACAATATGAAAACAAGAAAACATCACATAATCCGAATTTGCTGACAATTCTCAGCAAAAGTGAGCATTCCCAGCATCAAGCACATGCATGACAACTATGGACAGCCCATAGCACTCCCACATCAGCCCGGGACAACTCAACATTATCATCTTCCTCCAGTCTGGCTCATAGAGCAAGTCGACCAGCCCTCAAAGGCTGCTTTCAGCAGTTGACCAGCCCTGAGTAGCCACAGAAGAAAGCGACCAGCAGTTGTGCACGAGCCTACAAACCTCCAGTCGGAAGAAAAAATGTCTAGAAGCCCACGACAAGCTCTTCCTCCCTGTTTTTAACCTCTGTCCAGCCTCTATTCAAGCTGTAAATCCGTCGGCCAGCTGACATCTTAATCTATTCCAAATCAATGGAAGAGCATGAGGAGCATGTGTGTAGAGTTCTGCAATTATTGCGCATACACAAACAATTATTAACACGTGAACTCATAAAGCTGTAAATTGAGTTTTTGGGAATACTTACCACCTGTCAGTCCCAAACAGGTGTGCACATACACATCCACAGGGTGCCTAGGCATCTCCAACCCCATGGACAACACAGGCAGAAATCTCAGGCATTGTCCAGGCAAAAAAGACAACTCATCCAAAGATAAAATAAAAGTCATGCACACACGAGTGCAATTATATTGGAAGAAACACCCATCTGCTCACTTGTATCCGATAAAATGTCCAGGGCTCATGATCCTTCCGGAACCTTCCCAGAACATAAACACACAAGATCTCCAAGATAGCTAGTCCCATAGACTTTCATCATGTCAAGCTCCATGGCCATACATGTACACCATGTCACGCCCCACAAGCCACACATGTACTATCATGTCAGGCTACACCAGCCATACATGTACTATCATGTCAGGCTCCATATGCCACACAGACACACCATGTCAGGCTACACCAGCCATACATGTATGTCATGTCAGGCTCCACATGCCAGAAAAGCTTCCAAGTAGGCCTTCAGAAGTCCAGGGTAATCCACAAAATAATCCTTGTCCATCCATTTTGCATCCATAGCCGAATAGTTTTTAAACTTCACAAGATACCTACGCACTAGCTTGCCACTTGCATGCTTGCGCTCTTTAGGAAAAACTATCTGCTCAGGTTGCAATACCTCCTCAAATTCATCCACTCTAGTGGATCTTCCAAAACTGGTTCCATAGGAGGTGGTCCCACATAAGGCCTCAGCAAACTGATATGAAAGGAATTGTGTATTTTCCAGTGATCGAACAATACCAATCTATATGCCACTTCATTTATTTTCTGCAAAATTTGGAATGGCCCGTAATACCTGTTTGAAAGCTTAGGAAACAGGCCTTCCTTACCTGGCCGCTTCCGAAGACGTGCTTTTTTCAAACTTTAGTAATACCCAATCACCTTCCTTGAAAACCACCTCTCACCTGTGTTTGTCAACTGCCTTTTTCTGCTTAGCTTGAGATCTTTCTATGGCTATCCAAACCTACACAAACGCAGTATCCAAATCACGGATATACTCATCTGCTACAAAGATTTCATCTTTTGTTCGTAAAATAAGTGGAAGTACCACCTTGCCATAGACTACCTCAAATGGAGCCTTATTAGTTGAAGAATGCACTGTGTTATTGTATGCAAACTCAACCAATGGCAAATACTTTTCCCAATCTGACTTCTGCTCATATACATAACACTTGAGCAAGTCAAGCACACCTGAATTTGCTATTTCACTCTGACCATCCGTCTGAGGATGATAGGCTGATGAAAAACTAAACTTTGTGCCCATATTATCAAACAATGCCCGCCAAAATAAACTGGTAGTCCGAGGATCTCTATCCCCCACAATAGACTTGGGCATGCCATGATGTTTGAAAATCTATGCTAAGAACAACTTTGCCATGTGCTCTGGGTTTATTTGTCATGTGCATCACAGATGCCATGGACATTCTCAGGGCTAGATCCAGAAAAGGCAACCAGATAAAGAGTATGAACCCAGTAGAAGAACCAGGATGACAAAGCACAGAGCACAGAGCACTGATGGCAGTGTAAACTGGAGCAAGACTTGGAGCAAGGATTTGAGAAGGACCAAAAGGATGCTCACAGAACCAGGCGGCTGAAACGCATCATAAGATGGTAAAAGCATCAGTCGGCTGCAGGCGCTAGAGTGTGTGGACTGGAGTCCAGTCGGGCAGCAGCATGCGCATCATGAGCCAGGAGTAGATCTGGTCGGAGTTGCTAAAAAAAGCATTAAAGGAATTCTGAACTGGCCGACCAGCAGTCGGCCAGCTCCTACATTGTCCAAGACCCATATAAAAGGGCTCAAGTGCTCATCATTTATCTCATTCAAACCCACTAGGGGTTGGGATCACTAGAGGTCCCATAGGGGACAGGTTTTGGTGTTTTACCACCTTTTCAAGAAGGCAGCCAAGGGCTGCAAGATATGTACCCTTTTTGTACCATAGTATATACTGAAATTCCAGCACTTCTCTCTCTCTCTACTCTCTCTCTACCTGCGTTTTTGCATCAGATGGTGCGTTTTTGCATCAGAAGGTTTCCAAGAGTGTTTAGGGCTGAAAGAAGACTCCCCAGAGCTTCCGCGTGTTACATTGGTATCAGAGCATCAGGCTCAGCAAAGCTAAACACTGATTCAGTCTCATATGATGGTGTACAGGTCCAAGGTACAGGAAAGTACACGGATTCGAAGCCCAAGGCAAGAACACAGATCGGGAAGAACTCCCAGGAGGTTAGTTGGTGGTGTTCCACAGTGCCAGATGGGGATGGCAGTTCCGTGAGCCAGATGGGTTCTCAGGTAACGGTCCCAAGGGAGGTTGATCCTCCAAGGGTGATGTGAGAGTGCCAGACTCAGTTCCAGGAATGAAGACCAAGACGGTGTTCAGAGTCAGGGCCGGAATGGATTGTGGACTAGAGGAAGACCAGATGCATAGATCTTCATCAGAGACAGAGTGGTTTGGAGAACAGACCGGATTTTCAGAGAAAAGGGTTTGCCAGGCATGGATGATGACAGAGGGACTTCGGGACAGGATTGGGATGATGACAGTCATCCAAGAGCAGGTTGGATTCCCGTCATCAAGTTTAGCAGAGGGGGATGTCATGTGCATCACAAATGCCATGGACATTCTCAGGGCTAGATCCAGAAAAGGCAACCAGATAAAGAGTATGAACCCAGTAGAAGAACCAGGATGACAGAGCACAGAGCACAGAGCACTGATGGCAGTGTAAACTGGAGCAGGACTTGGAGCAAGGATTTGAGAAGGACCAAAAGGATGCTCACAGAACCAGGCGGCTGAAACGCATCATAAGATGGTAAAAGCATCAGTCGACTGCAGGCGCTAGAGTGTGTGGACTGGAGTCCAGTCGGGCAGCAGCATGCGCATCATGAGCCAAGAGTAGATCTGGTCGGAGTTGCTAAAAAAAGCATTAAAGGAATTCTGAACTGGCCGACCAGCAGTCGGCCAGCTCCTACATTGTCCAAGACCCATATAAAAGGGCTCAAGTGCTCATCATTTATCTCATTCAAACCCACTAGGGGTTGGGATCACTAGAGGTCCCATAGGGGACAGGTTTTGGTGTTTTACCACCTTTTCAAGAAGGCAGCCAAGGGCTGCAAGATATGTACCCTTTTTGTACCATAGTATATACTGAAATTCCAGCACTTCTCTCTCTCTCTACTCTCTCTCTACCTGCGTTTTTGCATCAGATGGTGCGTTTTTGCATCAGAAGGTTTCCAAGAGTGTTTAGGGCTGAAAGAAGACTCCCCAGAGCTTCCGCGTGTTACATTATTGTTTTCCTCACAGAAATAAAGTGTGTCTGTTTGCTAAAACGATCTATAATAGTCCATATAGCATCATTTCCATGTGTCGATTTCGGCAGATCCAGAATGAAATCCATAGCAACGCTTTCCCATGGTTCCTGTGGAATGGGTAAGGGCTGAAGCAAACCAGGTGTCTTGTATCTGTCAAACTTGACTTTCTGACACACTATGCACTCTCGCACATAAGCTTCAATATCCCTGCGTAGAGCTGGCCAAAAGAAATATCTTTCCAAAGCCTGTGTAGTAGCCAGAATACCACGATGACCAACATATGGCGGAGCATGACACTCTTCCATAAACTTTTGGCGTAATTCACGCACTACACAAATACGATTCTGCATCATCAGAAACCCATCTCTAATCGAATAAGATGGGACAGCAGTACCATGATTCAAATCAACCCAAATAAGCTGAAAATCTGTGTCCAAAGCATACATATCTGGCATCCCTGATAAGTCTTGATGGTAGGCGGTAGTTACGGCATGCACTTGTGACCTGCGTGACAAGGCATCCGCCACCAAATTCTTCTTGCCCGGGATATGCAAAATCTGAAAATGGAACATGGAAAAGAAGTTTGCCCACCTTAGATGCTTTTCCAAGAGTTTAGGCTTTGTAAGAAAGTGCCGTAAACTCTGGTGGTCTGTTTTTACCATAAATTCAGCCCCCAAAAGATAATGCTTCCATGTTTGAAGGACATGAATAACGGGGCTAACAACTCTTTCTCATAAACCTACATATACAATTCTGCATGTTACAGGCGGCGACTTTCAAAAGCCACTGCATGTCCCTCTTGGTTCAAAACAGCCCCCAAACAATCTCCACATGCATCACACTCGACCACAAAAGGCCTATGCAAATCTGGAATAATAAGAACTCGCCCTGATACGATGGCATCCTTCAATTTCTGAAAAGCTGTCTTTTCGGGGTACCAACGAAATGCTACTTTCTTCTTCGTTAGATCATGTAACGGTGAAGCTAAGAAAGCAAAGTGTCGAATAAATCGACGATAGTACGAGCATAAACCAATAAAGCTCCAAATTTGATGCACATTCTGCAATTCTGGCCAATCCTTGATTGCTTGAATCTTTGCGGGATCCATGCGTACTCTATCCTTGGAAACTATATTTCCTAAATAGTGAATTTCTGACAAGAAGAATTCACTCTTCTTCCCATTGATGAAAAGCTTATGTTTCCTTAGCTCTTCAAAAACAATGGCAAGATGCTCTTTATGTTCAGCCTCACTCTTTAAGAAAATGATAATATCGTCGAAGAAAGTTCCTGTGAACTTACGGTGAGGTCTAAAAATTCTGTCCAATAATTCTATTGAAAGTAGCGGGAGCATTTATAAGTCCAAATGGCACAACCAAATACTCATATAATCCAAATGATGTTCGAAAAGCCGTTTTGCGCACATCTTGAGGTACCACTCGAATCTGATGGTAACCACTCTTAAGATCAATGCGACTGAAACAAGCAGCTCCCTCAAGTTTATCAAGAATATCATCGATTCGAGGAATCGGAAACCTGTTCGTGATAGTAATCTTGTTAAGGACCCTATAATCAACACACATTCTGTATATCCCATCCTTTTTCTATACAAATAAAACTGGTGAACAATAAGGCGAAGAACTTGGCCTTATTAACCCCTTCTCAAGCAAACCATTTACTTGAGTCATGATTTCCTCCTGTTGGGCAGCACTCACCCTATAAGGAGGCCGGTTAGGAGGAGAGCTCCCAAGGATTATATCAATACAATGATCCTTTGGCCTCTCTGAGGGTAACTATCCTGGAAGTGAATCAGCAAAACAATCAGCATATTCACTCAAGAAATCAATCTTATCTTGATCTACGGGAGCTACAGCATCATACTCAACATTATCACGTACAAAGACCAAGTAAGAACAAGCTGATTTCTTTATTGCCTTTGAAATAGATATATGGCTTACAACGGGTATGGTACTCCCATTAGTACCCACATCAATACAAACTTCCCAACCCCTATGAGTAAACATAACTTTCTTTTCTTTGTGCAAAATCTTGGGATCCAAACGATAATGCAAAGGCATCCCAAGTATCACATCACATCCCGTAAGTGGTGCCACGAGGAAGTCTTCATAATCCAAATATCCCTGAATCTGTATGCGAAGCTTCCCAATGATGGGAGTGACCTTAACTTCCTTGCCCTCAAAGGCAGCATCTGCATGAAAGTCCATGCCTAATTCCTCAGGCTTTAACCCAAGAGCAGCAATCATCTGTATGGATATGAAGTTATCTGTTGAGACACTATCAAAAAGAAATAAAGCTGTTTGGTTCTTTAACTTGCCCCAAGCTTTGCATAAAATCCTGCTCTTTGCATATCCAGCATCATTTTAGGCACAACTGTGTAGAAAGCCACGCTCTGATACCAATGTAAACGGAAGGGGCAACTGAACACGGAAAATCTAATCAATCATGAAATCTGAAAATACACATATGCATGCTAGATAAAACAAGATGGCAAATCTACACAGTACACCACACTAGGGGCCAGAAGATGGGCTGACCCGCCCCCCTTTATGGTTAGATTACCAAAAGGAGTCTGCTTCCAATACAACTTTGCAGGTGCCCAGGGTTCACCACTGGCTGCACCTGTTTCTTCCAATACAATATGAAAACAAGAAAACATCACATAATCTAAATTTGCTAACAATTCTCAGCAAAAGTGAGCATTCCCGGCATCAAGCACATGCAGGACAACTCTGGGCAGCCCATAGCACTCCCACATCAGCCCGGGACAACTCAACATCATCATCTTCCTCCTATCTGGCTCATAGAGCAAGTCGACCAGCCCTCAAAGGCTGTTTTTAGCAGTCAACCAGCCCTCAGTAGCCACAGAAGAAAGCGACCAGCAGTTGTGCACGAGCCTACAAACCTCCGGTCGGAAGGAAAACTGTCTAGAAGCCCACGACCAGCTCTTCCTCCCTGTTTTTAACCTCTGTCCAGCCTCTATTCAAGCTGTAAATCCGCCGGCCAGCAGTGGAGAACATGTAGATGGAGTCGGCCAGCTTCTCCCATGCATCCGGTGAACTTCAGTCACGATGGATGGCTGTAGAAACTTGCCAACAGGCTGAAACCCAGCCAACCAGCCCTCATGCACCCTGAAAAGCATGCGCCCCCCTCAATCTAGAGTTTTTTGTCAATAATAGAGGCTTCCCTGCTCAAAATAGCCCACATGCGTGCTTTTCTGGTCCAGAAAGGGACGCTACATGAAAGGGGGTCCAAATAATGTCCAGTGCCCGATCTTTGGCCGCCACGTGTATTAAATAAGTCCTGCTCGATGTGTACTCACTTATAAGTTGGCCGGTCACTTATAAGTGAGTGTGAACCTACATCCATAATTATTAACACGTGAACTCATAAAGCTGTAAATTGAGTTTTTGGGAATACTTACCACCTGCACAGACCACCTGTCAGTCCCAAACAGGTGTGCACATACACGTCCACAGGGTGCCTAGGCATCTCCAACCCCATGGACAACACAGGCAGAAATCTCAAGCATTGTCCAGGCAAACAAGACAAGTCATCCAAAGATAAAATAAAAGTCATGCACACATGAGTGCAATTATATTGGAAGAAACACCCATCTGCTCACTTGTATCCGATAAAATGTCCAGGGCTCATGATCCTTCCGGAACCTTCCCAGAACATAAACACACAAGATCTCCAAGATAGCTAGTCCCATAGACTTTCATCATGTCAAGCTCCATGGCCATACATGTACACCATGTCACGCCCCACAAGCCACACATGTACTATCATGTCAGGCTACACCAGCCATACATGTACTATCATGTCAGGCTACACCAGCCATACATGTACTGTCATGTCAGGCTCCATATGCCACACAGACACACCATGTTAGGCTACACCAGCCATACATGTATGTCATGTCAGGCTCCACATGCCACACATGAACAGTAGAAAAATAGAAGCTGTAAGGAATTTTGTGACATGAAACCAAGGTTAGTCCTAAACCAAATCATGAGATAGTAGACTAGCTCACCACCCAAGCGTGATCGGCATCCACCGATCTCTCCCGAGCCAAGGCTAGGGCTTCCTCCACAATCCCATATGCCCATGTCTAACTCCAATGTCCCATAAGGCTCTGCAGATCCAAGAAACTCGTTTGCTATCCCCCTGGTAACTATGGTTCAATGAAGCCCTTTGTGAAGGATTTCTACCCTCTTGATCCGCTAAAACCATCACCCCATCCCCAAAGCCGAAGATCCACTTGATCCTAATAATTACAAGACGATCATGATTAGCCACACATTGGCCAAACTCAGTGGATCGGTGCTAGAGGCGAAGCTCACTTCATTCGTAGAGAGACAGGGATGCAATGCTTGAGAATAGGCAAGCTTTCGGAGGAGCTACTCTACAGTCTATCCTTGACTACATCTTCACCCTCCCTTCGTTCCATCATCAAAGAGGGTAAAGCATGACATCAGACAATTTACTATTGCTTTGTGAATTTCCGCAAAGCTTTTGATATTGTACCCTGAGCCAGCCTCTTATCGCATCTACAAGAGATGGGAGTTTCGAGCACCATCGCCCTCTGAGTCCGTCACCGATAACTGATAGCCGCAGGAGGTCCATCGTAGGAGATTTCCAACATTATTGGGGTGAAACAAGGTTGCCCTCTATCACCCACTCTTTTTGGTCTCTACATTGATCATATCTGAGCTTCATGACAGATTAGGCAAGGCTAGTCCCACACTAGCAGAGGCATACTGATCCCCCTACTAATTTATCCAACAAGGATTGGCAGTAAGTTGAGAGGCCCAAGCAATGATGTTCTCCCATATGATCCGCAGCAAATCATCAGTCCCACACCAAATTATCCAGCAGAGTTTCCTACAGCCCCAACGGTAGTGGATAAACTCTTCCAAAATACCTCTATCGCATCAGCCACATGGATCCCCGTAGATACCCAAGGCTTGCCCTAGAGTCCTTGAGACAACTAGCACTCAAGGGCCGCCCTGGGGTATGGTATGCCCAAGTTTCCAAACGGTTCTCAGGATATGGGCTCCGCATAGATTGCCTCCCACCTCTTCAGTCCAGTTTGGACTCCCCTCGTCTCCAGCTCTCTCATGAGGATACCAACCGGGTTATCCAATTAGATCTTCTCAATGTCTACACCCATTGCACATGGATCACACCTTCGGAGCTCCCACCGAAGATGCACTTCTTCAGAGATCACTTCCTCGGGTTCACTGAGGATGGATTCATCTAGCAACAACCAAGCTATTTGAGTGTCAAATGTCCCATGCCATGAAGATTGTGATTGGCCACATACACATACAGGTTTCATCCCACCCCCTCAAAGTGGAGACAAGAAGAGCTGAGAACGTCTTCAGAGCCGGGGAGCTCATACGAAGACTTGGGGAGGAGGATCTTCCGATTATGCCACACAGAGGTTGAGACGACAGAGGAGCATTACATGTCGCTACCTATTATACAATGAGATCCGTGAGAGGTTCCATTGTCTATTTCATGAGGGATTTGGCCCACTTTCCAGGATCATTGACTTCCTAGACCGGTGTTGCCTAGGACTCTTCCTGTTTGAGCTTCGCACACAGACACAAGGACACTTTCTTGAAAGAGCTTCAACTCCAGCCACCACGACCCCTTCACCAACTTCTTCCAAACCTAGGAGGACACCCATAGAGTGGATCCCGCATGCCCATCTCACCCAAGAGAAATTACCTTGGACCGGGCATGCCTAATGCCCCCGGCCTCCAGACATCGGCCATGATTCCCTCACCAACTCCACATCTAGGACATGCTCCATAGCCATCGAGCTACCTTTCCACATGACGTAGCTGAGGGAGACCTCTCAGCCATATTTATCAGTCCCATGCATGATATTTTGGAGAGTGGTATCTATTGGGGGCTGATGCTCCTCTCAAGTTTCATGTTCTTGATATTCCATGATGAGATTTCCATGGACAGCTTTGTATCATTCCAATGAGATAGTTTTGAGTTCTATTTTATTTTATGTTCCATGATGAGATTGCCATGGACATTATTGTATCACTTTGGTCCCATATGCCCATTGGGTCTTTAGTAGACTCTCTCTCTCTCTCTCTCTCTCTCTCTCTCTCTCTCATGGGGTACGGTGTGCTATTGGTCAGATGCGCACATCCTCACACCAGCTAGAGATTGAGACTGGCAGATTCAGAGGAGTACCAGCTGAGGCCAGGACTTGTCAGCTATGCCAGATGGAGCCAGAGACAGAGTTACATTACACATGTCACTATCCAGTATATTATGAGATACGAGGCCGTTTTCACTGCCTGTTTAGAGAGGGTTTCGGACCACTTTCTAGAGTCATGAGATACCAGGATCAGAGATGCCTCGGATTATACTTGCTGGAGCTTCGTAGACATAGAGAGGGTCTCTTGAGAGGGAGGGGATCAAAGAGGGAGAGACACCTACAGAGGCAGATTACAGACTTCTTTCGACCAAAGATTGAGCAGTCAGGCCAGCAAGCATTGCAGATAGCCCCAGAGTATAGCCGCACCAGAGGTACACTGATTGATCGGGCTATAGAGCTGGGGTGGTCCAGGCGCCCCAAGATGAGAGGCCCATCTCGACATCGGCGGAGACTACAACAGAGGATCAAGACCATACTAGCACGGCATGGGAGACGTCCAGTCAGAGTACTCACCATGGAGGACATTGAGGATATCCGCCATCGACCGATGAGAGACATCTTTGGATAGTGATGTGTATGATGCTTACCTTTGTTGTTGGAGTTTTCCTCCCAGATGTTATCCATTAGGAGCTCCTAGTACCGTACTTTTCCTCATAGTTGTTTCACTTTCAGTTAGTTGTTTAGTTGTTTTTAGCTTTTCTTACACAGACATTGTATCAGATCCACCAATTGTTGTAACCTTTTTGGTCTCATAGGTCATTTTGGCCTTCTGAAGACGTTAATATATTTCTCCGCCATACTTATTAGCCCCATGCTTGATATTTTGGAGAGTGGTATACCATCTACTCGGAGCTGATGTTGCTCTCATGTTTCTATGTTCTTAGTATTCCATGATGAGTTTCCATGGACAGTTTTGTATCACCCCAATGAGATAGCTATGTTTATGTTTTCTTTCTGTTTTATTTTCCATTCCATGATGAGATATGCCATGGACATTATTGTATCACTTTGGTCTCATAGGCCCATTGGGTCTTTAGTAGACGCTTAATCTCTCTCTCTCTCTCTCTCTCTCTCTCTCTCTCTCTCTCTCTCTCTCATGTCGAGGACCCACTTTGATCCCCTCACATTGCATCATTGTAGCAATGTACAAGTTGGCACTTGCAAGGTGGTTGTTTCTTCTCTCAGCTCTAGTTGGGTCTTTTAAAATCATGTTTTTTCCATGATTATGTCACTTCATGGACACAATGTAACACTTTTGATCTCATAGACCCTTTGTTCTTTTGTAGAAGTTAATATAACTTTGTTTCTCACTCTCTCTCTCTCTCTCTCTCTCTCTCTCTCTCTCTCTCTCAAGTTGCATGTGTTGTGTTTTCTTCTTGCCGATGCATCACATCCCACTTGATTCATATTCACAAACACCGAATAATTTGACTGCTCCGAACTAAAAGGATTATTTACTAGGTATATTAAATGTAAGCAGAGCCAAATCAAGCATTGCAATCCATTTCTAGGGACTTTAAAACTGGCACCTGTTTGCTAACCCTCACTGTCAACTGGCTTCCATTTGGTGTAACCGTGAGTCGGATGCGAAGGGGATAAACTTCTACTGCTAAACGGTCATCCTGCACTGAACCAGTATTTATAACTTTCCTTGCCACAGGAGGTCCTCCACCATACCTAAAAAAAGACATGAATGATGGCAACATGGTCAATATTTCAAAGTAACTAATGATTCAACAATCAAATTCTTTGATGCAGCTCACCCTCAATAGATGAAGATACATACAACTTTACAAGCACGCATATATGTCTATTCCACCACACATACACACACTTCTAAACTCCTTGATCTTCTCTTGCTGCAGCTAAAGAAACTTTTTGCAAAGGAAACAGCATGTCAAGTTTGAAGTTCACCATTTCTGAAAGGCTATCCAGACTTGCTCTGGCAAAAGTACATAGTTGTGGTTTTCAAGCAGCGTTTCCCGCAGCTCAATAGCATCTTCTCGCTTTAATTCTATGACTAAATCAGTGTTATCTATACTCGATGGTCGCTTTGGGGCCATCAAGGCTTCTTCTGATGCATTGGAGCGGTAAACTGGTCCTGGTTCAGAACCATCATTACTCGGCCCTTCTTGCCCTACGTAATCTGACCATTGTTTCCACCACCTTGGAGAAACAAGAACCATTCTAAGGTGAGACAATGTCACTAACCCAAACCACCAATGTATCGGTCACAACGGTATCAGACGATGTCGCTAACCCAAACCACAGGTGAAAACAGTACCTGAATGTTACGAGGAAGAACTTGTCACCTTCCTTTACTTGTGCTGCAGACGCCTCAAGAATACCCAGAATAGCAACCTTCTCTTCAGCTGGTGTAGCCGGGTACTTGACATCCCCAGTCACAACAGACAAATCTCCTTCTGGAACAGTCATTTTCTAACCACAATGCAATAGATCCCTGTCGAAAACTTCCTCACTGTACCTCTCTTTTGTTTTTTGCACCAGAAAATCCTCCTCCTCCTGCAGATTGCTGATAACTGTCCAATTCAAAGATATCCCTGCAGTTCTTTTAGTAGGCCTTCAAAAGATGCCACAATATTGCCTTGTTCATAGCACGGTATCATAATCTGCACGTTATACACAAGAAATAGGCAAATTAATTGCATGGCGTCTACAAGTTTTTGTAGCCTGGCAGACCAAAACACATCCCGCTTTACATTCAATTCAAAACACTGTGTTAGAAAATCCATGCATCTTTGTTTTTACAGATTTGAAGCGTCTTAACTTGTGAAACATGGTACTGCATCATAGATGTCCCATCCATCCAGACACACCACTTCGTCCGGCGGCATCCCCCCGCCGGGCGGCTAGGTCATGTTCTTGTCAGGTTGTCAGGATAGGGGGCAGCCGGGAGTATGTCTTAAGCGCACATGGACCCATCACTTCGTTGGCCAACCCTCCCCCAGTCACACTCTTGTCACATTTTCAGGGAAGGGAGTGACCAGGCAGTATGTCTGAAGCCAGCCTTACAAAACCAGGCCAATCACAATCATGCTCTGAAGCTCTTACCCAGTACCCAATTCTCGCAACCTGTTGACCTTAAAAAACCTTTCCTCTTGATGGTTAAGCAACCGCATTCCTATAACAGATCTATCAGTTGAAACAGATGGACAACACAAAAGCTTTGTGACGTTGTTTTAGCCATTGGAAAAATGCCTTGCCCCAAACTAATCGACATGTATCTCTCCACGTGGATGCCTGAGGAATGCACATGATTTTCAAGGAAGGTGCATCGGCCATGAGGTCTGCAAACTTAAACTTGGCAGATTTCAAGGCTCCACAGATGTGCATGGCATCACATCAAAAAAGCATATCTTCCCTGATCTGAATGATGCCCCATACCAAGCCTGATGTATATGACGACTGACTTTGCGGCTTTTCAAAAGCCTGTAGATGCGGAAAACGCCTGCAGAAATGCACACACAAGAAAAATTGCCGAGAAACAAGCGATACCTGGGAGTATGGCTATGGTTATAGGCATGGCGATGAATAATTCAGGGTTTATGCTTCAGAGTTCCTGCAATTGATGAGCTTCGCAAAGCTGTGGCGATAAGATTCCCGGGGGTTGTGAACTTTGCACCGCTGCGGCGGTATTTTGAAAACCTCCCCAAAATGCGAGCTGAGCTTCGCAAAACTGTGGCGATGGCGAGCTAGGGTTTCTACGCGAGCTTCGCAGCGATGGCGATGGCGATGGCGGGTTTCTGCAAATTAACGAGCCTTTTCGTGACTTTGACCGAGAGAAAGCATAAGGTTTTGATCAGTAATGGTCATACCTTGACTCGCGGAACCGAGAGAGAAAAAAGCTTCCAATCAAAAATCAACTCATTACGTCTAAAGACCGTCTCTCTCTCTCTCTCTCTCTCTCTCTCTCTCTTCAAGAATGAGCTCATTCACACATGGATCTCTTTCAACTACACACAAGACTCCTCTTTGACCTTCGCTCGAAGCTCTTCACTTCTACAATGAGCACTTCCTTAGGGTTTTTGACAATTAATTCACTGAGCAACCCAAATATCTTAGCCATCCAAATAGGTTTTGATCGGATAATGGTCACACCTTGACTCGTAAAACCGAGAGAGAAATAAGCTTCCAATCAAAAATCAACTTATTACATCTAAATGATTGTTTTAGACCATAGACTACTCTCACTCTCTCTCTCTCTCTCTCTCTCTCTCTCTCTCTCGTGTGCAAGTGCAAGGGATTCCCCAAAGGCAGATGCCATGATGCTTTGCCAAATGATAGGAGTAGACAGGACTGCCTCCTCCCTTTCCAGATACATGGAGGGCAAGGAAGGATATGGAACGAGAGCGGCCCCTCATCATCAGATTCCCTAATGCCACTATAGCAAACAGCCCTTCTTAGACAGATAGGTTACCCTCAAGGGCACACAGGTGTACATGGGGGATGGTCTCACCCCAGCACAAGTGGCACACGATGTGAGGCGATGGTGACAATTCATGAGACCCATATGGGTTGTCTATAGAGATGGCAAGGTCATTATCACTAAGCACCATCCCAAATAGGGACACGGGGTCTATGAGACCAAACACTTGAGGCTAGTAGTATGGAATTGCAATGGCACCCTATCGAATCAAAGAGGTTTGAGCAAGATTCTCACACGCAGAGAATAAGACTATCCATGAAATAAGACTCGTCTCAGCCTTGAGAGGGGTTTACCATACATAACTAGGTATAAGTGGGAGTCAACTTTCTGAGGCAAGACCCACACATCAGGAGGAGTATCAGGAGGAGTATGTGGCTCAAGAGGGGTAGCTATCCTTTTTAGACCCCACCTTTGATAGATCCTCAGCATCGTCTGAAAGGACGAGGATGCATAGTATCTTTGGGTCCATCCACATTGTTGTGTGTTATGTTGCACCGAGCCACTCCCCTTACGCTGCATAGCATGGCCACTCACCCCAATTACCGTTATATGGGGATATTATGGAGTTCTCATTGCTCGGTGAAGTCCTCTTGCTCACTAAGATGGGGAGTCAATAGGTCCCACTACTTGATCTAGATGACCCTATCAGATTACAGGAGATCAGACTACAGGAGCTAGACATCACTGACACAAGATTACTGGGATCATCATAGGACCATGAGGAGGTCATAGTGTATTGGATACATTTCTTAGAGCTGGGAGCTACACATGGCCTTGGTATCTATAATGGGATGTCCGAATGGGCCTCCTCTGATGCCCTTACCTCCTTCCCTTCCTCAAGAGGTACCAGCACCTTGGATTACTTGATGGGATCTCCGGCTTTGGCACACCTTCTTCTTGACTTCTACATCCTTCCACCCCTCTTTGAAGCTGACCATACCTACCTCTCTTTCACTCTTAATTGCACACCATCCGTCCCCTTGCCACACCACAACCCCCATTTCAAATTACATGCCCAGGTCCATTTTGATCATAATCTTGACCCAGTTTACTCCGACCACATCTACGCCAACTTTAGCATGTGGATCCTATTGTCCCCCTACTCGCCCTCACATCACAGTTCACCACCATACTCCACATGCCACCACTTCTTTCATCTGCACATGGTGGTCTACCACCAAGCCACCTTGCGATTCCATGCCCCATAAGTGTTGGTATGATTATGAATGCCGAGCTACATGCTCCCATCTTAATCTCATGAGGCACAAATTGATCAAATCATGAAGCGCCAAACGCAAAGGATTTCTCAATGCCTCACCCAACATAAGAAATGGGATTTCTATGCTCGGAAAGAGGATGAGCTATACCGACTCTTCTTAGGAACAAATTTCAAAGAGGCTTGGAGGAAACTCCGAGAACATAGCCCCCCATACCTATCACCTGCTCTCATAAACATGGCACTCCTATACACGCTTCCTCTATCATATCCCCCATAAGCTAGCTCTACCCCCACCATTTCTAGCTTCTTCACAAAGGATATGTTCCTCAAGGCTATCCATATACTACGTAAATGAGTGGGCCCAAGATCATGAGGGACTCACTGTCAAGTACATCTTATACCGATGATACCCTGGTGCCCCTACTAGACTACATGTTCAATAGAGCCCTTGTGAGGGACTCACTGTCAAGTACATCTTATACCGATGATACCCTGGTGCCCCTACTAGACTACATGTTCAATAGAGCCCTTGTGAGGGACTCACTGTCAAGTACATCTTATACCGATGATACCCTGGTGCCCCTACTAGACTACATGTTCAATAGAGCCCTTGTGAAGGATTTTCACCCTCTTGGTCCGCTAACACCATCATCCCCATCCTTTAATTATAAGTTGATCATGATTGACCAAGACATGAGCTCCACCTCTAGCACCGATCATCACCAGAGGATTTACTGCTACTTTGTGGAGTTCCTCAAAGCTTTTGATCCTACACCTTGTGTCCACCTCTTACAATGTCTACAAGCGATCAGATTCCCATCTCTCATGGTTTGGAGCATCATCACCCTTTATGAATCCGTCATATCACCCTTTATGAATCCGTCATCATCACTAGATGAATGAGAGCCAAGGGAGGTACATCGCATGAGATTTCCAACACTATGGGTGTGAAATAGGGTTGCTCTCTATCACCCACTCTTTTTGGCCTCTACGTTAATGAGATCTTGAGCTTCATTGATAGATTAGGCATGGCTAGTCCTACACTGGCAAGCATATTGATCCGCCTACTAAGTTATGCAGATAACATCGTCCTCTTTTCAACTTTAGCTAAGGGGCTTTAGAGACATTTGCACTCAGTGGACTATGTTAACCTTGGTAAAACCAAGGTAATGGTCTTTAATAGCTCCAACCCCTTCACATCTAAATTAAGCTTCACATACAAAGGGGATCCTGTAAAGATTATCTCATCTTATGTCTACCTTGGTGTCACTTTCAGTGGCCCCACACTTCACCGTGCTTCCTGTAGCCCATGCTAGAGTGACACGAAGATATGCAGCCTTGAGCTTACTTGAGCGGAATGGTTAGCTTTTTGACACCCTCGTCACACCAGCTTTGGTGTATGGACCAGCTTTGGTGTATGGAGCAGCTTTTGAGGGCCAAATTTATCCAATAAGGATTGGCAGTGAGGTGAGAGGCCCCAAAACATGATGCTATCCCACATGATCTGTAACAAACCATAAGTCCATATTATCTAGACAGAGTTCATTGGCATCCTCAATGGTAGTGGATGCACTCTTCTGGATAGTCAGATACATCCATCTCATCAGCCACATGGATCCCCATAGGTATTGTGACATGAAAAATTGATATCTTTCATTTTCAATTTTGTACATATTTTGATGGTTTCTCAATGGTAATAAGGTGGAAGCTTGTCCAAGAAGATTGCAGTGCCCACAATGGAATAACGGCGTGGTGATGCGGCAGCTTGGCGACTACCTTGATAACAGCATTCTATCTTCAAATATAATGGTTTTACTTGATTTACGGTATACACATTGTAAATGCCACAAGTATGCTTGATAAATACTTTAGTATGGTAGATAGGCTAGTGATGGTTGATAAATACTTTAGTATGGTTGATAAATACTTTAGTATGGTAGATAGGCTAGTGATGTGGAAAATAAAAGTGGGCCTTCATGCTCACATGGATTTTAGTTGTATTATTAATATAGTATTCACCATAAGGCTACAAGTTGGGGAGTGTGGAAGGTATGGGAAGGAGTGTGTGTAGGTGCATAATTGGGAAAGATTCTTCTAGAATGCCTACATGGAAGAGGATGATTCCACCATGTGTAAGTGGGATCTCCACCTACATGCCACTTAGACTTGGCTATTATCTCATCACACTTTTAAAGTCAAAAAGTCTTCCATTTAATAATCAATAGAAGACTTAGCCTAAGAGGACAATTGATGGTGACATCTACCCTTATGTCACTGAAGGGTTGAAGATTTTTATGTTGTAATTTGTAACAATGGAAGAGAGGGTGATTCTCCACCTATAAAAGGAGCCCTCCTCTCCCTTTCAAATCAATGAATGAAGCCTCCTCAATTGAGCATTTTGTGTCATTGCCATTCTCTTATCTTCAAACCCTTATTCAAACACTCTCTTTACATGTGAATGTCTCATTTAGCATTAGCTCCTCATGCTTAACCCAATTTTGGACCTCTTTGATTCATGATAAGTGGGATAAGGAGTTATTATCTTGGTGGGCCTGTGACTTCTCAAGGTAGCCCTTGCCTTATTGCCGCCCTCCTTTGGAGGTACCAATGGTTTTAGCGATAATGAGCATGTGGAAGGACTTTGGGGACCATAGGTAAATCTTTACGATTGTCCGCTGAGCAATGTTAACCCTTACCCTCTAGCTTGAATCGTGAAGGAGATGAAAGGCAATAGGCTATGTGAAAATTGAGGTTTCATGCATCTCCGAGTGTGCCGACCCCACCACGAGTAGAGATAACCTCAACATCTCAGGTACAAGCTCCATCCTTGGATCATAACATTGCACAACTTATAGTAGAATTTACTGATTTGAAGTTACACGTAGTCAACGCAAGGCCACCTAGGGTTCCACGAGTTGAGGATAAACCTAGGGATAGAAGTAGTGTCACATGCTATGAATGTCAAGAGAAGGGGCACTATCGCAATGAGTGTCTAAAATTGAGGAAAAGAGAGGATAAAAGTTTAGCACTTAGAGGAAACATGCTCAGAAGAAGAAGAGGAAACATTGATGCCATTAATGGCAAAAAGGGGGGTCGTAAAACTAGGAGCCAAGAAGAAGAAGAACAAGAAGATAAATCTGAAGAAGAGGAGAAAAATAATAAGAAGAAGAAGTCATCTTAGGAGAAAAATTGGACAATCTAACTTTCCTCTTGGACAAGGATTTCTTAGTTATGACCTCAACAGATCTTAGGGAGAAAACAACACAAATTACATTTGGGCAGCCTTTGGCGCTCTCTCCAAAGCTCAGAAAGGAATGGGGTAATCTGGCTAGCACAAGGGAATCTAAGAAAAAGAAGAAGATGGATAATGGGACTCCTATGGCTCAAAAGGTGGATATTGATGTAGGAGATGATGTGCCTATATTGATGTCATCATTGAGGGGCAAACAATTTCTAATGCATACATTGATGGAGGTGCATCAATCAATGTCATGAGTGAAAAAACAATGAAAGATGCCGATTTAAAGTTGTCTTCTACTAACTCTCCCTATCACATCAAACTTGCTGATAATACTAGGGTGAAAACCTTAGGAATTGTCAAAAATTTGGGAGTGGATGTATGTGGTATTTTTGTGCCTATAACTTTCCAGGTCATTCCTACAAAGCCTAATGCTAGGGCTTACCCATTGATATTGGGTAGGCCATGGCTTCGCCAAGGCAATTCAAAAGTGGGAGATAGGTGATCTTATTCTACAAAGTGAGAATAAGAAGGTCCACTACAACATCAAGAGTCATCGCAAGAAAGTGGTAAGAGGTGAACCTTCAACTTCCAAAAGTTCAGAGTCAGAGTCATCCGATAAAGAGGAGACAAGTGGTAGCTCCGAGGATTCCATCTCAGAAGGGGAGGTAGAGGGAGTTGCATTTGGTCTTTCCCTGGGAGGAAGGGATCGAGGGGATGCCGAAGACAATGGAGCCTTGGAAGGGGAAGCTTCTTCAACCATGTTCAAGAAAGGAGATGTGGACCCCACTAGTCTTCACCAATAGAATGAACTTCTTCTTGATGAGTCCATAGCAGGTACTGAAAGGGAGAATTACTTAAAAATGTTGGATGGATTTCCTAACCTTTTTGCAAACAGCTACTCACACAAGTACACCAAGTTACCCTAGTAGAGCACAAGATTGATCTCAAACCCCAAAGTAAGCTAGTGGTACAGTGGCTAAGGCGTTTGGGAGTAGTGCAAACGGAGGTGCTTAAGAATGAGGTAACTAATTTGCTTGAAGCTGGATTTATTTTTCCAGTAGAGAATTCAGAGTGGATTTCCCCAGTCATAGTCACTCCCAAAAAGGGTGGAAAATGGCGTGTGTGTGTGGACTTTCGCTCTCCTCTGAATGCATGCACAAAGAGGGATTATTATCCTCTATCTTTTCAGGATGAGATTTTGGATCAAGTTGCAGGTCATGAGTTATATTCAGTGTGTGATGGATACTCTGGATACTTTCAATTCCGGATTTGTGAAGAAGATCAAAGGAAAACCTCATTTATCACCCCTTGGGGAGTGTATGCCTATAGGGTGATGCCATTTTGCTTGACCAATGCACCAGTAACTTTTCAACGCTTCATGAGTCAGGAATTTTCACCTTACTTGGGAAAGTTTAGAAGGGTCTTTTTGGATGATTTTTGCATTTATTCAAGCCGCATGGATCACTTGGAAAAGTTGAGGTTGGCCTTGCAAAGTATTGATGATGCAAAAGGGTGTCTTAATTTTGGAAAATGTCGCTTGGCACGAAGGAAGGTGGTTCTCTTGGGACATGTTATCTCAGAAGAAGGCATAGACATGGATCTTGAGAAGGTGCAGGCAATTGTGGCTCTCCCACCACCTACCAATGTAAGGGAGGTAAGGAGGATTTTGGGTAAAACAAAGTATTATCAACGCTTTGTTGACATGTTCTTTGAGAAGATGTATCCTATAAATCTGTTGACAAAGAAGAATTTTCTTTCCAATGGGGGGCCAATCAAATTCAATCTTTTTGTTTGCTCAAGGAATGCATGAGTCAAAGTCCAATTGTGTAGCCTCCTAGGTGGGTAGAGGATTTTTATGTGAACCCAAGTGTCTCATCACATTCAATGGGTGATATACTCTTGCAAAAGGGAGAGCAAGGGCGTATGCAACCAGTGTATTATGCAAGCCGACAACTCACTGATGTCGAGGAGAGGTATGGTGAAATGGAGAAAGGTGGTTTGTCTCTTGTTTTTGCAGTAAAGAAGTTTAGGTCATACTTATTATCTCGCCCTTTTTTCTTTCTCACATCTCAACCTTCTTTACAATTCTTGGTCCGCAAACCCAATCCTGCAGGAGGGAAGTTTGCAAAGTGGATTTGTGAGCTTCAAGAGTTCTCTTTCACTTTTATTACAGAAAACACCACTAGGGCCTCTCTTGTAGATTTGCTTACAAAAGGAAGGAAGAGGAAGAAGGAACAGGAACAAAGGAAGAAGTATATGAAGATTTGCTTACAACAAGGAAGGAAGAGGAAGAAGGAACATGAACAAAGGAAGAAGTATATGAAGATTTGGAGACACCACCAACTGCTTTCACTATGTATTTTGATGGAGCCTTTAGCCCTTCCAGGCAATGTGGGGCTTGGGGGATAGTTTTATTTGATCCAGAAGGAAAAGAGGTATGGGCCAAGGGTAGGGAATTTCCAAAGGCTATATCAAATAATGTGGCTGAGTACAATGCATTAATTTGGGGATTAGAAGATTGCATAAAAGATGGAATTAAAGAGGTAGAGGTTAAAGGGGATTCTCAATTGGTCATCTGACAAATGAAAGGATAATATAAGTCAAAGAGTCCTAATCTCCAAGAATTGTATAAAAGGGCAATGGAGTTAAAAGAAGCTTTTGAGTTTTGTAAATTTGTGCATGTTAACAGGAAGGATAATCAAAAGGCTGATGAATTGGCTACTAAAACTTTGGCTTCTTTCAAAGTAGCTATTCTTGTATTGATGGATACAGGTTGGCCTGAGCTCCAAGATGTTCAACATTATTTAGATACAGGATACTTCCCTCCTAGATTGAATCCTCTACAGAAGCAAAGGCTTACAAGGGAAGCTCATCCTTACACAATTCTAGGGAATGTTCTTTACAAGCAAGGTAAGGAGGGTAGTGAGCCTGGAAGAATCTAAAAGGAGGATAGTGAGCTTGGAAGAATATAAAAGGAGGGTAGTGAGCAAAGGCTTACAAGGAAAGCTCATCCTTACACAATTCTAGGGAATGTTCTTTACAAGCAAGGTAAGATTGTTAGGAGGGTAGTGAGCCTGGAAGAATCTAAAAGGATTATGGAATTATGTCATGAATGTTTAGGTCACTTTGCCTCAGCCAGCACAACTCGGAGGATCCTTAGCACGGGTTATTATTGGCCTCGACTCAGCAAAGATGTCTATGAGTGGTGCAAAAGCTGTGAAGTATGCCAGGCATATGGGCATAAGCAATTGGTTCCCGGACCCTTAAACCCTATCCCAGCATATGGTCCATTTGAAAGGTGGGGATTAGATTTTGTGGGCCCACTTCCTCGTTCCTCACATGGGAAGTATTGCATATTGGTGGGCCACAAATTATGCAACAAGGTGGGCAGAAGCAAAGGCCATGGTCAATAATAAAGCAGTGTGGCTGTGGCATCGTTTCTCAGGGAATACATATGTGCCCGATTTGGGTGCCCATTAGAAATCCTTACGGATGGGGGGAGGTCTTTCAGGAATAACTTGATTGAAGCTTTGGTGCAGAAATTAAAAATAAAGCATGCTATGTCAACTCCCTATTATCCCCAATGTAATGGTTTAGTAGAAAAAACTAATGGACTGCTTTGTGGATCTTTGTCTAAGCTAGTGGATACTATGAAGAGAAAGTGGAATGTGCATTTGCCAGAGGTCCTATGGGCCTATAGGAAAACTCACAAACTCTCTCTTGGTTTCACACCTTTTCAGTTAGTTTATGGAATGGAGGCTATTTTGCCAATAGAATTGGAAATCACAAGCCTTCCCACATCTTTTGCACGCTTGAATAATGAAGAAGAAACACATCTTTTGTATGCTTGAATAATGAAGAAGAAACACATGCCCAACACCTAGTACAACTGGAGACCTTGGATGAGAGGCGACTTCAGGCACTTCAAAATTTGGAGGCTGCACAACAACGGCGCAAGGCAAGGCATGACCCTCTCACGAAGAAGAAGAAGAATCCATAACTCAAGCAAGGAAGCTTGTGGAGAAACGGCTAGATAAGAAGCTTCTTCGATGCTGGGAAGGCCCCTTCAGGAGGATAAAGCAAAAGTTCAAAAATAACACATATCTTCTAGAGGATGCAAGTGGCTAGGAGCTTCCCGGACGTGCCAATGAGTACCAGCTAAAGATATTTTACCCTTGAGCACCATGGCCACCAGACCCCCAAGACAACCATGGAATCTGCTGGGGGGAAAGATGTGACATGAAAAATTGATATCTTTCATTCTCAATTTTGTACATATTTTGATGGTTTCTCAATGGTAATAAGGTGGAAGCTTGTCTGAGAAGATTGCGGTGCCCACACATTAGAATAATGGTGTGGTGATGTGGCGGCTTGGCGGCTACCCTGATAACAGCATTCTATCTTCAAATATAATGGTTTTACTTGATTTAGGGTATACACATTGTAAATGCCACAAGTATGCTTGATAAATACTTTGGTATGGTAGACAGGCTAGTGATGTGGAAAATAAAAGTGTGCCTTCATGCTCACGTGGATTTTAATTGTATTATTAATATAGTATTCACCATAAGGCTACAAGTTGGGGAGTGTGGAAAGCATGTGGAGGAGTGTGTGTAGGTGCATAATTGGGAAAGATTCTTCTAGAATGCCTACATGGAAGAGGATAATTCCACCATGTGTAAGTGGGATCTCCACCTACATGCCACTTAGACTTGGCTATTATCTCATCACACTTTCAAAGTCAAAAAGTCTTCCATTTAATAATCAATAGAAGACTTAGCCTAAGAGGATAATTGATGGTGACATATACCCTTATGTCACTAAAGGGTTGAAGATTTTTATGTTGTAATTTGTAACAATGGAAGAGAGGGTGATTCTCCACCTATAAAAGGAGCCCTCCTCTCCCTTTCAAATCAATGAATGAAGCCTCCTCAATTGCATTTTGTGTCATTGCCATTCTTATCTTCAAACCCTTATTCAAACCCTTATTCAAACACTCTCTTTACATGTGAATGTCTCATTTAGCATTAGCTCCTCATGCTTAACCCAATTTTGGACCTCTTTGATGATTCATGATAAGTGGGATAAGGAGTTATTATCTTGGTGGGCCTGTGACTTCTCAATGTAGCCCTTGCCTAATTGCCGGCCTCCTTTGGAGATACCAATGGTTTTAGCGGTAATGAGCATGTGGAAAGACTTTGGGGACCATAGGTAAATCTTTACGATTGTCCGCTGAGCAATGTTAACCCTTACCCTCTAGCTTGAATCATGAAGGAGATGAAAGGCAAGAGGCTATGTGAAAATTGAGGTTTCATGCAAAGAGAGGGAACTGCAGTTTTTGTGGTCTAATACCCAAATTTCAACCGGTAATTACTCATCACTCGATTATTGGTTTCTGAAATTGATCATATGGCTAGGAAGCTCTTTATATGCTCTTTTCACTCATTAACTAATTTCTTAATCCTTTACTTCATTGATGATTAGAATTTCTCCCAAAGTTGCTAACTTTTAGGCGAATTTTGACAGTTTTATAGTCTTGTAGTAAAATGCTCATAACTTTTTGCTTGGTTGCTCGTTTTCAAAAGTTTTTATATAAGCGCGAAGCTCTCTTCAAGCTCTACGTACCTATGTAATCCTCTTTTGTACAGTCTATATGGATTTAAAACTGCAATTCTCTGTGTATCTATGTTTTATAGACTTTTGGCCATTATTTTTTCTTAATAATGATTAATTTTTGTTAATCTCTTATCAAAAAAAGCAAATCCCATGTATCTTATCCTCTTGTAAGTGATTGCTATATTCTTTTACTTTAAGATGTTCCGTCCAAATTGACCAATTCGAATGGATGAACGAGTCCAACCTAACAAGAGTTCAATTTCCTTGGGGAAGTATAAGAAATTATCACCAAAATATTGTGGACCATATGTAATAACAAGGAAGGTTGCGGACCAAGAATACGAACTCCTACTACCCCCATACTTATGTGTTCATAATGTACAGGTAAGCTTACTTAAGAAGTATGTACATGAACCTGAACAAGTGGTTCTTTCAACTCAAGGTCCACTAGAAATTGGAACACCCAAAGCCATCTTGGATGTCAAAGAGAAACCACCTCGCAATGGAACCCTTTGGAAATGTCAACCAAATGGAAGTTCTATCATCCAGAAGATGTGACTTGGGAAAAAGAGGAAGAGCTATTGAAGGACTATGCATAATTTACATGAGATAAGGGCATCTCAAAACTTTAAGTAGGGGAGAATGTAAAATTCCTCTTTAATGCGTAATTTGCAGGAGATAAGGGCATCTCAAAACTTTAACTTTAAGTAGGGGAGAATGTAAAATTCCTCTTTACTACTCCCAATATATAAATGCAAAAGTCATGAGTATAATTTTTGTAGAATGTGGGTAGAGAGAGAATTTGGTTAAAGATGTGTATTCTTGAGAGATAAAGTTTTCTATATGGCCACGAAATATTAGGAAAAGTGAAAAAAAAATTGTATAGACCCATAGATGTAAAGAGAACTTGTAATATGGAACCTTGGAAAATTTATTTGGAACTTCATAGGGGAGCATCCTTAAATCATAAAAGTAAGTTAGTGAGATAAAGTTAAATTTATGGCCTTAGGGAAATTATTTGGACCCCCCACCACCACAAGGAGCATCCTTAAATCATAAAAGTAAGTTAGTGAGAGAAAGTTAAATTTATGGCCTTAAAGAAAAAGGAAAATATAAATAAAAATAAAATATTAAAATTGGAGTGAAAAATAATAAGAGTTTGTGTAAAATAATAGCACATGTGTACATACATGCACAAATCAATTTAATTGTGAAACCTGACATTTAAGGGTCACACATTGAGAATTGTAAGGTTGAGTTTAAATGCTTTAGACTAAGGGTTAAAAGGTTAAAATGGTATATATATATAAGTAGTTAATA
Organism: Cibotium barometz; assembly: GCF_041138505.1. Taxonomy (NCBI): domain Eukaryota; kingdom Viridiplantae; phylum Streptophyta; class Polypodiopsida; order Cyatheales; family Cibotiaceae; genus Cibotium; species Cibotium barometz. The sequence continues at coordinate 29,059,864 of NC_141099.1, read as the reverse complement.
TGAAAAGATGTAAAAATATGTGGAGTCATGCACATCCAAGCTTATTTTATGTGAAAGGGATAAAAGCATGGTCAAAAGAGTGCTATGCTTGTTTATTTGCCAAAACTTAAGGAGAAAAAATCATGGATGTGGATTAATATGGCTAAGGGCTTTTGTAAGCCCTCCAACCGTCATATTTCAAGAAAAAAAGGAGGGAGGGAAAATAATTTTTCCACACCTACTTCTACAAACTTTTAGAGGTTAGAGTTACATTGTTTTCAGAGTCATACTTAAGAATTGGACACATCTAACTTACCTAGTACTTGAGTAAGTTCAATTTTGTCATAGAGCAAGGACTGTTAATACTTTTGGAGCCTTAGGAAGAGCTTCTAGTAGGCATTTATGTTTTTAAAACAAGAAGGAGACCCTAGAGTACTTTGTTTCACCATTTACTCACCCCCAAATTAAATTGATCAAAGGTATTTATGCCTTCTTGCAACTTTATCGATTCTTAACATTTAAATGCTTTGAAAATTGATTTTTTATATGGTGTTTCAAACCTTAGTGGATCAGTAGTTAAGCTTTAATTTTCTACAATGTTTCCCAAAACAAAGTGTAACCTTAGTCTTTAGCTTAATTTTTGATAAATCATTTATATATGGATCATACCTAGTCTTTTAAAATGAAGCCCTTGATGAAGTAGGATAAATAAGAATCTAGGATAAGAAAATAGTTTTGAATAAATTAATGATTTTCGATTTCCTTCATGAAGTAGGATGAATTCAAATCTAGGATAAGAAAATAATTAATGTTTTGAATAAATTAATGATTTTGGAGTTAGAAGTATATTAATTAATCAGAGTTCTAGAGAGATAATGTATGGAATTATACGATTTAAATTAGAATTTGGTCTTAGATGAGCCTAGAGTAACTTAGATTTATGAGATTAAGTTGTGAAATAGGGTAGATAAGATTTTAGAGAGAAAATTTAGCTTAGGCCCATAGTTGTAGAGAGTGAATCTAGCTAAACAATCAACTTGTGGGCTTAAATGATGAATGGTTTCCCTAAACTAGTCTAGCCAACGTAGCAATAAAGCTGTTTAAATTTTTTAGAAATGGGAGATTATTAAGTGAACTAGTGGAAATTTAGAGAGAGAAGGAAACTTAAGGAAATTTACATACCCAAATGCTCAAGAATCCATAAATGTAGAGTCATGTGGGATTAAAATGTGTGTTATATATAAGAGACTTATGATAAGACATATTAGACCTTACATACCCTAGAGATGGGTAAGGATATTCGATTGAGTATTGAGTATTGAGGTTAAGGGTGGTTTTCTTGCCTGAGGTCACCAGGTAAGGCTTGGTGAACTGCCTCTTCCTTTTAGTGGGCTTGTCAATATCAGACTCATCTAAGGAGTTTTGGTTATTCTTCATACCCAATTTTAACTTTTCGTCCATCCAATCCTTTAAGTCTTTCCATAGGCTTGGGCTTGGGCTTCCTTGTAGTAAGAAGCCAACATAAATCTAGGCTTGTAATTTTTTGTCCATCCAATCCTTGAAGTCCTTCCATAGGCTTGTGCTTCCTTGTAGTAGTAAAGGAAGACGAACTTGGGAGGAAAGGAAGTCCTTCCATAGGCTTGTGCTTCCTTGTAGTAGGCTTGTGCTTCCTTGTAGTAGTAAAGGAACACGAACTTGGGAGGAAAGGAAGATAGTGAGTCTTGTTATGTCTTCATGTGTTTTTCCATTATCACTTACATAGCTTTTAGGGCTAGTAATGGTGTATGGAATGTGTATATTTTATGGCCTTAGAGAAATAGGAAAATATAAATAAAAAAATAAAATATTGAAATTGGAGTGAAAAATAATTAGAGGTTCTGTGTACAATAATAGCACATGTGTGTATACGTGCATACATCAATTTAATTGTGAAACCTTACATTTAAGGGTCATACATTGAGAATTGTAAGGTTGAATGGTTTAAATGCTTTAGACTAAGGGTTGAAAGGTTACATATGGTATATATATATGTGTGTGTGTGTGTGTGTGTGTGTGTGTGTGTGTGTGTGTATGTATGTATATATATGTATGGGCTTACTTATAATAAGAAGCCAATAGAAATTTGGGCTTTTAACTTTCCATCCATCCAATGCCTTAAGTCCTTTAATAGGCTTAGGCTTCCTTGTAGTAAGAAGGAGCCAACAAAAATCTAGACTTGGAGGAGGAAAGGAAGCTAGTGAGTCTTGCTATGTCTTTAGGTGTTTGTCCATTATCCCTTACATAGCTTTTAGGGTTGGTAATGGTGTATAAAATGTGTACAGGCCCCCTCGAGTGTGTGGCACTCTTCTATATTCACCCCCAAGAGTTGGAGGCCATCTTGAGGCCATGGCCTCAAAGCTATTACCCTCATCTTGTAATGCATGTTCCGAGTTTTCTTGAATTGTGGAATGGACTGATTCTTTTCCTATCCTCAATATGTGATAGAGGAGATGGGTGTAAACAAAATAGGAGTTTGATTTTGAAATTTAATATAGAGCAAGATAATGGAGCAAGTGCACTCAGTAGAAAGGCTTCAATGCTTACAGTCTCTCAATGATTTTTTGGTCCTTTATCGAGGAGATTAAAGAAAAAATCACTTAAGAAAGATTTTTTATACCCATTATTGCTTTGCTTACTACAAAGAAGGATAGGACTATCCATGAAATAAAGAGGGTCGAAGGGTATAAAATCGAGGATGGGAATTTGAAGTTAAATAACTGCTTAGGCATACATGAAGATGGGGACTTAAAAAGGAAGATTGTGATGAAGGCTCATGTGATAGCACTATTGTAGGACACCTAACCCAGATTAAGCAAAAACTTATATGTCTATAAAGAAAACCTATCTGTTCCAACATGTTCACCAATGCCTAGTTTACCAGAGGATTAAAGCTAAGAGGGTAAAGAGGTGTGGGAAGTTACACCCATTAGTAGATATCCCCTAGATGAAGTGAAAACTTATTAGGATGGACTTTATCATGGGACTACTGTCAACTGAGGGTATGATTCTACCTTAGTAGTGATGGATAAATTAACTAAAGTAATCCATCTGATACTAGTGAAGAAGACCTATACTATAGTGAATGTTGCATAAGTCTTCTTGAGAGAGGTATTCAGGTGTTTCTCACCGATTTCTTTCTTGGTGGAATGGCAAGACAATGGTCTGAGGTAACAGACTAGTCAAGCAATGTTGTGGGAGGTGTGTAGCCACCCACTTGAGCTTGTGGATTCAAACACCAACTCTAGATTGGTCATGGGGACACTCAGAACACCGCTCCACTTTAGAACTCTACACACTCTCACGCTGCTCGCACTCTGCTACATGTTTCTCTCACTCTCTCTCTAGTGCACAACATGTTTATTAAAACAAGGATACAACACTCTTATTCAACACATTACAGAGAGCAACATAGAGACATAATGAATGGCAACATTTCTCTTTGTTTATTGGTTTACTTGTGGAATCATTGCAGGATCATTACAAAGCAACTACTCGACACAAAGGCTACTACTTCATAAGGACTATGACCATGTTAGACTTCACATTACTGGCTCTCAACTACTAATTGTGAGCTATTTGTAGCATGCAACCTCTTGCAACCTTGTGAACTCCTTGCAGTAGTGATCAACCATCCTTTTAAGTTTTATCTTCTTGATCTTGGCAACGGTTATCGTGGTGGTTACAACCTGCCACCTTCACATGTGTAGTACCAAGGTGGTGCTCACAACATAGGAAGTGGTCCGACTATGTGCTCTATTGCCACTGAGCTGCTGGGCACAACACCTGGCACGCCCAATGCTAGAGCTTTTGCTTCGGAACCCGTTCCCTTGACAAATTTATCTTTAAACTTTATGAACATTTCCAGAGGACTACAATATGGAATTTATACATTGTCTGAGCAAGTAGCATGCTTCTGCATCCTCTTCAACCTTGTTGCCTGCTCTTCTGAGCACTCAAAACCTCTATTGTCGGTTTGCGGAGTCTGCAAGAAAAAAACTCTCACCACAGGTTAGAGTTGAGTCGGCCTTAGAATTTCCTTTTCTGCCATGGGGATAGGCCTCCACTCAACTTGTGCAGCTTCTTTGTATTCTGATAGATGTTTTGGAAGTGGGCTTTTTGTCTTTTCTGCATCTAGATCTTCGATGCCCCACTTCCAGACATCCGTGTTGATTGGTGGTTGCATCCTTGGTGGGAGCATCTTCCTTCCCTCCGGGAGTCTGAGAGAACAAGTATTGAGAACCTGGATGCTTTGGAGGAAGGGGTTTCCTGGTCAATATGGACCTTATTTTGTCTCCGTTTTGACAGTATGTTGGCAGTTCTTTGTTAGCCTTCAACAGTTCTGAGAACATTACATGTGAAGCTTCAAAGAAGGGATTATCCGTGTTGGCCCACGGGCTGCTAAACTGTCTAGTTTGTTTTCAGGTACACATTCTCTTTGTTTAGAGCTTTTTGGCTATTACCCTGCAGCTTCCGAACCTCAACCAATAGTCTCCATGCTCTTTCCTTGGCACACCAGTCGGTAGCATCTTCAGGTTGTCTGTGGCTAAATTCAGCATCAGCCTTCACTACTGCAAGTTTTGCTTGTAGCCTGGGAGCCTCTTCCTTTGCTTCATGCAACTCTAGCTTCCACTGCAGTCTGGTCTTCCAGGTCTATTGTACCCTTTCTGCCACTGGACGTGCCTCCTCTATTTGCTTCTGGAGTGCTACCTTGCACTCTGCCCAGTCTCCGAGCTTTTCTCTTTTGAGTTGAGCTTCATTTTCTAGACAGTGATGTATCTTTCATTTTAGTGCATTTAGTTCATTGATTGTGTCAATTTCAAACTTTGTGCTCCTCTCGAGCTTTTCTTTGTATTCCTCTGCCTGTGTCTTGGCCTTGTCTCTATCCTCCATGGCTTCTCTCAAGATTTCTACGTACTCCTGGGAGGGTGTGGTGTCCTGTAATTCTTGGTGTAATTCTCGATTTCTTTCTGCTAGCTTTTTACCCTCCTCCCAGTGAGTTGCCTTCCAAGAAGTAGCCTTCAGAGCTAGTACTAGGTTATGGTCCTCGTCTTCTGCTTGCTTGTCCTTTTTGAAAGTGCTTGGTTTGGGGGATCCCTGGCTTACAAGCTGCTGTTTTGCTACTGTTGTTGTTGTTGCTATTGTTGCAACTCTTTATGTGTGTCATCATCTTCATCTTTACCTTTTGAGCCTTGGAAGTTATTTGTTCCTAAATTTCTAGTAGAGCTTTTAGGGCTTGGTCCCAGACCTTCATGAGTCGCTATTTTTATGATTGCCCCTTTAGTATCAAGTAGAAGGCACAAGATCTCCTCTTCTCCCTGGGTCTTCAGGGCTTGGACCTCTTTCTTGGTGATCGCCAATGCTGTTGTGCTCTCCACCACGTCTTCTTTTAGCCCTTGGATGGTGTCGCCCCATACCTTAGCTGGCTTTTGTGCTTCAGCTAAGTCTACTCTAAGCCTATCCACCTAAGCTTTGAGCATTTTTTTCTCACTGGTGAGGCTTCTGATTTTCCCTTTTCTCAGCTCTTTCTATTGACTAAGGCCTTCTCTGCCAAAGAGCGAGCTTATTTTGCATTTTTGTGTTATGCTAAGCCATTAGATTCACTTTGCTCTCCAGGTCCCTAGCTTTTGCCTATAGCATTTTTGAGCAGTCCATGTTGCTGTTGATTCAGGGCACACATCTGATTGATAGTGTTTCGGGCCTTTGACTCATATTCCTCTATGGACGCAAGGACATGAGATAGGATGCTCTAGGCCATAGTCATCAGTCCTTTGTTCATGTGTAGTTTGGGGCTGTGGCTTGGTCCTTCCTGCATCTTTTGTGCTAAGGTTGCAGTTTCAGTGCTATGGTCAGGTCAACCCCTGTGGATAGCTTCCCCTTTTGAGCTTCTTCTTCTCTCTTTTTATGTTATTCCTCTTCTTTCCTCTTTCTCTCTTCCTCCTTCTTCCTTCTCTTTTCTTCTTCTAGCCTTTTCTTCTTTTTGCTTCTGCGGCGGCTTCCTGTTTCTGTCTCTCTTCTAGTTGTCTTTTTCTTTCTTCTTCTGCTTTTCTGCTTCTTTACTTTGTCCGGGTGAGGCAAAAGCTCTTCCTCTATAAGTTTTTTTTTCTTGCTAGCCTTCTGGGCGATTTTCTACCACTCTTCTTCATCATCCACATCATCTTCAAAAGAGGTAAAGGTCACTTTGGTGGGTTTTGAGGATCCTCTAGCTTTGGAGTGCGATTGTTTTGCATAGGATTCTTTGGACTTGAGATCCACAGACCTGGCAACCTATGCGATGGCCCTTAGGTGTGTATGCACCACCGTTGGATATTTTTCCTTGGCCCATGTGGCCACTCTTTTTGCCAAATTATCCTTGTAGATGGCGGCCTAGTTGATCTTTTCTCCTGCTTTTGCTGCCATGAGCAATGTGTAGTTTTTGTTTGACATATCTTCTGGCTTCCCCATGAACATTACATTATGTAGAAAGAAGACAAACTGCTCTCGCCTGGTCTCATCTGCCACATCCTTGACTTGATACATTTTGCTTGTTTTGGGAATCTCCTCCTCCACTATGGGCTTCATGCTTGTGTCCCCAATGCTCCGTCCATCGGCAACCGTAGTGCATGGTGCACTGCAAGCTCCGAGATCTTTATTGGTTCCCTTCCTTCCACATGTACAATGTTTGTTTTGAGAAATTGGGTGATGAGCTTGCTCCCATCCTCCGGGTCCTGAAGATCCTCCCAGTGTGAATCAAGTAGCTTTTCAAAGCCGCACTTCCTCACCCACTCGTGGAGTTCTTTTTTCCTCATGTTGAGAATCATCATAGGCATGCAAAGGATTTTCTCTGGCCTCTTGTATAGCCTTAGAGTCTTGTTGATCTTCGGCATGGCTTTGTCTTCTGAGAGAACATTACGAATTGGTGAGAGAGTTGTGAGCAAGAAAGCGGGTTGAGAGTGTGTGTGTTTTAGGTCCTTGCGCTCTTTTTGCGATGCTTTTTCCTTTTTCCTTCCTTTCTTGGGGCATTGTCATTTTTAACCTCCCACTTCCTGATGTGATTTGGCTCATGATTCATATCATCCCCGTCATCCTGGCATGAAGGCATTAAAGCTTGCTTGTCGTCTCCTTGTCTTACTATTGCATGTGGAATTTTAATAATGTTGTGACAGTTGTCCTTCATGCGATTACTTATGCCGATGTTGTGGCAATTAGCATTATTGATGTGGATTTTACTGGCATACACTTGGTTGCTTCTTTGCTATCCTGGCCTTGATTTGTTGTGCAATTGTGTTCTTTTGCGGATTGGCCACCCCTGTAGCTCTGTTGCTTTTTTGGATTTTTCGCGTCATTGTCCGCTATGAGATCATGCCATAGCGAATTCTCTGGATCGGCTCCTTGTCCTCTGCTTGTTCATCTTCTAGTTTAAATTCCACTTGTTGGCCCTATATTTCCTCATCTTGAAGCCGTTCAATGTTTTGGGAAAAGGCATACCATCTAGATTTTCTAATGTGAAGGCATTCTAATGACCGAGTTTTACACCATGAACGGTTCGATCCATCAGATTTTGAATTTTCTGGGGTGCGATCCCAACTTAGAGTTGTAGACCAATACCAGGTCTCCTTGCTTGAAAATTTTATGCTTGAGATGCCTATCAATCCAAGCTTTTCTTCTTCAGTGCACTATTTTTGCGCCCTGTTGAGAGCTAAATTGTCTTTCTTCTTCTAAGCCTAGGAGCTCCTGTATTATGTGCTCCCAGGATTATTCCATTGGTAGCTTTTCTTAGATTTCCACTCTCAAACTGGGCACCACAAATTCCATGGGCATTATTGCCTCAGTCCATAGACTAGTTTGATGGTGTTTGCCTCGTTTGAGACTTTGTAAGATGTGCGGAATGCCCATAGGGCTGCATCTAGCTTCTGGTCGCAATCTTCTTTGTTGGCATTTATAATCTTCTTCAGAATTTTGGTCAAAAACTTGGTAGATTTCGCCTGGCCATTGCACTCTGGGTAATAGGTTGAGGACTTCTTGTGATTGATTAGGTACTTTTCCATCAATCCTTTCATCACCTTGTTCATGAAATGGGTGCCCTAGTCACTAGCTTTTTTCACAAGCAATCCATGCCTAGCAATAATGTTATTGAAGAGGAACTTCACCACATCTTTTGCAAAATTGCGTTTAGCTTCTAGCCATTTGTGAAATAATCGGTTGCCACAATGATGTATTCACACTTACTACCTTTTGTTTGAAGCTTGATTGGTCCAACAAAATCCAATCCCCACTTCATGAATTTAGTATGGGCAAGATGGGAAATCTATCAGAATCACCGGGTTGACCCATCCGCCTGATAGACGTTGCATTGCTTTGCTTTGTTGTTGGCATCCCTTATGACCATTGGCCACCATAGGCATGCTTGCAAAATTTTTCGGGCTATGATTTCTACGCCCATGAACATGAACAACACCACACAATGCCACTTCATTAACCAAATGCACCACAATGGCTAGTGAGAATTGTTCTAGGAAAGTTATCCTCGATCATAAACACTGCCTCAATAGCATTGATGTGAGCCATCTCCTTTAAGGTTATGTACCTACATACATAGCAATCATGTGTACTATTTACCAATGCATAACTTGTGAGCGCATGAGAATAGCAAATATACAATATAACTTAGCTAGTGAATTGAAGAGAAGATTCATACCTCACCAAGCTTCCATTTTGTAAATAGTCTCTCTCACCTTCTTCTCTCCACAACCAACTATAGCAATTGGAAGAATAAACTATGCATAGAAAAAAATGAAAGTTAGTATATGAGTCTACAAATTATGTACCATAAAGAGAAAATGAATAAGCAAATATTTATATACCTGTAATATTTTGTGCCAATCATGTGTCTTGAGGATATATAATTGTACCTCTCTTTTCTTTTTGGTCTTTGTGAAGGCATCCTTCAATAAATTTGTTGATGTACAAAATGAGGCAATCACACTTTTCACCTTATTATGCTCCTTCTTGGTTAACACCCGTTTTGGCCTGGAGAGAGAAAATGTCTAGAGGGAGGTAATTCAAAATTGAGATATTTTTGGATATAAAAATCCTCCTAGTGTCTAAAATGGAACAGAAATTCAAAAAAAAACTTTCCAATGTGCAATTGGAATTAATTGAAAATAGGTATAAAGGACCTTAGCCTAAGGGTCCAGATTTTAAAAAATTTTGGATTATGTTTCAATTAAAGTTTCTATGGGAGCCAATAGGATTAATCCAAGTGTTGGGATGAGATAAATCCAAAGAATAAAAGAAAATATCCAAAAATGAGTAAATGCTTTGAAGAGTTGACTGAGTACAAGGTTTATTAGTTAAACATTAAGAGATATTAGTTTAAAAATGAGATATTTAGAGGAAATGATGCATTTTTGACACCTCAGTGTGGGGATCTCCTCTCATGAAGTAGGCGCCTTTTTCTCATCATTACCCCTAAAATGATACCACTAGATCTGGTATAGGGGAGGGTGTTTTCTCTTCTTCCCCAAACCCAGAGTATCACAACCCTTCTTCCATGGATTCTGCCTACTAGTCTCGACGGTGGTTAGATTCTTTAAGACACTCAATTGAGTGCTCATTGAGTGGCATGAACCAACACTCTTTTGATAGGAAGATCCTGGGTGGTGATTTGATGCACTCTCGAGTGAGGTCGTCTCTGAGCTTTCCAGACCTCAAGTGCATGTGAATATGATTTGATAAGCTATTTTGCTACCCCAATAAATTCTGGTAAGATATAGTCAATTTTTTTTCTGAAGCCATGAGAATGTAGAGAACAGTTCAGGGCGTGAAAAGTTAGAGAACCGTTCACTTCATGAACAATTTTCTGTACTTTCATGTGCTCAAAATTTTTGCTTTAGACTCAGGAATCCACATTACCTTGTTATAATTTTTATTGGTCTTAAGCACTTCATTAACCTTAATCTGACAATAACAGGTTTGTGAGCTAGATCTGGTTAAGGTGTGAAACTATAGAAATAGTTCACGTCATGAAGTTTAAACAATTCATGTCGTGAGTTCCTAACTAGTTCACATCGTGAATTGGAATTAGTTCATGCCGTGAAAGAAAATTGGTTCATGTCATGAAATGCTTTGAATCAATTCACGTCGTGAAGTATTTAATGTTTCCCATGTCATGAAGCATTTTTTACTAGTTCACGGATTATAATTTTCTCAGACCCGTGGTGCCAGAGGTGTCAGGATAAGGCTATCTATTTTTAGCAAGGTAATCCCAACGATGATTTCGTTGCAGGGAGTAGTTCACGTCGTGAACTGGTCTCTTACAGTTTTATGTAGAGAATTTCCACATCGACAAAGATGAGTTTGGGTGTAAAATACTTATCCAGATGCTACCAAAATGATTGTGCCACGCATAAAGAATGTAATACAAGTTCAAGACACAACCGATGGCTCCTTTTTTTGTGATTTTTTTAGATTTTTGCAAGGAAAGAAAAATAGAATATCACCCTGCTCGTTCACGTTCACTATTCTAGTGATACAAACATCAAAATTGACAAGAAAAAATAGTGGATATTTCTTCCAAGGCCACTCCACTACACAACCACACAACAAAAACAACCAATTTCTATCAACTTTTCACTTTCACTCAAATCTTATCCATTCATTCCATACACAATGCACTACTAGAATGCAAAGGCAATGATGAAACTTATGTAATGGGAGCTAAAACTCAAAGAGGATGGAAAAAACAAAGGTGTTTCCCCAACAGCAGCAGTGCCAAAATTGTTACCACACCTCCAAGAAGGAAGTCAATGCATTCACCTTTGGGAAGAGCAATAGAACACAACTGTCATAAGGCACTTATTACTAATGATTCGAGCTTGTGTCCCTTGAGGTCTCCAAGTTCACTTGAGAAGCTCCAATCCTCCAAGCTCCACCTCCACGCTGTCACTGTAGAGTCGCTCACACCACACAAGGCAATCACTCTCTCTCACTCCTCTATATAAGCATACAACATACAAGTATAGAGAAGGCACATGTGCTAGAATGCTCTCTATCAATCTCTCTCTCAACACAAAAGCAAGAACTCTTATAGCACAAAGGGGGATTGTATCCATTCATTATGAGAAAATGCCTTATATACCCTTATTCACACTTGGGAGCCTAAAACTTACTTGACTAAGGCCTTGGGTGGCCAATATCTCATAATGTATAACTTTTATAGTGCCTTTGCATGACACTTATTAATTTACTCAAATGGAGGAGCATATTTGTTAATCCAAAATGGAATTAACATAGATAAATTAAACTCTTAATTTTAGTCTCTTCTCTTTCTTTATGTAAAATTAAGCAGAAGAGAGAAAAATTCTTCCAATTAATATTAGGTGTTTTAATGCATCTAGATGCTCTCAAAACACTTAAGAACACTAATTTCGACCTCTTACATGATCAAAATGAACTCCAAACAACATATTTATGAATTTGTTTACTCTTAGAATATGGATTAATCACTCCTAAACAGTAAAAACCAGTCCATTAGCCAATTCCAAGAGTTTTTTATGATTTTTGAATTATTTTTGAGAGATTAGGCTACCTTGATTGATTGCTAACACACTTATGTAATTAAGTCTAACAAAAACACGAAAATTAAGCAAAAATTGAGCGATTTTCACTCTGTTAAACTAAAAGAGAGAGCAAAAAATCATTATAAAACTATTCTATTGCATTTTTTGATGCAATGGAAGCAAACAAAGCCTAATACACTCTATGTACAAGTGCTAGGAACATTAAAAACCAAATTAACAATAACAAACACAATGATTTTTGTTAAAAATTAAGTAAAAAAGCATTCTTTACAAAAAAAGAGAACTATTCTTGATCAAATCACACAAATCACCATTAAAACCACATCTTTTTCATGGTAAACCATTACTAAAGACAATGGGAAATGGGTAATGCGTAGATTAGAGAAATACAAAGGAAAAATCTAAGGGATGATTCCTCGGCAGAAGCAACAACGATGCCAAAAATGTTATGGCTCACCTAAACCCTCATCTCGAAACATATCCAACAAGAAGATTACTTACCAATTGACTGTCGTAGGGATATTTCCATTGGCCGAGCTCGTAACCCTTGAGGTCTCCATGCTCCACAACTCCTTGAGAAGAAATTCAACCGCGCCTCCTGCGAGCCTTGTCACATCACCGCGTTGCACTACATGTACTCATCCCTCCTCTCACCTCACTTCACTCATGACGAATATTGAGACGTACTACTTTTTACGTCATGTAATTAATTTAAGTATTCTGAGTCATGGGCCGGGCTTGTCGGCACCACATGTAAAGGATAAAGGGATTGGGTGATCGCCGATGAGAGGCGTACCTCGAATGTCATTAGGATAAGGGTTAGGATCGGCCGGCCATGTGTGGACACCCATGTGTGAACGATTAGGTCACCTATAAGAGTCAAATGTAACCCTAAAAGCTCTCATTCTCAATGTGTTGTGAGAATACAAGGAGTGCTCTTGTCTTATCTTCTCCATCCCATTCTCTTACGTGTGTGTGTGTGTGTGTGTGTGTGTGTGTGTGTGTGTGAGAGAGAGAGAGATAGCGATCGAGCACTGCGTGGTGGCATGGCAGCGGCGGTGGCTCCTTCTTCACTGTGGCGCAAGAATCCTTCATGATGGCGGTCTGAGCGGTGAGTGACACACCTCTGTATAAAAAAAACGAAAAATGAAACCCGCGTGGAGAGGAAAGAAATTTTTTATTTGGAGAAAAAAATTTTGAAAAGAAAAAACCCCCAATTGACCCCAGCCTCGGTCTCGGTCTTTTGATATATATATAGGAGAGTGAGCCTCAAAGTGAAAGCCTAAGGGGACTGGAGCTCTATATGTAGTCTACCCCCCAAGGAGTGGAGTGGGCATGTGGGATAAAGCCTTCACCTTTCCCCCCACAAGCAAATAGAGTGTTCGGAGGACCACGGGAGCTCCGGATAGGCGAACACTGTGCTATAAAGCTTGCTAGGACCCCTCCTTGAGTGATACGATTGTTTTGAGCTATCACACGTCCTAGTCTAGGTTTGACCATAAGTAAGGGGATAAAAAACGAGTTGAAAACAATACAAAATAAGTAAAAACGGGGTGCGAAACACCTAAGAAACCACTTGTGTGGGCTATTCAAAGCTTTTTGGTTATGCCTACTGCTGGTACCATGGAGGGGACCGTAAACTTAGGGCGCAAATGGATGTTAGCCACCAAGTGCAATATTGATTGGGCAACCAGGTGAGTTACAACGCAAGAACCAGCTCTCAGTCTGACCGCTCAAAATCCCACACCTAAACCATCAACTCTGGACAAAATACTAAATAATGAGAAATCACAAAGTCAAGTGGTCAAACCATCTTTGATTGTTTTCCACCCCTCAAACGTTTCAATGCCAAGAATGGAAACAGATAGTGTGGTCTCCAAGGCTCCGCTTACTATACCAAAGAGTACATACAAATGGGTCCCAAAAGCTTCGCTAACGGCTACCTCCACTGCTCAATCTCGTTCAGACAAGAAGCCTCGTAGTAGGAAAGCAGCTACCCGCCCGAGAAAAGGTAATGTGACATCACGTTGGATTCCTAAAAAATTATTAGCAGCCCAACGATAATACGAAGGGAATGACCAGATTTGGGTCCCTAAACATAAGCTGAATCCCTCTACATCGCCTGTAAAACCTTGCAAACCAAATGTTGCCACCCCAACAACAATTCAAGACCGTGGTAAGGGAAAGATAACGGAGTGCTCCACACTTCTTCCAGAGCTAGTTTAGATTCCCAAATGATATCGATCGATACCACCTAGCTCAGGAAGGGGGGAGCCACATGAAGCTTCTAGCTCCTCATGCCAGGTACCCATTGATATGGAAGTTTCTGTATAGTCTACACCTACCCTTGTCAATACCCACCAAGTAACCAATGAGTCTACGTCTCCCCTTGTAACAGTATCGTCGAAAACCATTTCCTCCGTTCATTCATGGGAGCATACACTACCATCTCTGCAATTTGATGTAGCCATAAGGGTCATAAAAAGCTATTTGACCACATCACCACCTATGACCCGCTGGACAAATTGGTTCCAAGAGGCTGCAACATCATTGCAAAAAATATGATCTACCCGAGGAAGGGGGGAGCATGTACTCATGCTTGACATTCTATTGCTTCCTCCCTAACCTTTTCCCCTGACCATATAATTCCTAAATTCGAGGGGATGTATATATATAGCTTCATACACAAAAAAGAAAAGAAAAATAAAAAATAGTAAAAAGAGCAAGAGCACATTAAGAGGAGAAATATCCGCATACAATTAGGAACTAGATTGACCTGTCACATAAACCTACTGATGCTATATCTGTGTTTGTAGATATGGCAAATGCACGAGCATCAATCACTTCATCCACTCTCACTTTTGGTGAGAGGTATCATCTATACCTTTCTCAGATATTTCACATGTGCTATCCTATAATTAAAACCGAATTGGATCATATAGATGTACTAGCCAGAGAGGAAAATGTTGAGGAATTAGAATGGCTAATTCGCCTATTGACCATGACTGACCCCTACTCCATGTAGAGGACATATCCCCGATAGCCCAAGACTTTCCTTTTCCACAAGATGACTATCCTCGCATGGTTACATTCTTGGTGAGTTTATGTGGATGGGAATACGAAGAAGATATATCTGAAGATGAATGGATGGATGAAACTCATGGCGCACTACTGAGGCGAACTTTATTTATTTGGATGATGCAGATAGAGGCTTAGCCTTAGGGCTAGAGCCAGGACTCTACAATATCCTCTTACCTTGATTCTCAGTATTAGTGTGGTGATTGGTAGGTTAATGTTTTCAAGTTGTGTTTAGTTTTGTGTGCTTAACAAGTCCTTATTTTTTCCACTGATGTGCCTCTCGAGGTATAGTGCGTGTTAGTTGGTTGTACAGGTTGAAAAGTTTGAGGTGGGTTCGCTTTCAAGTCCTGAGACTGCCGCAACGTTCATACATAAATATCTCATCAAATTGCGGGCATTTCTCATCGAATCAAGGAGATCTCCAAAATACAGGTATAATTCTTCCATGCCCACTCTCTTTTGTTTTTACTGTTCAACTAATTGCATGAACTATAATGCATGACCACATGGAATTTGTCAAGGCACTACTTAGTTTTCGAAGTTGCCTAACGTGTTAGTGTACATCATTAATGAGTTTAACGTTATTTGAGTTATTCTTGGGAATGCATGAAGTCTTTAGTTAACCTTGGGAATGCATGAAGCCTTTAGTTAACCTTGGAATATAGTTGTCTTATGTCTAGGTTTAAAACCATCTTAATGTTTGAACGACCTGGCCTTGTGTTTGTTGACCTCTAAGACATAGCTTTTACCCTTGTCAAAAGGATGTAAGAACACATTATAGTTCAGGAGCGAAAATAAAAAGAAAAAGCACCCAAAAAAAAAGCCTACAAAAAAATGACAATGTAAGTCTATTATGTGCTTTAATGTCGGCCTATCGCCCTATTGACACTTGGTATAGGCGAGGAGTATTCTACTCCAGACCGATGCCCTGGTTGGTAGGGGGTAGCCTTGCCTAAGGTGAACTAATAGATTCCTGAAGATAGCTTGTGTTAAACATGGCACCAGGATCGATGTTAGTTTTGCCTTAGGGAGGTCACCATTGTGTGTAAAAATTGTCACGTGCATAAAGAAATAAAAGGCAAAAGGCTCCTGTAACTCTGATGTTTCTTGTGTCCCTAGGCACGTGGTATTAGCTTGTTCTTAGAGTAGACACATTGTGGTCATCTGTTTATTTATTAAGCTTGTTAATTTTCCTTGACTTAGGCCAGTTATAGACCTTGATTAACATTGGACACCTTGCTAACGCTTGAATTACTTCCAATAACTTTAAACTCCTGTTAATTTGCTACGCTAGCTCATTCATGTGACCCCTTAAACTAAGTTCTCATGGCCACATCCATTGTGGTCTAACATGTTTGATTTTATTACAGTCTATATCTTTTGAATTCCAGCATACTTTCACTCTACTTCCCTGTTTTGCAGATGGTCTCCCACAACAAACCCTATCGAGCTTACCATACCATAGCTTCTGAGGACGGAATCTACATCAGGAAAGGGGCATGTTAACCTACGACGGACATTGAGATGTACTACTTTTTATGTCATGTAATTAATTTAAGTATTCTGAGTCATGGGCCGGGCTTGTCGGCACCACATGTAAAGGATAAGGGATTGGGTGATCGCGCGGATGAGAGGCACACCTCGAATGTCATAAGGATAAGGGTTAGGATTGGCCGACCATGTGTGGATGCCCATGTGTGAACGGTTAGGTCACTTATAAGAGTCAAATGTAACCCTAAAACCTCTCATTCTCAATGTGTGGATGCCCATGTGTGAATGGTTAGGTCACTTATAAGAGTCAAATGTAACCCTAAAACCTCTCATTCTCAATGTGTGGATGCCCATGTGTGAACGGTTAGGTCACTTATAAGAGTCAAATGTAACCCTAAAACCTCTCATTCTCAATGTGTTGAATACAAGGAGTGCTCTTGCCTCCATCCCATTCTCCTGCGTGTGTGTGTGTGTGTGAGAGAGAGAGAGAGAGAGAGAGAGAGAGAGAGAGAGAGATAGCAGTCGAGCACTGCATGGCAGCACGACGATCGGCGAGGCGGTAGAGCGGCGGTGGCGGCTCCTTCTTCACTGTGGCGAGAATCCTTCACGACGACGGTCTGAGCGGTGAGTGACACACCTCTGCTCCCTGTTAAGCTTGCTAGTTTCTGGTTGTATGCTTGCAGCCATTCGTGGCTCGCTTACGATGCCCGACAAGTCCCCAGCTCCTACTCGTGCAGCACAAGCGCACACTCACACACACTCACTAGCATGGATTAGAGAGATATTAGCAAGAGGATTATCAAGAGCAACACTCTATTGCACAATGGGAGAGTTCTTTTTATTATGAGAGATTTTCACTTATATACATGGCCATAGGTGTTCACACTCACTTATATACATCGCCATAGGTGTTCACACTCACTTAAACTGTGGTCGGTTGGGCACTTTAGGCTCATAGGAGGCCTAATGCTATTACAATGACTACTCTCATAATATATCCATGAAGTACATCAGTTGGGACTTCATCCTAACTTGCTACCACACGCACTTGAAGTGAAAATCGCCATAAGTATTCTGTCAGACCATTATGGGTGCCCATTCCAAGTTGTATATTTGGACACCGTTGCTTCATATCTTGAATGTATGACCTTTTGGTGTGTCTACCTCGACTCCTTAATGTAAGATAATGGTAGTAGCTCTTGTTAACACTAGAAATGGGTTAACAACTGGCGACCAATGCTTTTTAAGGATTGAGCATTATGAGTGCGAACGTTGTGCCAAGCCACAGAAGGACATGATGCCATTGCATCTTGTCAGAGTCGACCAACCTTTGTAAAAATGGGGCTTAGATTTTATTGGCCCTATTAGCCCTGCTACACGTATGCTTTATCATTGTTACCAATTATGTAACCAAATGGGTTGAAGTAAGAGCTTCACAAAAAGAGAATGCCATGGTGATTATTAAGTTTCTCTATTAGAACACCCCCTGCTTTGGATGTCCATTTAAGCTAGTGAAGAGTGATCAAAGGTAAACATTTCATCAACGATGTTATCAAAAATCTCACTAACACATTCATGATCATACATCGTAAGTCAACGCCATATTATCCACAAGCAAATGGCCAAGCAGAGGGAACCAACAAGATTCTTATTTCGATATTGATAGATACTGTTGAGGCTTGATGCATTGACTTTGGGAGTCTAAGCTCACAGGTAGCTTTATGGGCCTATCGCACATTATACAAAGTTACAATTGGTTGCGTACCATTTAAGATGGTTTATGGACTTGAGGAAGTAATGCCTTGGGAGTTCACGATTCCTAGCTTAAGGGTAGTTATAAGTGAAAAGCTTGATGGCAATGAATTGGCTGACTGGTTGTTTGTTTTTTAGAATAACTTATAGTGGAAAGATAAATTGCAGTGCAAAACATGCTGACAGAAAAGGATTGAAGAAAGAAGTGGTTTGACCAATATCTCAAGGAAAAGGAGATTGAGGTAGGAGATCTTGTACTTATGTATGGGGTTTGTAGTGAAAAGAAAAAGCTCAAATATACTAAAAAGGGACCATTTAGGGTTTGTGAAGTTACTCCACAAGGTACTATACATGTTGAGACTTGACAGAGTTGAAATTGTCAGTTTTCTTAATGGTAGTAAGTTTAAAAATGGACCCCTTACCGAAGAATCCTTATGTGCTTCTCATAACAAGAAAGCCACCATGGAAAGCTACTCAAAAGAAGATCCAAGCCCAATTGGAGGCAAGGGAAATATGAAAAAAACTTCAACAACATCGAGAAGCAAACCTTGAACCTACTTTATAAGCTTATGCTGGAGAGGTAATCGACAACATAGAGGATCACATCGTAGCTCTCAGAACACCTATTGAGTTGCCTAGTCCCTATGGCAAAGTGTTCTATAATGCTATGCTTGACACAGGTGCTAGTCACAATCTACTCTCCTTTGCTACATGGAATCAATTAGGTAAACCTCAATTTAAAAAGTCTAACATGAGAATCAATTAGGTAAACCTCAAATTAAAAAGTCTAACATGAGAATAAAGGGTTTAAGTGCTAAAAACACTAGAGTACTTGGTTCGCTTAGAACTATCCTCGTTGGTGATAATGGGCACTTGGTTGGTAGCTTTTGTAACGTCCCTCCCAAGCCATGTATGTATGTGTCTCTTTTAATATAGATTTCAATAAGAAAAGAGGGTGTAATTAGAAAGAGTGAGACAATAAGGCTAGAAACATTAGAAAAGTGTTAGAATAAAAATATTAGCTCCAAAAATCCTAAAAGAAATAAGAACATAAGAATAGTTCTATTAAGAGATAAGTATCCCCAAAAATAGAATTTCGAGTTTAGGTGATAAGAGGTCATATTTAGAGTACTTTTACACATTTAGAGTCCATGCATACTAAAAATGTGGAAAAACAACATGTTTCCAAAGACGGCGCATTTGTGGCTATATACAGACGTTTTTGCCTATTCTGCCCGCGTAAGCTTGTAGACCAGATGCCTTCCCGTTCTTTTGACTGGTTACATGACCATATTCTGAGTTTTTATCAGAGAGTTATGGCGAAACAGTTTGCTGTTTCTGTCAGGGTCTCTACATAGAGAAAACTGTGAGAAGACAGCAAGTAGCCTCAAGGTAATCCTAGAGTTGAAGATGCTTATATCCCTTCATTCTTATCTAATATCTTAGAAAAGAAGCTTAGATTTCTATAGTCTTTCGGAGGAAGAGACCAAAACTCCATAGCTTTTCTTTTAGAGAAAGAATACTATGCTGTAGACTTGTAGGAGAAGGCTATTTTGCCATAGATCTTAGAAAGAGATAAGAATCACAGTATGAGTAAGAGGAGATAAAGCTTGGAGATTATTGGATGATTTCAATCAAAGGACAAGGTATTAGAAGACTCTATTCTCATATGTCAAGTTCTAAAGCTCTTGTTGACAAGCAAGGACAACGAGATAAACGATAAATTTCTATAAGGTATATATATATTTTGTTTTTTATTTACATATCATTCTTAGGGGTTGAGGTATGGCCCCGGCTTCTCTATTGATTGTTACAGTGATCTATTTGATTGATTTACCATTTAAAGTTTGTATTCTTTTAAGCAATAGCATATGCCTTAATAAAGAATGTCTTATCGCAATCTCAAGTTGAAATGCTAAAATCTTTGTGAAAAAGATTGTTTTCTTAAAGAAGGTGACATGGATCCTAGTCATATGGTTTAGTGAGTAAATGGATTGTTATCTTGGTTAAATTAAGGTACAGGTATAACTTCTCCCTGCCTTGACGCTGCCCCGTTCTTGTGCTTGTATAGCCAGACGGCGGAGACGTTAGTAAGGCCCGGAGTTGGCCCATGGTATCCCTCATACCATTGGGAGAATGAGGTTTGCCGATTGAGGCAAGTGATTGTGATGATGCTGCCTAGTTCTGAGGGCCCAGGCTAGTGCGGTGAATTAGCCCACCCTAGTGCGCAGACATCCCTTTGAGGGGCGGGAGGATCGAGCGATGGAGCCTGAGAGGGCGACAGGCCGGCTTGAGTCCTCGCCAGCGGCCGACGATGAGGTGTATGGTCCCGTAGGGTTTTGCCCAGCATGTGGAGGCTGGAAGGCCGAATTCTAGATCATCGGCGGTATAAAGGAAAAAGAATAAGAGAGCCAGTTTGGCTTGTATGAAATTGATTCATGTTTAAACTTTGTTTTTATAAATCTTATCTTTGGTATTATTGTATTGTGGAAAAAGGCAAAGGCTGTTTTAATAAACCTTGTGAAAGGGCCTTAATTAAGGAACATGTTTGTTTATGTCAAACAGTGTGGTAGGATTAATTAGAAAACAAATTGACGCGTGAGTAGGGTGGAAAGTGGGAGGATGGAATGCCCTGACGGCACCATCCTACGGATGGGTGGACCCGATTAGTCGGGTAGCTTTCCAATAGATTAAGTAAAAGCCCTACGTTAGATAGTTAGGTTCTTGGGCAACTCTATTCTAGAAAACTAGGTCAGCGGCTGTGCCTTGCATAAGATGAGGAAAAAAGCGTTGTCTCTAGACATCAAGTCTAGTAGTTGCCCAATTTATGATCATTTTACCTATGGGTAATTTGATTTTTAGAAGACTACGCTCCCCCTGCGGGATAGAACTAGGTCTTACCTATGAATCGTATCCTTGAATCTCTGCATGGTCAAGGTGTCGATGAGTAGGAAATTTTCTCCAAGTTAAGACTTAGTGGACTATCTTAAGTGTTTCCTCCATTTTTTGGAAGGGGGAACCTTACAAGTGGTATCAGAGCCGATCTTAGTTCCTAGGATTTATTTTTCAAAGGTTAACTATCAAGGGATTAAAACAAGTGATTGTTTATCATATGAGGACGAATCAATCATCTCTACTGGCCATAGAAGTGATTTGAATATCCTCACATGTTAAGACAATCATCCTATGAAATTGTGCTTATATCTTGGGGGTGCACACGCAAGATATTTGTACAATAAATTTGAG